>NW_024412388.1:74849886-75270607 GCF_014898765.1 Herpailurus yagouaroundi
TAGGCCTATGCAATTTTCCCCATTGCTAAGTTTCTATCAAGATACTCTTTCCCTTTTTTTGGACGACATAGCACATCTCTCCATCATCAACAGTTATCATTCTCAAAGATTTAAACACCTAAACAGATTATAGCCTAACCTCAAATTTCTTCCTTTCCTAAACTCCAATGATCCCCAAAGACAGCCATATCTTACATTGTATTTTTACAGAATTATTCAACTCCATACCTCAAATACTAAGCTTCCCTTGTCTGATTTTCACTTCCTTCCTTTCCATTTTTCAAAGTTTCTTTTTAAATGTAAATTAGATCTTATCATCCTTCTCCACCCCACCCCCACTAAAACTCTCCACGGACTGTTCATTGCACTTGAAATAAAATGCAAATTTCTCACAAGACTGGTTCTAGGAATGGATCTGTCTTTATATCCCTCTCTGCTATTACACACACTGTCTTCTCCCTCCCTCACTATTCCTGCAACACAGGCTTTTCTTCTCTTCTTAGAGCAAGGCAATTTCAGACACCTGGGTGACCTCAGCTCAATGTTGCCTCCTCAGAGAGGACTCCTCCAACACACTTTTCAAAGAAACTCCTTAGCCTGTTTTACTTTACTTTACTTATTCATAGCACTCTCCAATTTTTTTTTTTAAATCTACTTCTCTACTTGTTGATCCTCCAGGATAGTAACTTGCTTGTCTATCCAGATTTTGCAGTATCTCCTGGGGGATATTACAAAGATCAAGAATAGTCTTTACTTTCTAAGAGTTTCCAGTCAGGAAGAGAAATCGGACAAGTAAGCAAGTAATTATAATACTGAGCAGTCATCCCGAAGCAGTGCAATACCATTATTAAAAATATAGATTCCGCAGCCAGGCTGTAAGGGATTGTCTTCGTTTTCCCGCTTACTGGCTATGAAACGTAGGTTACTTAATTATGTGGTGTTCAGTTTCTGATCATTAAATTAGGATATCAAAAGCATCTACTTTATAGGGTTGTTATAAGGGTTATAAATGTGTTAATGCAGAATACTTAGAACAGGGCCTAGAATGCAGTAAACACTCAAAAAGTGGGAGGTATTATTATTTACCAAATCTTGTTTTTCTTCTCATTCCAGGGATCACAACTCCAGTTCAGCCAGTGTCTCCTTCCTGGACCACTGAAATACCCCTGGCCTTGGTCTTGTAATTTATTCCCTCATCCACTGTATATATTGTTTACACACTGGTCCTTTTTTCCTAAAACACCCCAGTGTCTTTGCATAACCTTGGATGAAGCCCAACTCATTAATGTGGCTGACAAGGCCTCTGCGACTAGTCTCTACCTTCTTCTCTAGCCTCTGACTCTCACTGGCTACTCCCCTCTTATGCTCTAGGAATGCCAAATTTCTCTAGTCTCCTAACCACATCCTGCTATTTCTTTTCCTTATGCTTTTGCCCATGCTGTCTCTTCTGCATGGAACATCTTTTCCCTATATTAGATGTGATTTAAAATCATCCTTTTTAATCCTTTAGGATTCAGCTTTGACTTTCATACTACAAGTATACAGTGGTTCCCAAAGGTAAAGTTGAGAACTCCTAAATATCTGGAACATACTATTACTATGGTATCGAACACACTGGCTCATCATCTATGTCTGACTCCCTGAGTTCTTTGAGGGCAGGTACTGCTTCCTGTCCATTTTTATACCCTTAGTGACAAGCCTGGCACACAGAATGGTTTTTTTTGTATTATTCAATTATTGTCATAATAATTCCATGTGACAACCCCAAATTTTAGTGGCTGCACATCTGCTTCTTGCCATGATGGAGAAACAAGGACCACACTTAAATTGCCATCATAATTATTAGAAGATTTGACAAAACATACGAAGTAACTGTTTTCAGATATTGGACAACAGGCAGTGCAGAAATGTAATCCCCGAGAAAAGGGACACAAAAGAGATGAGCCCTACAATTCCCCTAGTTTTTTACCTGGAGTCAGTTTCTGGCCCAAGGATACAGAGAAGGGAACTAAACACAGCCCAGAAAATCAGTCAATGGAAACATACCCGGAGATGATAGCACTAGCAGACAAGGATGTTGAAATGACTATTATACTATGTAAATTAGGGTAACAAAGGAAGAGAAGTGAAAAATATGAGAGAAATAATTAAAACTTCTAAAAATAAAAATCAGAAATGGAAATTTTGCTTGGTGAGATTAGTAATAAATTGGACACTGCAGATGAAACGGTATGTTCAGTAACTTCTGAGTTATACCAATAGAATAAAGCAAAAAGTGAAAAAAAGACTAAAAAGAGAGAGAGAACAGAATCTCAGTAATCTACAGAGCATGATAAAGTGGTTTCAAATATGTGTCATTAGGTCCTAGAGGGGGAGCAGAAAAAGATTTGAAGAAATAATGGCCAAAACTTTCCCCAAATGGCTGAAAGCTATAAAGCTAGATTCTAAAAGATCTCAACATAAGTCCAAAGCAAGATAAATACATGCATGTACATGCAAAGCAAGGGAGAACTATACTGAGGAAAGTACTGCTAGGGATAAAATCTTAGAAATAGAGGAAAAAGATACATCACATAGAGTACAAAGATATTAAACTAAAGACTTATTGTGAGAAATATGAAAGTCAGAAGAAAATGGAATGGCATCTTTAAAGTGCTGAAACCAGTTTCCACTTAGAATTCTATACATATGAAAATGTCTTTGAAAAGAAGGGGGCAAAATAAAAGTTCTTGCAGAAAATAAAAACAGAGAGAAATTAAAACTCGACAAAGAAAACAAATGATTAAAAGATGGGCCAAGACCTTCAGAGACAGCTCACCAAAGAAGATATGCCAATGGAAAATAAGCATATGAAAAGATGTCCACTGGATATGTCATCAGGAATATGCAAATTAAAACAATGCCAATACCTGTAAGAATGGCCCAAATCTAGAACAGTAACAATACCAAATGTTGTCTATGATGTGGAGCAAAAAGAAATCTCATTCGTTGCTGCTGAGAATACAAAATGGTACAGCCACTTTGAAAGACAGTTTGGCAGCTTCTCACCAAACTAAACACCCTTTTACCATACAATACAGCGATTGAACTCCTTGGTATTTATCCAAAGGAGTTGAAAAGTTATGTTCACACAAAAACCTGTACATGGATGATTACAGCAGCTTTATTCATAATTGACAAAACTTGGAAGCAACTAAGATATCCTTCAGTATGTGAATGGATAAACTATAGTACATCCTTAGTGCTAAAAGGAAATGAGCTATCAAGCCGTAAGGAGACATGAACTAACTCTAAATGTTATTAAGTGAAAGAAGCCAATCTGTAAAGACTATACAGTGTGTGATTACAACTATATGACATTCTGGAAAAGGAACAATTATGGAGACAGTAAAATATAAGTGGTTTCCAGGTATTGTCCAAACCTACACCAAGAGAAAACTCTACTGTAAAATATGGATTTAGGGTGATTACGATGTGTAAGTGCACGTTTGTCAATTATAAGCAACGTACCACTTTATTCGGGCATGTTGATAATGGGGGATGCTATGCATGCATAAGGGCTAGAGACTTTTAGGAAATCTCTGCACCTTCCTCTCAATTTTGTTGACTTAAACTGCCCTAAGAAAATAATGTCTTAGTAAAATTTAAATTTAAATTTAAAATAAATTGGAGAGTATTTGTTCCCCTCAGACATGAACTGTAACTAATGCTAAACAAAGTTCAACAAAAAAATTTTATCAAAGAAAATGATACCAAATGGAAACTTGGATCTCACAAAGGAATAAACAATATGAAGAATTGTAAGTATGTGAATAAACATAACAAGCATTCTTACATTTTAAAATTCTTTAAAAGATAATTGACTGCTTAAAGAAAACATAAGTAGTAATGTGTTGTGGGGTTTATAACATACTATTATTAGTAGTAGTATTATTACGTTATTATATACATATTATCATGTATTTTTTTATTATTCATAAAAAGTAGGGTGATCCATCTTCTTCCTCAGTGCCTGGGACTTTTCTGGTTTAAGTACTATAAGAGTTATATCCTAGGAAACTCCTCAGACTTGGCAAATAGGCATGGTTAGCTATCCTAAATGGAAAAGCAATTGTGATAAGTAAAATTATATTTTGGAAGCCCTTGGGCAATCACGAAAATACCCCAAAGAAACTTCATAAACCAATACCAGAGGTAAAATGGAATTCAAAAATACATAATTCACAAAAAGGCATGAAAAGAGTGTAGAAGAAACAAAGAACAGACGTCATAAGTAGAAACAAAAAACAGCAAGTTGATAATTTAAACTTGACCATATCAATAATTATATTAAATGTAAATGGTCTGAACCCTCCAGATAAAAGGCAGAAATTGTCAGACTAGATAGTGAAACACCCAATTCTATGTCGTTAACAAGAAACTCCTTTTAAATATAAAAACACAGCTAGGTTAAAAGCAGAAAGAAGGAAAAGTTATACCATAATAACTCAAAGCATAAAACAACTGGAGTGGCTCTAAGTAATTCCACATTAAATAGATTTTGGAACAAGGTCTAGTGCCTGGAGTTTCATGTTAGAGGAATCGATCCATCAAGGAGACAAAAAAATCCTAAGTACATATGCTCCTGATAAAAGGGTTTCAAAGTACATAGAGCAAAATATAAATAAATTGAAGAGACAAATATTCATAGAGCAACTGACAGAAAGTCAGTAAGAATATAGAAGAGTTGAGCTACACTAAACAACTTGATATAATTGACAGTTATGGAATGCTCCAACTAACACAAGCAGAATATACATTTCTCCAAGTGTACACAAACATTTACCTAGACCATGTAGGAAGTCAAAAACAAATTTAAGTAAACTTAAAATAAAATTGAAATTATATAGTGTATGTTATCTAACCATAAAAATTAAATCAGAAACGCACAACAGAAATTTATCTCTAAACTCCTCAAATATTTGGCAAAAAAAAGCAAGATGCTTGTAAATAACCCATGGAAGATGGGTTCCTGGGTGGCTCAGTCAGTTAAGCATCTGACTTCAGCTTAGGTCATGATCTCATGGTTTGTGGGTTTGAGCCCTGCATTGGGCTCTGTGCTGACAGCCTACTTTGGATTCTGTGTCTCCCCACCCCTCTCTCTGCCCCTCCCCTGCTTGCCCTCTTTTTCTCTCTCTCAAAAGTAAATAAACATAAAAAAAATTAAATAACCCATAGAAGAAAGAATAAATCATGAGGAAAATTAGAAAATATATTGAAAGGAACAAACATTAAAAAAAAAAACAATGTATCAAAAACATGGGTGCAGCTAAACTTGCTTGAAGCAAATTTTATAGCTTCAATTGCTTATATTGGAAACGATAAAAATTCTGAACTCAAATGATCTAACCTCCTACATTAAGAAACTAAAGAAGGAAGAGAAAATTAAACTCAGAATAAGCAGAAGGAAGGAAATAATAAAGAAGAGAAGAAGTTGATAAAATAGAAAGAGAATAGAGTGAACCAATAAAACCAAATGATGTTCCACTGAAAAAGTCAACAAAATTGACACATGTCTAACTAGACTAATGAAGATATAAAGAGAGAGGAGACAAACTACCAACATCCAGGATGAAATAAAGGACATCAGTATAAATCCTATAGGGAATATGCTGGTAATTAGAGATTATGAAAATTTTGTATCAATAAACAACTTAGATTAAATGGATAAATTCTCTGAAGAATGTGAATTACCCAAACTGACTAAACAAATCCCATTGCAATTGGCTCTACAACAATTACTCCCATGAAATCACTTTTTGACAAAGACACTGATGTCTGCCCTGCTACTGAATGCAATGAGCCTTTCAGTATCCACTTCTGTATTTGATAGTATTAAGCACTTCTTGATGTGTTTTCTTCCCCTTTTTGGTGACACGATGCTCTCTTTTGATTTATTCCTACCTCTATTCTTCTTCTTCTTTTTTTTTTAAAGTTTATTTATTATTTTGAGAGAAAGACAGAGAGCAAGTGGGGGAGGGGCAGAGGGAGAGGGAAAGAGAAAATCCCAAGCAGGCTCCATACCACCAGCCTGAGACTGATGCGGGGCTCAAACTCACAAACTGTGAGGTCATGACCTAAGCTGAAACCAAGAGTCGGCGCTTAACAAACTGAGCCACCCAGACAACCCCCTCTATGGCTATTTTTTATCATTATCCTCCGTGCTTAATTTTCTTTCATGTATATCTCAAATGTCACAGACTCCCTAATCTCACTCTAAAATATCTCTGGGGGTGGTCTCATTTATTCTTAAGACTTCACTACCCTCTCTAAACTGATGGATCCTGTAATTATGACTCAATCAGCCGGCTGTATATCTGTACCTGAGTGCACAACACACACCACAAATTCAACATGTGCCAAACGGAATCTATTTCCTATCCAGACTGGACCTTTCATCGTTGTATTTTCTTTCTCAATGAGTGAATCACCTCTATAATTCCCTTGTTTTCTCAAGCTTAAACACCAAGAGCCATCCTTCACTGCTTTACACTTACTCTCACCATCACTTAACAAGTCACCAAACTATGGATTCTACCTGGCTGGCTTTTTGCATTATTGCCACCTGCATTTGGGGCACTGTTTTCTGCTTCGTTTTCTAAAATATCCTCCTATCAATCTTAACTTTTCTCCTACCTTAATCAATTTTGCACATGTTGCCAGAGTGATCTTTCAAAAACAGAAATCCAACTGTTCTCCTTCTTAAAACGCTTTATTACTTCTCTTTACCGTTAGGATAAAGACCTAACCCTACTGAAGTAGGCAATGTCTTTACAATTTGATTCTTGCTTTTCTCTCTTGTCTAATCACCTTTTGCTCAATCTTCATCATTTACCTTCTTTTCACAATGAACTCATAGCTTGAGGTTTTATTCATTTTTTCCCCTCTGCCCACTCCTCTTGAGTTCTCCACGCACAATGACTTCTCAGCCAAGAAAACTTTCCCCTACCCCTTCCTTGCACCTCAGCAATTTGAGATGGTGTCTCTTCTAAGTGCTCCTATATCACCCTCTTATGACAACTTGAATAGTGCTTCTGACACTATGGAAAAAATAGTTAAAACAAATAATGAAATTTGGAAAAGCAAAGTCACAACTCTACAGACATAGGAAATAGACAAGTGTGAAAGGAAACGTGAACAGAGCTCAACATGCCAAACTCGGTTAAATGGAGATGATAGAGGAAGATACTAGCTACAAAACTGTTTGATGGATTTTAACACACACACACACACACACACACACACACACACACGCATGTGAAAGGAAGAAAAAAGAAGGGAACACTTGTGTTTTTTTTTTTTCTTTCAACGTTTATTTATTTTTGGGACAGAGAGAGACAGAGCATGAACGGGGGAGGGGCAGAGAGAGAGGGAGACACAGAATCAGAAACAGGCTCCAGGCTCTGAGCCATCAGCCCAGAGCCTGACGCGGGGCTGGAACTCACGGACCGCGAGATCGTGACCTGGCTGAAGTCGGACGCTTAACCGACTGCACCACCCAGGCGCCCCAGAACACTTGTTTATATTAGCATCACTAGTAGCTGTAGAATGAAATTAAGCCAAATGCAATGCAGGCAGCTTCTCTAGGGGAAAAACAATCTCAATAATCAGATCCATTGGTCTGTGGTATGGTCTCCTTAGAGATAGAGTAATAAGCCCCAACATTTAGGCATTTGATACTGAAAATATCTAGCACTAAAAACATAAACTGGGTGAGAGGGGAAAAAACCTCTTATGGACTGAGATTTCTAGGATTTTACAAATGTTTCCTCTTTCTAATTCTTGGAGGCATTAACTTCTGTGATGCATCCCCAGAAAGCCCATGTCTATTTGGGCCAAATACCTGAAATATGCCACAAATCTCATTCCCTGGGTCTAGAACTTTGATTCAGCTTTATGTCTGGAGAGGTTGCCATAGTCCATGAACACAGAGGAAGCATCGTCACACCAGCATATATTGTTGAAAGGACTGAAGACTTGTCACTCTCCAGACATGGTGAAGAGCACTTCATGTGATTGGAGGGAAGCCTTGTAGCCAAATTGAGCATGGCAACCTTTGGGAGCCACAGGGAGCAATAACTCAAAAAAGTTTGAGTGATTGATCACTAGAAACTTTCACTCTAAGAGTCTGTTATTTAAAAAAGAAATTAAATTAGTTCAAATATTGAATTTGCCTGCTTTTGACTTTACATAGGCAGCTGTTAGGAAGTATTTGATACTAAGTGCTGAGAATTATGGCATGTGCCAAAAGGATTTTAGAATCAGGATCTAAGTTGTGATCTAATTAAACAATAAGACCTGACAAAACAGTCACTACTGATGTGTTAATGACTTCCTGGGGCAGTTCAACTCCCAGGTCAAGGCAAAACAAGGGCACAGTCATCTGCCTTTGGCTGAGGCGTTTTTCTCCCCTTAAGAATAATGTTTCTACTGTTTTTCTCTTTCTCTCTCTCTTTCCCTCTCTATCTGCTATAAAATCATACCCTAAAACAGTGACCAGAAAGTCTGATTCAGGAGTCTCAAAACAGCAAGACTAAAATTAAAAAAAAAAAAAGGGTTCTTAACAATCATATAAAAATATGCAAGAAAGAAATAGCACACCACAGCCCACAGCCTTACCAAATAGAGGCATAAAGTAAGGCAAAGGAGCTCGACAGCATGAAAACACACATCCTCACCATGAATGATAGAAAGGAAAAGGCAAAGGCAGCAAATAGACTCAAACCCCAACTCCCACATGTGGAAACATCTGTTCCACTTGCGGCCACACCTGTTGCCCTGTTTAGAACACAGGGACAGATCAAAATGCTGGAGAGATGCTTATCATCATCGCCTACTTCGTATAGACTTCCTGAAGGTCTTGGTGGCTATGTACATTTTAGTATTGGTACCTTTTTTAAGTACAACTTTGAGTTTGGGAGACAGTTACGTTTCTTTCAGGCTATTTTTACTGAATAATAATTTTGTTCTTCAAAAACGACAACAACAACACATTGAATTAAAAGTGAATTAAGAAAAGTCATGAAAAAGTTTACAACAGAGGCCACTACATTATCAAGGCCACTTTTGAATCCTTGTTTCCCAAAGGAACATTTGTAAGACTTAGACTAATTATGTTACTTGAGGTGACAAATGTAATTGTCTCTGCACCAGTTCACATGTGAGGTCATCTGCAAATGGTATTACTTACTAGCTGCCTTCGTGCCATAACTCCTGCCATTTTGTATAGAGTAGCCAATAAAATTTAAGATGCCTAGTTAAATTTGAATTCGAGGTAAAGAATGAATCATTTTTTTTAGTATAAATATGTCTCCAGTAATGTCTGGGACATTTTTCCCTGCTGAATCCAAAGCCCCTATTTTCACACTATTTTGGTTTTTGATACTTTGCATCATTATATCTTCAAAAGGAAAGGAAATATAAAAGCACTATGCATGTGACACAAACTAAATTAACCAAAAAATTAAAATGCATTTGAGGAAAATGAAGACTTTCTCTGCAAGGGTCTTTATCTGTCAGGAGTCTTCACATTGCTGATACAGCCATACAATCTCTCCAGAAGCCTGTTAGGGGCAGGGGCCTGAACCCATCCCTACAGATTGGACTGTCAGCTTCCTTGGGCCTGAGATGGAGACCATCACTTGGGGGGATTCTAGTGCACAATTACTGTTGGTCGTGATCTTCAAAAAACTTTGTCTGCCTATCATGTGTACAGTATTGTCAATAACTAAAAATTCCCTCTCAAACTTTTCCCATAATTATGATTACACCATAGAATATGGCCATGGGAATCTAATTTAGACAGGTAAAACCGATTCAGTCATTTAATCATCCTGGTAAGCATTATTCACCTTCTTGTCCTCTAAAACACTGAGCTTTCTTTTTAAGTTTTTAATTCAGCAAACATTATCCTACCTGCCTGTTTCCTTTGGGATTTCTGCATGGTTTACTCTAATTACTCCTGATGCCAGACCTTGTGTGCTATGAACAACTTCAAAGAAAAAAACTAGAAAAGGAACAGTGTGGTGTTTCTTTCTTTCTTTCTTTCATATATATATATATATATATATATATATATATATATATATATTTTAAGACATTGTATCAAGGAGACAAGATAGCATTTTGTTCTCATAATGTGATGGACAAATCATATGGATAATCTATTAGGATGATGGATGGTATAAATTTTAATGGGAAACACCAACCGTAGTGAATTTCTCCTAGAACGTCTTTGAAACTTAACTGCCTCTGTTTGGTCCAAATTTAATAGTCAAACCTCTTAAATTTAAAATTTCTCTGGATATAAACATTTTGATTAATTTTAATTCTACTCATTGCAAGAATCAGTGAAATCTTAGTTTGGAACAATTGTTTCAGGAAGAAGTTCCTGAAAATGAATCCCATTTCCTACCTCAAGGTTAAAAAGTATGTTACCTCCAATGTCTATTTATCCTCCTGCCCTGATAAAATATTACTTCCCTAGTCTCTGTATTCCTGTTTTTATTCCATAACGCTGAATTAACCCCCCAAAATTGTTTTTGTTCTCTTCTGCTTTATTTTGCCATAGACTCTGTATTTTCTTAAAATCTATGTTGTTAAAAAGACACTTCTTGGGGCTCCTGGGTGGCTCAGTCTGTTAAGCATCAGACTTCAGCTCAGGTCATGATCTCACAGTTCACGGGTTCAAGCCCCACATCCGGTTCTGTGCTGACAGCTGAGAGCCTGGAGCCTACTTCGGATTCTGTGTCTCCCTCTCTCTCTGTCCTTCCTCTGCTCTTGATGGTGGGCTCTCTCTCTTAATAAACATTAAAAAAAAAAG
Source organism: Herpailurus yagouaroundi (assembly GCF_014898765.1). NCBI lineage: Eukaryota > Metazoa > Chordata > Mammalia > Carnivora > Felidae > Herpailurus > Herpailurus yagouaroundi. Next base: position 74,860,748 of record NW_024412388.1, read on the forward strand.
ACAGACATTTCTTATATGTCTACTATGTGCCAGGATCCATGTCCCTTGGCCTTGTAAACCATGATTCTTACCCTCAAAAAGCTCACTGGCTGCTGTTGGTCAGACAAGTGAAAAAACAAAGTAAAAGACATGATGAATGCTTTGCTGGTTAAATGTACAAAGTGCTTTGAGAGTGAAAAGATGGAACAACTAACTCATAAGTGCCATTCTGCAATTCTACTCCAAGTAGAATTTTTATAGAATTATAAAGCTAGAAAGTAGCCTTCCTATGGTTAGAATTAAACAGACCTGGTTTCAACATCAGGCTGTTACTTCCCAGCCACATGACATTTCCAAAATTGCTTAACCTCCCTGAACTTCAGTTACTTCTTCTATAAAATATGGATATTAATACTTACTAGGTTGCCAGCTGTAAGAATTAAATTAAGGAGCAAGCTCCTGGTCACCACCGCTATCCCGTTGCTACCACCGGCTGACATTCATTCTTGAGCTGTGGCAAACATCTCAGGCATATTATTCAATTAACCCTCACAACAGCCCTCTGAGGTTCATATTACTCCTGCTCCCATTTTACAGGTGAGGAAATTAAAGTGCCCAAGGTCACATTGTCAGTTCTTTGAACTCAGGCAAACTTCAGGGACTCACCTATAATCACAATACTGGATTAAGTCAGGGAGCTGCTATTCTTTTCATTTTTATAATTATTGCTATGACTGTCATAATTGAAGACAAATCCAGCGTTACCCAGTTGAAGCCCCTTCTTTTATAGATGAAAGATCAGAATAGAGAGGTTAAGACACTGAGGAAATCAGAGTCACTAAAAGGTCTAAAACTCTAAAACTTCTGTGGAAGTATGGTACATCGTATTACCACCTGTTTTATTATTGAACGTTGACCGTTCAATTGCAAAATATTGTGTTTTTGTACACATATTGTGTAATATATAATACATATGTTATAAAATATCACAGGTGATTTCTGTCATCCTGAAATGATCCTGACTTAGGTATATGAACAAAGGGTCCTTTCCTGAGTTCAAGGAGCACAGGATCACATTTCCCTATTTGTGTATCACAGAATCATACTGCCTTCAGGAACTGAAGGGACCTTGGACCTTACCCTGACCTAACCCTTCATATTACAGAAACTGAACATGTGGTCCAACAATCCAAATAGCTGATGGGTGTTCAGAATGTCCTTTAAACAAGAAAATTAAAATCAAAGTATTTCATTTCCGAAACTGCCTATAAAGCAATTATTTTTTAGGCTTTTCAATTGGACTCACCTAACAATTTAATTCTCTTACTGTCCTACCCAATGTTTGCATCAAAGAAACTGAGAAATAAATGTAAATTTCTTTGTCATTTAGTAAAGGGAGAAAGTACCTGAAAACAAATTCTTCTTTCGCTGGACAAAGAGTATTTCCCCAGAAATGACATTGCATCTACTGAAAAAAAGGCAAAGACACCAGATTACAATGCCCTATATTTTGACTTATCTGTTTATGTTCCATTATTATTATAATTGGGTCCCTACAATGTAACTTATACTGTGTTGGTCACTATGTTTATAACATTTAATTAAATTCTCACAAACCACTCTGCAAGGTAGGCAATACTATTTCCACTTTGCAGATAAGGAATCTGAATATTAATCAAAAGATTAAATAATTTGCCCAAGGTCCTACACGTTATTTGTGGCAGAGTCAGGACCACGGCTCAGGTTTCACGGACTCTAAAGCTGCCGTCGCTTCTATCATGTTAGGTAGCCTCTGAAAAGACCATGGGCTGGAGTTCTAACTGAAGGAGCAAAAAGACCAAAAAACAAAACCAAAACCAAAATGTAACTAGAAAAGAGAACAAGGTGTGGCCGGGCCAGGGATAAATCCAGATCTATAAATCCTCTTGCTCAGTGACTGTGGACATTAGCCCCCATCATTTGGTTTGGGAAGAAAATGCAGCATACAAAGTGGGAAGGCTAGAAAAAGTACTTGCCAAGGGCAATGACAGGTCCTTCAAATCCATATTCCTTTGGAAGAGACCTTCACTGTGGTCTGTACTATAGTACCTGCATCACATCTTCCACCTCCTAAGTCAGTAATGCAATATTCATATACACCTGACACCACCCACCATACCACCACATCTCCTACTTCTGCTGTTCATCTTTGCCTTTCGTTCGTGATGCAAATCACATTGTTCTTCTCTGTAATTTTTGAGAAACAAAGCCCATTCGGCATCATATATATGTCAAGCATATTCTCACTAAGAGACAGTATAAAATTTCACAGTTGAGTCAACTGCAGGAAGAGTTTTTCAGGTCAACATAAAAACGTATGGGTCACATCAGGGATGGTGTCCTGGTTAGCCATGATGAAGCAGGCACATCCATGTTTATACAGTGTTTGTGAAAATGATGCAAATGCATTTCATGCTGTCTAAAAATATTTTTAAACTTGAAAGTGGAGAGAAAAAAAATTCACCCTGAGTCACTGATTCTATATTTTGTGGAACAGAATTAAATTGTCTAAAATATCACATAAGGAAGATCACCTGGGGACTCCTGTTCACATGATGACTTTTTAAATTCTCCACCCAATGCCACAAATTTTTTAAACTCCAGAAATTTGGTGGAGATGCCAAAGGGTCTTTAAGCAAAGAAGAAGTAGAAATCAATGCTAGAATTATGATTTTCAACAGGGTATTGACAGCTATAATAAAGTTATTGCAACTGGACCCGGAATGTAAAGTCAGTTAATGGACTTTATTTAGACAACATCAGATAAGGGCATTAGTAATAACTGTTATCTTGATGGATAACCTCAAATTCAAGAAAATGTTTCCCCAAACACGAGTTGTTGTGAATTCCTTTCCCTTTTATCTTATAGTAGGCAGAAGATTGCAACCTCCTATTATGAAACAGCATCATAAAATGCAGAGCACAGCCACCCTGACTAAAACCACCTTTCTCCTCTGCTGATACAGACAAACTAGCAGTAAATGCTTTTTGAGCTCCTGGCGTGCAGATAAATTCCTCCGGATGTCCCCAATTGGACTGGGAGATTGAGAGACTCAAGGGAGAGAATAGCTGAGGCCAGGAGAATTTAACATGGCAATTAGCAACCCTTTGGCTTTGCTAGACCCCACAGCACAGGACAGGATGCAAGCAACCAAAAATCTCTCCAGCAGAGTAGATGATAAATTGGTTGGGTCCCAGGGGTTGCTGGACACAGTTATTATCCAATGGCAGGCCTGGATGATGTGGAAGTCTATGTGGTAAGGTCAGAAAATGAAGCACAGGGCTCTAAATTCCCAAGGAGAGTGCCTTTGCTTACATCTCAATTGGACTGCCCTTTCCCCTCGTTTTGGAAGGCTCTGGATCACATCATATAATCCGTATTACCTTCTCTATCTTAGCAAATAACTTCCAAAACATCAGGTATATAAAGCACTGTAACCATTATCACCAGTGATGCTCTTCTTAAAAAGTTAGAAAAGTAAAAGATGAAATTTAAATTAAAAATATTTAAAGCCTTTCGGATTTGTGTTTTTTTTTTTTTTCCTATAAGCAGAGGGAGGATATGTGGAGGAAGAGGAATCTTAATCCTCTTTTTCTATCGATGCCAATAGCTGCTTTGAGGCATCATTTTAACCATCACATTATGATTCATACAACTTCAGCACTGTACTGAAATTCACTTTTTAGAGAACCTCATTTTCTGGAGCCTTTGTTTCCCCATGAAAAATAAATGACGCTAATATTATTATCTATTTCAAATGTTGCTATGAAGATTAAGTGAGTTAATATATGTAAAATGCTGTAAGGATGCCTGTCACTGAGTTATGTGTTAGTGATGATTGTGGTGATGATAATGATGATGGTTTTCAAATGTCATTCTGGCTAGATTTTATAATCTCTGGACCAAGGACCATATGTGCCTTTTTTGTAGTGAAAACCCCAGCATCTAAGAACACTGCCTGAAGTGCAATTAATATTTATTGATTGATGGAATGAATGACTACATGAGCTTTTTAATGCTGAATTCCACACTTGTGTTACTATTGATTTAACTTAATTATGAGGATTATTAGGGGTCATTAAAAAGAAAGTGGAAAATGGATTTAGTAAAATCAATATCATCAGGATACATTTATTGAAGGACTACTATGTGTAGGGCACAATGCTAGGAATATCAATTTTCAATGGATATAAAAAAGAATCAAAATACAGAGGTAGCTTATTATAAAGATACTTTTCTAACTGGCAAAATAAAGAAGGCATGTGAGAATCTCACAGACATTTTAATTCTATTTTTTTTTTTTTGCAAATTTCTAATATTCCTCAAAATGTCAGTATCAAGGGTCTCTCCTTCTTCCTCCTTTTCCTGCCTTCTTTCTCTCTCTCTCTCTTCCCTTTTTCCCTTCCTCCTTTTCTCCTTCCCTCTCCCTTTACCCCTATTCTCTCTCTCTCTCTCTCTCTCTCTCTCCCTCCCTCCCTCCCTGCCCCCCATCCCCTCAGTGTCCTTAAAGGGCTACATCCGAAGAAGAAGAAGGGGGGAAAATAAAGCCCTGGAAAGATTTTCCTGTTGAAATTGGCCCTTGAGATTTTCCATTTAGATCTCATTTTAATTGAAACTGAGCCAATTCTATATGTGGGTTCTGCAGCTTTGACCAAATAACATTCCTGACTGGCTTGGGTCTCAGGATTGAAGGAGGCATCTTTCCCTCTCCAGTTAGTTCCTCGGATCTTCAGAGGCCAAAAGTGACATTTGGTGGGTTGCTTAGCAATGCCAGTATTAAAATTGAAGAGTATTTCATTTCTTGAGCTTTTTGTCTTTTATAATACTTTGTCCTCACTCCTTTTGTCTTTCACTGACATTTCAAAATACACAGTCACCAATTTGGGAAACATTTAGGAAGGTGAAGGCCAGCCACGGATGGGCGAACACCGTTTGGTCCAAGTGTAATAGTCTGGTGTCTACATTTAGAGCTCTCTTGAACTTGTAAAATCTCAGCTGAGTGCAACAGTTCAGAAGGAAGTGCCTAAAAAAGAATCACATGTCCTGCCCTGATGCTACACGTTGAAGTTTAATGACCAATTGTTTCTTCTGCCCTGACAAATGCCATTTGCCTAGCCTTGTGGTTCACAAAAACAACTAGCTTGCAATTGTCTTTTGCTGTTTTGTTTGGTTTTGTGCTTGCTTCGTTCTGTCACAAGTACTGGATTCTATCACTGTCCAATTTACTCAACACAGTTATTAATTCACACTTTAGGCTAGGCACCAGGGACACAACCAAAAACTACAATGTCCCTCCTGTTAACCCCTCAGATACAGTAGCTGTCCCCCTCCTATGTCCTCACCCTCTGTGTCCCTTATCCTGCAGAGTACATCTCTGCCTAAAGTGTTACATCTTTATTTGCACATTGTTTGTATTTTCAGCTATACAGTAAGTATGCCTAGGACGGTGCTTGGTACAGCAGGGACACAGAAAATATCCGAATTAATTAATGAATAGAAGGAACACTTTAACACCCAGTACATTTTTAGGCCTGGATGGTGGGCACAGAGGTGTTTGTTTTGTGATAAATCATTGAGCTGCACATTTTTGTGACTTGTGGGGTTTTCCTGTTTACATTATCCTTCACGACAAAGAAAGTTAAAAAAAATCCCCAGCTTCTTTTAAGCTTAAAATCACATTAAATTATTGATTTGCTGGCTACACCAACTGGTTCTTAATTGCCAATGTCAAAAAGCATTGAATAAAATCTCTACATTTTGTGCTGTCAAAGCTTAACCTAGGTAGCAAAATGTCTAACCGAAAGCATTATTGAGTGGTGACTCTGTTTAGCTTTTACCAAGTAAAAGTTTAAAGGGCATAATATTCTTTAGAATATGGCAATTCCCCACAGGCCAGGGGGTATCAAAAACATCAGACCAAGTAGCCTAACTTCTCGGGTCCTTCTCAGGTCAATTTGGGAAACACCCACTTGGGTGAGGGAGTTGAAGCCTTAACTGTGGTTCACAGAGGAAGGTGGGTAGACCAAATACTTAGTAAGATAGAACTTGTTCCAGACTGGAAGTGGGTACAAAACTATATCCAGATTCATTGTAAAAAGTCACAGATGCAATGAAACATTCCAATTTGGCTTCAGTATTTAAAATAAATTCATTTGATGAGTGTGTTCTGCTTTTCAGAACCATAAATCTGTTTCATAGATAAAATGTGGCTGGCGAGGTTGGTGGGGATTCAGCATGGAGAATGAGATGGTGCATGCTTCTGGCATTTTTATCACTGTGACCCCCCTCTCCAGTGTGTCCCAGCAAGAGACGACCTCCCCCTACAGCAGACATCACCCACACGTTGGTGAGCCGGTGCCAGGATAATGCCTGGGACTCTGGTTCTATTTGATAAACAGGTTAGGGTCAGTAGCATTAAATAAATATTGTCATTGCTTATGAAAGCCAATATTTTAGAAACCAAAGAAAATAATTATGTCCTACTTAAGGGAGGTTTATTTCAAATCCTAGCTAGGGCCCCACTGCGGCCACTGCTTACATTTTTCAAAATTGATTTTCCACCACATAAACAGTTAGTCTGAAGTTACGTGTGACACTTCCTCCCGGTAACAATGATACAGTATCTTCTAAACATTTCCTGGTACTTCTCATTTTTCCTTCTTTCTGTAATGCTCATTTCTTTAACACATTCCTTCCAGGAGAATTTGTTCCTGGGTGTTACCACACTAAGGACTGGCCAGTGTGACCCAGGGAGGTAGGGAATCAGGAGCCTTTAGAAGGAGAATTTTAGTCATTCCTTGGAAATGAAGGTTCTGCTTGCATTTGCCTCCCCTCAATGAATGTTACTCACTTGCACATACAAAGCATTAAGGCCTTCACTAATCGCTTTCCGATGTATTGCTCCCCAAGGCGAACTTGGGAACTAGAAGAAGTTGGTCTTTAGAGTTTATCCCAGCTCCCTTCCTGTCTCTATTAGGAACACTTACTATCTGTTTCTTCCCTGAGGCCCCCATGCACTAGCGTCCCCCCCACCTGCAAATCTCCCTAGGCGTTCCCCCCATGGTGTGATATCAGGGTACAAATCTATCCGGCCTCCTCCAAGTTCACCTGCCTCTTTCTTCAGCAGTAAGATCTCGGCTTCCTGTTTCCCTGTGGTAGCTATGAAAAGAACTAAGTAAAGGTGTTAATATCTGACAAATGACCTAAAGCTGTTTTTGGAGGCAGAAATCAATAGACTTACAGAGGACCTCAATTCCCTTCAACACTCCCTATTAGGATCTGAGTGGCAAATCTCATAGTTTATAAACCTTGGTTTTCTCACCTATCAAATGGGGTGGACAATACATATCCTACACTGTCATGAGGCTCAAACTAGGTGAAGGAGGTGATTGCTTGCCTACTGTAAGTTTCGCAACTGTACAATATTGTTTTAATTAATGATACAGGGGTGGGGATTTCATCCTTCTTGACTCTCAGTTGTGAAAGTTATCACCTGCTCCACCAGTGAGCTGGGCTCTTCCTGGAGAGCAGAGGATACTTTGTTTTCCTGAGTTAAGAAACAAGTGCTCCATTTCTCAATTTGAACCCCACACCCAACCCCCTGCCCTCAATCTTTCCGTTCATAAATGCTTGAGCCCCACCGAACCTTCAGTGAGAAACGCCTCTGAGAAACACAACCCTCCCCGGGCAGGTGGCTTACTGGGGAGAATCAGGGTACACACAATGATAGCATTTATAACCTGAGAGTAAGAACCTTGCCTCTGTTCCAGGCCTGTAGCCCCACTAACTAAATTCAGGGCAAGTGGTACTTGAGAGGGATGGAATATACTTCTGACTCATTAGGAATCTCTGGCAAGAGAAGTCAACTGTAACTGAATATTGCCTGGCAAGGTGTGATGTCTAGGTGGAGCTAGTCGTCAAGGGATCCTCTTCATAGGAAGTTCTCGAGGGGGGGGGGGGGCCGGGGGGGGGGCCGGGGAGGGAGCTTACCCTTCAGTGTCTGAGCCAAGTGTTTCTAAAATGTCTAAGCATACATTGTGCCATGCTGGAGAAGAGCAGAGAAAGGAGAAATAGTCTAAAAGCTCATCCACTGAAAAACACACATATTGCCCAGTCTTGACATCAGTACTGCTAACTGGCACACCAAATACCACGTTAGGTTTCTGAAAAGGATACAAATTGAGACAAGCTTTCGTTCTGAGGCTCAGGTCAGTGAAGAAGGTTACGTGGCCAAAGCTGCAGGATTCTAGTATTAGTGGGTTTGCTGGTTTCCCCTCATACAGAATTGACTCAGGGCTTCAATTAAAATGGAATCTCAAAGAAAAATCCTCAAAGGCCAAATTCAGTAGGAAAAATACTTTCAGTGATTTTTATTGGCTTGAGACATTGCTGCTGATACTCCCAGCCACGTCTTGATCTGATTTTGGTCTAAAAAGAAATCTAAATGCCTCATATCTCTAGGTTAAAACTCCTTTCTATGGGTTAAATTTAAATCACACTGAGATAACTGTACTATTTACACTTAGCACAAATGGAAACTTGCAGGAATAGAGGACCCCGCATGTCCCACATGTCAATAAAATGATTGCTTACCATTGTATTTAACGAATCGGTTACAATCAGCCTAACATTGCATCAGTCTGGTGCTGTTTTGTGACGGTTAAGCATCAGAGAATGAAAATATCGTGGGTGAACCTCTCTCCTCAGTTCCAAGGATCGTCGGAAGACTTCCTAGCCAGCTCTTTGAATTGCTGTGGTTCCTAGAAAACTTTATTTGAGCGGTTTGTGAGCAGGACAGCTGCCTCTGTTTTTCCAGCATTACTGTGGCTTCAGAGCAAGAGCTCATGGGCTCATTTGAAAATTCTTTCAGTGTTTTCATCCTCGCTCGTGGCATCACATTATATTTTGGTGTACAGAAAGCGCAGTGTGTGAGGAGGATAATATCATATCAAAAAGAACCCTGGAGATAGCTGTAAAGTATACCAGTTAGCAACTCGGCAGAGAACCTTCCATCAAACAACCTGAAGTGAGGTTGCTTTGTTCATTAAACTGACCTACATGAACCATTATTGCTATTTGGCTCTGAATTATTAAAAATCAGTAGCAAGATTTAGCACACCTCTAACTCCGGGCTCTCCTGTTCTTCAAGATAAAAACAGTCTCTCTTTGTGCTGGTTAGAAAACATATGTGAACGTACTAGCACTCAGCTTCTCGTGATAACCTTGTTAGTGTCTATATAACCGCATGTAACCACTCAGCATGACATCCTTTTCCATTTCTCTTTATGAATAATTTTGTTATACCTCATCCATTTTCTAGTGCTCTTTATTACAGCATGCTACTACATTTATTAGAGTTCCCATCAGAGAATTCTTCTTGTTATCCTTAATAGTGCCATGTACTGCCCTCTCTTGACTGTAAACCTGGCACCGTTCAAAGCACATTTATTAGTTTATAACCCTTACATTTTAAATTCCTGCCAAGAACTTCCTAGGTGAAGACTAAGTTTGTAATAAATATTCACACACACACACACACACACACACACACACACACACACGCACGCACACACAATACCACCGCTCATATTAGAATTATAGCACCCAGGACCTGCGTTTTAGCTCACGAACATCAGAAAACTCACAGGTTAATAACTTCTTCGTTTATACCTGTTATGACCAGGCACTGTGGCAAACTCTAAGCAGCAGGTACTTCCATTTGCTTCTAGAATACACACTTGGATTTGAAGCTTTGAGTTAAATTGGGGGGCCTGTTGATTTTAGTGCAACAACATTGCTGTCCTGGGTTTTATTGTGTGGTCTACCTCACCCTGACTAGAAACAGAAACAGGCTTGGAGTAAATAGAAGCCTCAGTTTTTTGATGATTTCTCAGCAGCGTCATCCAACATCCTTCTGAGGCTGGCCAGATTAGATATTAGTTGCTTGATGCTAGCAAACTGCCAATGTGGGGCTTCTTACAAGATCACCTTTGAAAATAGCCATCCATATGCAGAGATAACGGAAAATGAGTGGGTAGCACACCCCTTTGTTGTTTCTGTAGTCGCCTTCTCCCAAGGAACTGAGCGGTCACTCTGTGTTTCTGTCCTATTCTTCAGAGGGAGGAGTGAAGAGTTTAGAAAAGGAAGGGCATCGCCAATCAGAGCAAGAAGAGCGAACATGAGAAGGACAGTTGGGGTGGAGGGGGAGCCGTTACTACCTACAGAAAAAAAAAAAACCTTTCAGAAACGGAATGTGCCAAATGTATCTTCACATATAACCATAAAAATCACTAAAAGCTTTCGCCACTTTTGCTTCATATGGATTTACTTCTTCTTTTACCAAACAATAAAATACATTGTTACAGGAAGATGTAGGTGTACACATGCCAAATATCTTAGACTTTTTGGAGCTCAAAAGGCCCTTATTATGCAGCTGGCTCCCCAAACTCTCCATAGATTGCAAGAAGCAGCCATCGACAGTAATAAGGGGACCTGGCATGTGGCGGAAATCCATGGGACTTCCTTCAAAATTACATTCTGCTTTGATTCCCTACCACCAAGGGATGTGTGTTCTCTACCACCAAGTCCAGGAACGGCTATACATATCATCAAGAGCAGTCCTTGGACAGACAAGAGGCACGTCCTCTCTGGCTTCTGTTTGTATTAGCTGTTATTATTATTCCACAGTAAACTTTTCTTTTGCAGCCTTTGTCACCCCCTTGTTGCTGTTGGCATCAAGAACATGCTGGCCATTTGCTTTCTGGGAAGATTCATGCCTAGTAGCCTTTGTCACTGTTACTACCATTTCACACTCACAACAGAGGTGGCAGATTAAAAAAACTTTTTTTTAATGTTTAATTTATTTTTGAGACACAGCAAGAGCAGGGGAGGGGCAGAGAGAGAGGGAGACACAGCATCCGAAGCAGGCTCTAGACTCTGAGCTGTCAGCACAGAGCCCGACGCGGGGCTCAAACTCACGAGCTATGAGAACTATGAGATCATGACCTGAGCCGAAGTTGGACGCTTAACTGACTGAGCCACCCAGGAGCCCCTAGAGGTGGCAGATTTAAAGACAAACTCTCCAGAGGTGGGAGGAGCTTGCAATTGGATATATCCTAGTTGGTTATTTTTGTGCATTTGTACAAGGACTGTTAGAATGGTGGCAGTTTTTTCTTTTCTTTTTTCCCCCTTGGTCATCCACAAAAGACAGCAACATTTCATTCCCTTTTCCCCATCCCCTACCCATCTGCTTCCTGATATTAACTTCTCCACAACTGCCTCTGTAAATACTAATTGCATGCTATGTTTCATTTTCAGCAAAATGGAGGCCGTTTCTTAAGTGTCTAGTTAAGAGAATTGCCTGCTAATCTCTGTAGTTCTTAACACGTGAATTCTGGAGTATGTTCAAAGATGAAGCTTCAGTGATGTCTTAGAAGAGAGTTTGATATTGATATTTGAAGGGCAAGAAGAACTGGCTTATGAAATCTTAGTGTGAGGAGACCTCTCGATATCATCTAAGGGACAGACCAAGTGAAATGTGTCCAAGACATGCAAATATGAGCTGCAGAACCAAGAAAGGTGTAAGAGGGAGGAAAATCTAAGAAAACTGGAAAAATTCCAGAAGATCTCTTATGCTGGTGAGAACAGAAGGCAGAAGAAGAGGAAGCATAAATGTCAAGAAGATGAAAAGCTTAGCCTCAAGAAAGATGAGTAGCCAAGGGGGGACCAGAGGCTTGGACTTAACACCTGGGATCAAAAGCCAGCAAAAGGAGAACTAGTCAGTGACTCAGCATGAAGTAAGGAGGCCAAGTGCAGGTGGTTTCATTTTAATATATTTCACTGGGGTAGGGACTGTTGGTAGGGGTACAAACCAGTAACAAAGATGAGGGAAATAGTCCACTTTTAAGCCCAACGAAAATCTCAGCCAATTACCACTAAAAAATTGGTCAATATATATTGAAGATAAGATTGATTGCTATTTGATTACAATTGATTTGTACATAATACAAATTTTGCAATAGACTCACAAAACTGCCCCCAGATGTACATGAATTCCTGCTTAGATAAACACAAGATGCCAAAGCCATGTTCTGTCTGGAGTCTCTCCATGGGCAGTTTTTGCTGAGACTTTGGCACCTCTTCTCTTATTTTTGAAGTCCTCCTCTAATCAGAAGATTACGGTTTTAATACTCTTACTCTATTTTGCTCCCATATCACCTCCTTAGTTTCCCGAAAGTGTTTCTAATTCAGCAAACCATTTTTCTTCCCCTTGGTGAAAATAAGTGTTTGTAATGTGGACCCCATTTTTGGTTCAGTGGTTAAGATTCTTCCTGAACGATCATTTCTTTTGATCGTCATTGGATGTACCCAGAGAATCTGGATCCTAGGACAAATGTACAAATTGTAGGCTTACTATTTATCTTTGTGAGAGAGACTGTTTACCCCAACTTCTTGAGCCAACTTGGAAACAAGTTGAGAAATACTATGGTTAGATAAAATTCTGAATCCCTGTGATGACTGTAAAATTTTTTCTATAATTACTTGCATGTGTCACTGATGGGAGGTAATTAGAATGGGTCCATGAAGGTGGCTTAATATTCTTACACTACGCTTTTTATAAGCGTTATTCAGCTTCTTAATCTCTCCTATCACTACACTCCATCACTGCCATATTCTTCCTCACATTGGGATTTACCTGGCCTTTGCTCACCAAGAATCTTAGACGCCAAATACTAATTAATTCTTGTAATATTTTACCTACCCGTCAAATGTTATTCATTTATATCTCCAGATTTGTAGAGTTTGTATTATTTTCCTCCCAAGTTATGAAAAATACTCATTTCCTTAAAATAAACCTAAATTTATTATATTCAAAATTTTTGTTTTTAAATTTTGTCAATTTCATTTATCAACAATCATCTAATTCCTAGATATTAGTATATGTATGTAACCATCATTGAACGTCTAATTTTTGGCTTTACTGAATGTACTGATATTATTTTCCTTTCGCTCTTAACATTCTGGGAATTGTAATGCATCAAAGCAATTCAAGTATTGACAGTAAATGGGGTTCACACAACACTTTCCATGTTGGATTTACTTCTATAAGCCTTTAACTAAGATTTCTAGTGAAGATTGCACTCTTTGATCACCCAGAACCAACAGTGGCTATGGAAAAATTCATGAGTCTTAAGGATGGCCAATATTCCAGTATCGATGCCACAGCTTGCAATATATAGCTATATTATTCACATGGAAGTTTGCATGATTAAATGGAAGCATATTGATAAGTAAACTTTTCTTCATGGATTTCTTGTTATGAAAGTCTTTTATGTTACCTGAATCAAATAAAATAGTCCAAACAGAAACAGGTTGTTTGCTTAATGGTCTGTGAAACTAGGACTGATGATTGCACTTGTAATTTCTGGCACTGAGGCTCTCAAACATTTAATAAAATCATCACATTGCTAAAATTTCTCCTCCTCTTGCCTCTGCACCTTGTTATGGCTCAGAGATTTAATTTCAATACAGTAATCAATAGTGTGATGAGGAGATTGTGGGTTTCTTTTCAGAAATGCATTACACAAAGAAACACAGAGAACCCCTTTCTCAGCTTGTACGAAAGAGGATGTAAGCAATGGACATCCATTTTGACTTTCCTGAACTCTGCTCAAATATCCCTCCACTCTGTAACTCACTGCTCCCCAGATCTTATTGCTTGTTTGTTCCCACCTTTAAAAAATTCAAGATACCAAACTAAACTTCTATATACATACTTTATCAATTATGTAACCTCGTATTCTCTCAATAGATGAAAATATATGCACAGAATATAAATTTATAAGAATAAAGTCAAATAAACACTATTTTCCAAGATCATTAGCTGATATCTCAGTGCATATGTTCCATTTGAGGTTTATTGTCATGATAGTGAATGATAAACCCATATTTTGAGTTTATTTTTTAATATTTTTTACTCATTTGGAAGGATGTTGGAAGATCCAAATAAATCTTAATTGCTTTTAGCTCACAGAAAGAGTTTATTCTGTGAATGGACTTGTCAGCTTTATACCTTCCCTATATTCATCTGTGCTTGCATTGCGGGTACTATCTTCAATCAGTGTTATTTCTTTGCCGGAAAATTTGTGAACCACTTGTCCATTTTAGCAGGGTTTTTTTAGTTAAAATCCAATAACACAATCTATAAATTCACATGCCTGGCCCTACATAAACCAGAAGATAGCACAATATGGGTAAAATAAACAGATGAATTGAAGGTGACTCTATTTCACCATTTCACCTTATAGAACTGCTAGCCTTCTTCCAATGACCCTTAGATGACACATGGTCCTCTCAAACATGGGGTGAGTGAGGACTATTTTAATCTGTTATTAAATCTTAGTAAAGGTTAATTTCATTATTATTTATATGGACAACAAACATACATGGAAGCCACAGTATTTTCTTTTCCTACTCCAATGGATCATCTTGCACAGAGGGTCATATTTACATATTCCAAGTCTGGAGATTCCGGTCTTAATTGATAAATCTGAAGTTCAGGCTCATACCTTTGTTTCTGCTTCTGCTTCTTCTTTTTCATTCATTCTTTTTTTTTTTTTTTTTAAGTGATCTTGATGTTAAGGTCTCCTTTCACCTTTTTAGAATGACAGTATGAGAAGCTATTTGAGAGCTCAGGGTATATGGACAGGGTTTGTCCACTGAAGGCCTCTTCTTTAGGACAATTGCTCAGAGAACTCAAACTCTTTAGAGTCTCATACTTTTTCTCTTCTGTTTTTAAATAATTTCTCTGGATGATTTTATAAACCCTGAAGATACCAGATATATTACCACCTAAACTTCTCTTCTGAGCTAAACCCATATATGTAATAACTACCTCCTGGACATCTCCACATGAAAATCGAACGTTTTTAAAACTGAATTTACATTTTTGATTACTGGCTTTACCAACTGCCCTTTACCCAAGTAAGAAACCTTGACCTTTCCTTCTTTGCTTGCCTCATTCACGTCAGTAGGTTCCTTTTATTTTAGCCTTACAATCTCTCCAAGTTGCCACCCTATTACCCTGCTTTAATTAATATTTTCATTATTTCTACTTAAATTATGAGACATTTCCTATTTCCTCCAGTCTTTTTACCTTCCAGCAAATTCTCATACTATTGCTAGATTGATCTTTTTAAGAGACAAAAACTATGTTACTCCATTTTGATAACTCGATATTAATGGATCCCCTTTGCTCATAACATAAAAGAGTTTGCCTTTTAAGGGCACGAAGACTTCCCATGAAGGGGCAGTACTGCCTCATCTCCTTGCTTACTCCTTGTGACTATTCTTTCACACCATGGGCTCTGATCATTTCAAACTGTTTGAAAATACTGACAGTGCAGTGGTTTTCCATAAAGCCAATCATTCCTAGACTGTCCCTCTGTCTGTACATCCTCCAACTTCAATTTATGCTGATCTGGAACACTCCTACTGACTTGAAAACTTAAATTTTTCATCCCCAAATTCTGCAGGCAGAATTGCCATTATTCTACACCAAGCATCTACCTTTCACTTCATTTCAATTGATTTACATATTTTCTCTTCCAGTGTGTGGTAAGTGCGATCTTAGCAGGAGCCATTTCTTACCTATGTTAATAGAATCTGGCACAAAATCCAGTATGTAGCAGCAAAAGATTTCATTATCAATGTTTATCGGGAGCTGGTCTAGGTGCTAAGGGTTCAGGAGTGTACAAAAAGGGTTCTTGCAGCACACATTAAGCTACAAAGAATGTTACCATATTTTATAATCTAGGTAACAATACTGTATAGTTCACATTACACGGATTTAAGAGAATTGTCCCAAGTGGTAAAAATCACTTTGGAATCACCAAGCTGACCACAGACTGAAAATTAACTCTGCATCCTAACAAGAAAATTTCTATCTTATAATCAGATCACAAGCTCTTATTTCCTGAAGGCAATTTTTATGGCATTACATTTTTAAAGTAAAAATGGAAAGATTTATATAAAATGAAGTGCATTACCTTTTAAATGTCTGTTTTTGATAATGTCTACTAGGCTACATCTTTTGAGCATAATTTATCTGGTAAATAATACCTGCTAAGTAGTCAGTATTCAATAGTTATTTGTGAATATAACTAAATAATGAAAACTAATTAATTTGGGTCAAGAATCAACATGATTTTTATAAGTTCCCTTTAAGGAATAAAACTAGATTAAAAGTTGAATGAGCTGGAGCTAATGTTAATTTCACCATATGCAATTCATATGATGCTCAATGTTCTACTCTAATCTTTACAAATCACTGATCCATAGGCCTGATGCTTCTGTCTTTGAACCAACTTCAAAATTTTGCCACATATAATAATGATAAATTACTATGGGCCAGATCCTATATGAAGTATTTTCTTCCCAGTTTTATTGCTATATAATTGACATAATGTATGAAGTGCTTTGCATAAACTGTCTTGTTGAGTCTTTACAACAACCCCACGAACTAGATTCTATTATTCTTTCCATTTTACAGATAAGGAAGCTGAGTTTCAGTGATGCTGAACGATCCGCCTATTCTCACAATGGTACTAAATAACAGAGCAAGATTTTGAACTCAGGGATTTTGGCCTTCACATGCCCTGGCTTTAACCTCTGCCTCCCTGCAACTCCTGCAGGGCACTGATCCTGAAGGACAGGACTCAATGGTTAATGAAATCACCAAACCCTGTCTGCAAACATATCTGTTATCTCCTGGGATTGAGGGATATGCACAAAGTACACACAGTAAAGGGGGGAAATGGGGAAGAGAAGAGGGGAAAGATGTGACCTGAACACGGAGGCTACTGGTCTTCAACCTCAAAGATTTTCAAACAAGAACATGTCATTGGCTCAGAAAGAATCAAGAGGAAGTAGTACCACACCAATGTGAAAACTGTTTATGAGAAAAATACATGAGAGCTACTTTCTGCCTCTGCTTCACGTCAGTTTTAAATCTGTGCTGGCGTGCTCAATGTTACAGTGTCCTGAAGGTGTCTGGAAGCAGCAGAGTAGGCTGGACGGAAGGACCAGAAATGCATCACTGCAAGTTGAGATGAGTAGATTCAGGATAAACTGGTCTATTGGGTTAGCTCTAGTTACCAAGCATGATCCTGATAACTGGGACTTAGGCAATCAGCTTTTGAAAGAGTATTGGATTTGGATTTGGTGAGTTGAGGACAGAATGAGAAAAAACAGATATCACAGTGAAGGATCGGGAAGGTTGACGACAGGGAGATGGATGAAGGGAGAGCCAGGAACAAACTTCACCTATGTATTCTATTCTGTGTGGCTATTTCCACGATGTAGCAACTTATGAACTCCTAAAGGTAGGTCCACCTCACGAGTGGGTTCTGTATGATGGGCCAGAAAATGTGCCTTGGAGGCAGACCTATACTCAAATCTGGGTTCCATTTCTTACTATTCTGCAAGCTCATCTCATCTGAACCTTGGCTTTCTCTTCTTTCAAATGGGAATAAGAATATCTCTCAAAATTATTGTAAGGATCAAACGGCTCATGTATGATGTCCCCAGTGCATGGCTAGGAGCTAGTAAAGTTTCAATTCTCCTTCTTCTCACTTGGTAATTTCACTACAAAAGTGAACGTGCCATCTAGGAATAGTTAGATTCACACATGCACACTCACACACACCCCTCACTGGCTTAAAGGAGAAAAAATGGAAACAGCCACAATTCGAATGTGGAAAATAGAAAGATTATGCTCTGACCCTGTTTCTTCCCAAATGTCATGCTAAAATTTACAGCAACCTTTAAAAAAGAGATTGTTATTCAACAGTCAGAGCTCAAAAAGCATCTTCTTACAAAAGTCAGACTACCAAGGGTCTGCTAGGAAAGTACCCCGTCTACCCACTAAGCTGATTCTTATCTTTGGGAAAAGTTGTTTAGAAGAACCTTCAGATTTTCTTTAGAGTCAACCATACATAATCTTAAATGATAAGACCTTTTGGGAAATAAGATCTGAGACTAATATCTGCTTGAGACTCAAGTTAACCAAGATCAAAACCATGACTTTTGCTGGACATGCTACCCTCAGTCCAGCATACACCCTCTCTCCCACTTAAGGGTTCAGCTCTGTCTGCATCTATCTCCCTTTCTGTAAGTATGACAGCATTTCACAGAGTTCTGTTTCTTGTCCCTAGACTGTGTCTAAGCAAAAAGATAAACGTGGAATATCCTACTTACAGTTGCTCTCTGACTATGCATGATACATAATGACTATAATAATTATGTTTTATGTTAACCTCTAGATACCTCAAAACACTGCTTCATTATCAGTGAGTATGTCTGGATGAGAATTTAGAAGATTTAGCCAGCTCTCTAAGATAAGATTAAATAGAAACACACAGTTCTTTTATGTGTCTGGCACTATTCTAAACGTTTGTCATATATTAACTAATACAGCGCTCCTCCAAACCTTATAAGGTGGATACTATTATTATCCTCATTGTGCACATGAGGAATTTTCAGGGACGGAGAGAGAGGTTAAATAATTTGCCCAAAGTGAAGAAGCTGGTAACTTCAGAGGCTGCTCTGTGTTCTAATCTACTCTGACACAGGGTACTGTTCTTCAAGGCACTTGGAACACTTTGTTTCTGAAAAACAGAGTAGCTTCTTCCTCCCCGTGACAAAATTTTCCTAGTACAATGAAATTCTTGTTCTGTTCCACCCTTTCCCCAACTCCTTGAAGATGGACAAACAACTTTCTTACAATATGGAGAAGTATTACTGAAAAATTTACTGCCAGGTTGAGACCTTGCATGCCACACTAAATTTTTATGACAGTTATAAACACCTAAAAAATCTAAGTCTATCATGGGACTGCTTATAAATCCTAATAATAACTCAGACCAAGCAGCATCATAAAAGAGTAGAGTGGCTAAAGTGGAATAAGCAAGAACAAAGGTTTGGATGATTTCTTTAGTTTGATGTGTGGCTCTTCTTGTCTTTCTCTGTAAGATATTGAGAGAGGGGTGGGGGTGGGGGTTGGAGGGTGGAAGAAAAAGGAAGCTTCCCATAGGAGCCCCACTAGATCTAATTTTCTGAGCTTCAGTTTTCTTTTAAGTAAAATGGTATTCAATACATTGTAACGCCCTTTGAAATTCCATCTTACTAAATCCGCTCAGGATTTAGGAGGCCAATTTAATAAGTGATTGTAGAATTCCCGCCATCTGAGTGCTGCCTCAGGAGTTATTCTCCTGTTGTGTGTTTCTTTTTAAGTATTGGAAGGCCTGGGGAAATACTAAACAGAATTATAAAAACGAATTATACAAGCTATGACTTTAAAGTAATGAGACTAATTCTACAGCCACACCTGAAAATCAATGCTATTGCCATATTCATACTTGCACTTTTAGTCAAAAAAGCACAACACACAATCAGAGGGATTAGGGAGCAAAAATAAAAGGATTAGAAGAATACACATCAAACTCAGAATAGTGGTTACCTCTGGGATTACAGAAACTCTAGCTTATGCTATAATGTTCTAATTTTTTAAGCACAGTATGTTCATATATTTAAAAAAATCATCTAACATATTCTAGTCTAAAAAGTATCTTGAATAACTCAAAATTTGTCGTTCAACATTTTTTTTCATGAATTTTCAAAGAATGAGATTTTCTGCATTCAAGTAGTAACCATTCCATTCTGAGGCAATACTGTATTCTCACATTACTTCCATTTTAGGGTTGGCATAATGATTATTTCTAATAAGAAACAGAATAAGGTTGCCATGAGTGGGATCACACTGATTTCTTTGATGTAAGAATCAAACCCTGTCGCATTCCTAATTAGACTTTACGCATTAATATATCCAGTCAATCTCTTCAATATACTTAAGAATCTCACCATTTAAAAAAAAGGAGGAAGAAAGAAAGAATCTCACTATTCACTGCACTTCTTTTAGTTGACTTATGACATTATCACCCACTGCAGTAGGCCCAGTGATTGGGTTCCATATACATTTCTCAGATATCTAGAAGAAAATTCACTTTCTCTCCCCAGAGAAGAAGAAAATTGAAGAGAAATCATGGAGACCTAAACCTGAATTTGTCATCATGAGCAAGTGCTAATGGATGATGGTGGGAGAACTGTACCTTCAAGCAAAAATGATCTGTTCGTTGGTCTGGCCCTTGGAAGAAGTTGCATATATACCCTAGAATACCCAACACTAATAAACATATATCTTGGTAAAGACTCAGGAAAAAGTATATTTTCATTTTACTCACAGTAAAAATATTGGTCAACGTGAAATTAAGTGAAAACAATACTCCTCCTTGTCCCCTTCCCCCCCACCCCAAATCTCAACCTCCTATAAAGCCTTTAAAAACAAAATAACAAAAATTTATGTGTTTTTTTCTATTAACATTTGATTGGTATTTATAATGCAGTATAGAAAGATGAAGTTTGTTTTTTTTTTAGAAAAACTTTTAAGAGGAGAAAATGGCAAGTTACAACAACATACCAATGTGCTTTGTGCTGACATTGCATAGGGTACCCGCTGACACCATGGTACTCTCTCCCACAAGCTAGGCAGAAACAGAGAACAGCAGGGGAACAAGATAGTTTCCTGCTCTTCAGAATGACTCCAATGTGGAAAAAATAGTTTTTCAGAAAAATCATGGAGGTGGGGGGAATAAACGTGTAGCCCTTCTCATTTGGTGCAGGTGTGGATCCATGTATCTATTCACATATACAATTATTGACGGTAAAATACAAGTACGATAGATCATAATCATTGAGAACTTATCAAGCCTTCTTGTAAAGGCTGTTGACAGTATGAAGTGGAAGACAAATCCCTGTGGAGGGACCTGGGATAAGATTCTTGACTCTTTCTTTATGAAATAGTGAAATTAACTGGGAACGTCTCCTATGACTGCACCCTGAGGCCTAGTGATATTCATACATTAACACTCCAACCCAGGGGATTAAGGTATAAATACTAGCTTCAATCCATCCCCCAACCTGCTCCTATTTGACCAGAAAGCCTTGCAATACTCTGTGCTTACAGGGATAGTATGTGTGCATTAGCAAATGAGACATCATGGGAAAATTAACTCCTTAGAAAATTCAAGTGGGTGTATTTGTAAATATCAGAATTTATATTGAAAAGTTTCAACCAAGGAATTTTAAGAAAATTAAGAAATAAAAGCTTGTAATTAATAAACATCAGAGGCATAAGAAAATATGCCCAGACAATACTAAGATGTCTCTCATAGTGAAGCGCTTTTGATGCTATATCCACTCTTACAATGATTTCTGTAAATGACTGATCAGCTTTTAATCATCACCTCCTGACTGATATGTGTGCATAGATAGAAAGGGTATGGGCTTTAGAATCAGGCCTAGAATCACATGCAGCTTCCCTTACTAGTTATATGTCCCTGATCGAGTCATCTAACCTCTCTGGGTCTTATTTTCTTTATATGCAAAATGGAAGTAATAAGGCTTCCTTCATGTAATTGTGCGATATAAACATAATATATTATTCACCTGGAACAAAGTCGGTCCTCAATAATTGGCAGATAACTTTTTAATTCTAATATCAGTAAAATGAATGCCATTTTAACAAGAGCTTTACCTTCTCCTGGGAGTAAATCACATACAGCACTAACAAGAACAGAAAGGACACGGCATCTATTCAGCTCCTAGTATATGCCAGGAATTTCATTTTGCACTTTATATACGTTATCTCATGAAATTGTCCCAGTAATCTTAAGAAGTAGGTATTCTTAGCTATGTCTGAAGATGAGATGACTGGGACTGAATTAGATTAGGCATCCTCCTTAAAGTCACACAGCTATAAATGTCAAAGTATCACAGAGTGACGAACTCTGGACTGCTGCTTATTCGTCATTGCCTTGCTAATTGAGTCCCTGTATCTTTCCAAATTCGTTTTTAACCATGATATAGCGTCAGGTGTAATATCTATGATCGTAAAATTCCAGTTCTCACTAAAGTTGTCTTCTGGCAAGCTTTGCAAAGAGCTGCGAATACTGCTTAGCAGTTTTGTGACGATGTCCAGAAATGTTAGTAATGCAGAGCTTGGGATTTCAACCTCGGTGTTCCATAGATCTTCTCTATAACGGTTTATTTTTCTTCATCATGGCAAAAAGGAAGACCTTGCATTTTCAAGGTTCAAATAGACCCTTCTGTTTCTCGCATTTCCTTCAAATCGCCTTGGGTGACAGTTGATCAAGTATTCTATACTACGTCAAAACTGTTTGTGGAAAAGCTCCAGGAAGCCGTAAATTTCAAAATGTGTAGGCTTGTTGTCTTCAGAGTACAATAGCTAATAAAGTCATAAGGGCCTCAAGGTCTCGTTCTTACCTTGTAGGCCCCCAACTTGCAAAAACTGCAAAGATACACACAAACACTCCCTGACAGTCACACACAATCTCCTGGATTTGCCAGATCACTGGAACATTCGTATTTGCAAAGTTTGAAGAAATTTTATTTAAGAAGACTAATCTTAGAATTGTCAGAGTAACTGTAAAACAATGCAGAATGCACAGTTGCTTTGTCTCTCACTGGATGTTTAAGAGCTACTTTAGTGAGTCATCAGAAAATATGTCTAGTATAGCACCTTGCATTAGAATACCTTAATACAGTTGCTAAATGAATGAATAAGTTACTTTAAGAGTAAAACATACCAAAATTGTCTTTCCTCTTTAAAGCGTATAAAAATAATTTTTGATTAAGGTAGACAGATAAATCATACTACACGCATGCTTTCAGAATGGACAAGTTTATTCTCACTTAACTAATTCTTAAAGCATCTTTTTAAAAAGTTTTTATTTACTTGAGATACAGAGAGAGAGAAAGAGAGAGAGAGAGAGAGAGAGAGAGAGAGAGAACACGCACATAAGCAGAGGGAGGGGCAGAGAGAAAGACAGAATCCCAAGCAGGCTCTGCACCATCAGCACAGAGCCCAGTGAGGGGCTCAAACTCACGAACTGTGAGATCATGACCTGAGCTGAGATCAAGAGTCAGACACTTAACTGACTGTGCCACCCAGGCACCCCTTAAAGAATCTATTCTTAATATTTATGCTCAGAATGTACAAAAGTGTATGAAAATCACAAAGAAAACGTATATATAATGCTGCTCCTGTGTATTTATAAACAACTTAATCTAGGTAGCAATTATTATTTCATGATCTAAATACTAAAAAGAAGTACAGAGAGTGCTATGAGCTCAATATTTATTCATTTATGAGCAAAATTAAGTAGTTTGAAAAGTTACATTTATTTTAAGAATAGGAATAATAATAAAATCTACCATGTTTTTGTTTTGTTTTGTTTTGTTTTTGTCTTAGTGGGAGCCACCTGTTTAACGTATTACGCTCTATGGAGAATTCCAGATCCTTATGAAGTTGGTCAGTTGGAGCAGCCAGACATTTTGGCAAATGATTTAACCATTTCATTCATGTTACTATATTTTTTTCATAATTCTTCATTGCCTTCAAATAAAGTCCAAACTCCACAGCATGGAATTCAAGGCCTCTAATAATCAGACTTTGCTTTCTTCTAATATCAACTAGGACTCTTTGATTCCCATCAAATGACACCAACTATGACTTCCTTAATCGAAAATCAAATTTGTTAGAAGGCTCTGCAGTGTTTGCAGGTTGGAAAGGAAGGCTGCGGAGATTTAGTGCAGGGAGAAACCATGCTGTTCCAAAAGGCCTCTAAGTTAGAAGCTGCTTGACTGTTCCACGTGGAAATGCTCTGTAAACAAAAGGACCTCAGTGATCTTCAGCATTTTGTCACTCTTTTTTGCCTTCAGTCTAACAGGAAGGAGGGCATCCTCCTAGCCCTGCCCAAGAGTAGCTAATGGGGAGAATCTAAAAATCAGGTTCATATTACCCAAGAAAAGGGGAACGAATGCTGGCAGAAAATAGCAATAACTGCCCATCTCTCCTCTACAACTTTTTGCCCCGCTTTCTCTGTTTCTTCATCCATATGGAAGGAACTTTCAGGTCCATGAATTTCCACGTGATCTCACTCCTCTGTGCCTTTACACATCTTTCCCTCTACTAAAAAGCCCTTCGTTCCCCTTCTGCCCTCACAACATAATTTTAAGCCAGCCTCCACAGCTCAATTTCTTCTCTAAGAGCCTTGCCGACATGCCTCTTCCACTCTCATTCCCTAGCTGGGTTGGTGTCCTCCTTCAGGTTTTCCACAGCATTTTCTGGTCACTTCCATCGTACCACTTAATCATGGGTAGTGCTGTAACTGCTGATTTCCCTACTTCCCCTTCTCGGGCCTTTCCCTAATGTTTGCTTGTCTTGAGCTGTCCACTCTTCTCTTTTCATCCTTATCTGCACCTTGTGGGCCCTTGAGGCTGGAATCCTATTGGGTCTAGAGATGAGTGGTGTGCCCTCGGGAGGGCGAACCTGGGGAAGAGGCTATGCACAAGCCCAGAAAGTAGGGCTTCCTCACTGGGCAAGGAATTCTGGGTCTCTGGTGTGTGGTCTAGAAGGGAGGGTGGCTCAAATTCTGGGTAAGCACATCTCCTTGGCCCCATGGAGAGGACAGTCAGAAGAGGGATTTAGGGCCCTCTGAAGCTTAGAGTCTAGCATGGGGGGCCCTGGCTACCTCAGTCTAAGGGCAATGTTGCCTCAAGTAGGCTGTGAGCTACTTCAGAGGAAGTTAAGGTTAGTTTTGTAGATCTAGCAACTCCTGTGGGTCAAGCATAGGTAGTGTCCTTTTTAAGGACCAAATGAACATATATTAATGAATCTCCATTTTCTTTGCAAAATGGAGATAATACTATCTGTCCTGTCCACTTCTCATGGCTGATGTGAGAGAAAGGAACTGATGCAAGAGTGCTTTGAAGGGAAATAGTTTTTAAATATTGTTTCTAACAGCTTCTCAAACAGGTAAAGTGACATATTTTTGTTGTTCTTTCAGAATAAGAAATAGTAAAATGCTTTATCAAATCAAATAGATTAGAGTTCAGATTATATACTTAGCTCTTAGCCCAGAACCTTAAGAATTGGATTATGATTATGAACAATAATGTAAATAGAAACATTTGTATTTTTAATTTCCATTATTTATACTTTTCTTTTTCCCATTAAAAAATAATGTTAGGAAATCTATAATAAGGGGCCTCAAACAGGAGGAACAGAAGCACTAACTGACGTAGGACATTAATTATTCTCAAGACACATAGGCTCATGAAAGATAATCATTTTAACACAGCAATTTCAGACTGACCTCCATTTTGAATGTGATTATAACCTAATTTTCTTTCCTGGAAGTTTACTCATATAGAAAAGAGGAGAATATGGGGTATGAAATAACCCCAGTAAGGTGGAAAGAGCCATAAGGATTTGATGCACACAGGTTCTATTCTGGACTAAGATATGGTCATTCATTCATTCACCAATTCATCCATTACTCCTACAGTGTAGAAGAGTTATTAAGCAGCTATCCTGTTATAGAAGTTATAGAAGCTGGTGTGGATAAAAAAAAAAAAGAAAAGATGCAATTACATGAAAGGAAGACATTCTGCAAGGAACTTGTCTAGTGAGAAAGACAAAAGTAAGGCACAAAATATGGAAAAAATGCCATAATGGTAAATACAAGCATAAATCTTAGTATAGAGATAGACGTTTACCTCATTCTTTCTAAACCCTAAGGATTCCACAAATTTCAGCATTACAGAGTTGGTGATAAAAGAGAAATTAGCCCATTGAATTCATTCCTATCATGTTCTATGTTTGCTTGATTTTCAGTGCATTTTATATTTCTCATTTTTGTCAACAGATTGGTTGAGTAGCTACCACAAAACAAGATGAAGACAACCATGGCTTATTAAGCCTCAGTGTCAGCCAGGCTGAAACTGTCCTAGAGGACAGGGACAGTTTATTTAATTCCTTCCACTTACCACTTAGATCAGTGACACACAGACTCATTTCATAAGTGTTACTTGATGAATCAGATGTCTACATTTAAGTCTAAACCACGTATCCAAGCTTCCTATTATATAGTCAAGACCTTTGGACACCAACTACTTACTAGGAGAAAAATGTAGTTAACAGAAGCTGAGCCCACACTCACTTTTACCACCCTCCTCGCCCCCTGAGCTCACATTGGTACCAATGAGTCGCAACCATTGCTTGAGAGAAAAATGATCTCATTGATTTTTCAAGATAAGATTAAAAATAACATAAATCAAATTTTGCAATTAAAACCAACAAAAATTGAGGAACACTAGCATTATGGTGATCAACAATTTTCACAATTGTATGATGCCATGCCAAGAAAACTGTAGCAAAAGGACCTAAAGAATTCCAAAGAAGAAACAAGTAACAGCCTTTTTAAAAAAGTTATTGACTCTGATACTCCAATGCTTGACACTTAACACCTGAAATGACCATGAACCACGCCGGGCCCTTTGTCATGTTGTATATGTAATACTTCTGAGTTCCTGGTACAAGCCTATATTTGTTTAACATCAGTCATGCATTTACTTCTCTCCAGCCAGGGAGATTGCATGTACCAGCTGTTTACACGTCTTCAGGAGGAGGAAAGGGAGTGACTAGCTCGCTCTGCACACTGTCTCATGTCAGAAAACTTTCCAAGTCACTGAGGGATGTGTGAGACCACAGAGTTGAAGGAAAGTTCGGTCTTTAGTATTTCCTTTTCTGTCTCCTTATGTTAGGAGTACTATCCACAGACTCAGTCGGGTTCTCCTTTCAAGGCGCGACTGCACCGCCTCTGTTTCCTGATGACTGGGACCATGTGGCAGTCAATTGTTGAACCAGTAATGACTCCAAAACCTTTTGTAACCTCCTCAAGCTGTCTAGGAGATGACTCAATATATGCAGCCATCTTTGGGGGTTTTGTTTAGGCAGCTGAAAAGATTTCCCCAGGGGAACTGGGGGGAGAGAGAGAAGGAGAAAACCTGCTGATGGTAAAGAGAAACTAATGGTATAAAATAAAAATGATATGAAAATTATACAATGGTACAGGCAGGGTAGCCCTTAACATTGACTTACTTCATGGTCACCAGAGTCGTTTGCCCACCGTGTTCTCCTAAAGACCCTAGCGTGGGCGCCACATCTTTGCACTGCCACTGACAGGCCAATTGTGAAGACAGTGCTTTGGTTGCTTAGATGACAGAGACAAACTGTGATTTAGAGCCCTTTTTTGAGTTGTAGTTTTTAAAGTCATTTTGAAAAGAACAACATATATATTATGGACAAAATAATGGGGGTGTAGAAACAGGTACAGAAAACTAAAGACCATTTAGAGAGTACTCAGGATCAGTTCTGAGTCCTGACAGTGTAAAAGACCCTGTACAGGATGTGCATACATGACTATAACCCAAACCTGATGCCCAAGCAGTTTTATAAGCAAGTTCTAACTTACACTAGACCTTCACTTTACAAAAGACACTCACAAATATCAGTTCACGTGATTCTCTCTGCAGTGCTGCAAAGTTGAGAGTGCACATAGGGAAATAAACTTTACTAGTTTAAGTGCATTCCCCAAGGCCATGGGGGTAAAATATAGCAGAGCCATATTGGTCATCAGATTCTAACTCCTGTGCTCTTTGTGCTTACAATAGGTGACTTCTTTGTACTTACAACAGTTTACACAGGGAAGAGAGAAAAGGTATAAAACTATCGAGCAAACCATAACCTAGGAGGTAATATCCTAGGAATACAGTCTCATATTTTGTTTCCTTTTTTTTGCTGTTT
The DNA here is from genome assembly GCF_014898765.1 of Herpailurus yagouaroundi. Lineage (NCBI taxonomy): Eukaryota > Metazoa > Chordata > Mammalia > Carnivora > Felidae > Herpailurus > Herpailurus yagouaroundi. The sequence goes on from NW_024412388.1 coordinate 74,888,551, forward strand.
GTTTTTTTCATCCATCCATAGATACTGTTATGGCAGTCCTTTGAACAGTCAATTACATGTTGGCCAATTAGAAATGGATACTACTTATATCACTATAAGTGATAGCTATACCACTATATCTATTATATCACTATTATAGTTTTATTAGGAAGGGAAGATTTCTTAAAACATGTCCATGTGCTAAACTTCATTCTAAGAACTGAAGTGGTTGGGTCTTCATTGAATGTCTTAAATTTCCTTTATTTTTATGCGATATAGGACTATAATTGTGAATTTTCAGAAACATGTTCCTGTCAGAAGCAATGGAAATCTAAGGGAAACACACACGCGTGCACACGCACACAAATGCCTTACTAACACCCCACAACATTCTTCCAACTATGCACTAAGGATGGCAGTTTTCTACCAAATGCACCAAATGGCAGAGGATAATTCATAGCTCTCTGTTTTCCATTTGGTATGCCTGTACTCACAACCTTGATGGCAATAAGTAAACCTTCTGTTTCTTTTTCAAGAATTTTATAGGATGCTCTCATGTCCTTTTCTTACCCGATTCCTCCCACACCACAATTCAGCTCACTTAGAGAATGCTATAAAGTTTCAGAGAAGAGGTTTGCTCAAAGCAACTACAAATAAAGTGCATGTACATAAATAACTTAGCCTGACTTTTTGTTTAATGTCCAAGATGATTGGAACAGATTGTATCATGAACTACTTTCCCTTTGGCTAATTAAATAGCAGTCCCCACTTACCATAAAGCATATTCTTATTAAAACAAGTATCTATAGTCACACTGCTGGATAAATTACTCCCAAGTAAGTGCCATAAAGCCCATTACATTCCTGCTTTAGGAATGGAGCAGGTCCAAACAGACAATCAAAGGATTTCACTGGGATTATTTTAGATTAGAAAAACTAAGGGAGACATGCGGCACTGACAAGATCGTAAAGGCATAAAGGATAAATTAGCGGTTCCATACTAAACAAAGTGCTTTAGTGGTATCACAGTATATCCAAAAGTAAAAACAAATTCCTACTGTATTAACCTTCGCCAAAATGGAAATCTGTTTATGCAGAAATAAAAATGTCATGAACAACTGTTATCTCCTGTGCAAATCAAAATGACTGTTTTGAATAATAATAAAAAAGAAACCTTTCAAACCAATGACTATGGAAATGCACCATAGGAAGGATGTCTTCATTTCAATAAATTGCTTTTTACATTTAATAGAAAAGGTTATGTTATGATTTGTCATATTAATGAACCATTATTGCATAACCATATTTTTATTGCAATATATTACCTGCTAAATGATGTCTCTTTTTTTTTTTTTCCAGGAGAAAAAATTTCATAGAACACATTCTAAGGGAGTTTTTCTTGCTGCCAGTTGTTAAATCTTTCAAAAGCTGTCAGCAGCCTCAGAAATCAAGTTCAAAATACCATAGCCAACATGAGTATAGGCATAGGGTAGTCTATTTTTAAATTGTAATACAAAACTGCCAGAGAAATACCTAAACACAAAAGATTATTTAAGACGAGATCATCTTATCTAGCTTGTCAATGTAAAGGACAAAGTCACTGAAGTGAAACTTAACCCACAACTTCTATAAATATCACTAGACATTTGAGAGCTAAGTGATTTTTTTTTTCAGGCTAATTTTTCCTTAAACTCATTATGCTCCAGAGCCTTCATGTACCAGAGACCCTGTCCACGCCAGGCACAGTGGAGCAGGCGACACTAACCACCCAAGGAGATCAACTGGCTCGATCGCCTACTGTGCTTCAGCCAAGCAAGCCCTTCTCCTCAAGGGTGAATGAATGGCAACGACATTGGCATCTGCCCTGGAAACTTCTGCAGGAAAGGAGTCATACTTGTTTCTACAAATGCCGTTCTGGATTTGCCCTGTGTCTGCAAGCACTGACTCACCGTACTGCTTCTGAGAGACAGGGTTCTGTCCTCAGCATGACAAGCAGAGCAGGCCAGCTGGGATCCCCTCAGAATATTCCAAGCTTCTAACAGTGGGCTAGTTATCTGATGGAAACAGAGGTGGGACATTTGGGTGTGTGCTTAAGCTGCTGCTGCTGTCGTATTTTTGGAGGGAAGGTCTAAGGAAACGAAGGTCTATGCTGTCATTCCTTACGGCTCTGCCTGCCTTTGCTGTCTGTTCATGACTGTGCTCACCTTTGGCTGCTACTGATAGATGTTACAGCCCGTCATTCATTCCACATATATATGCATATTTTTAGAGTATAACATGTGACAGCAGTGCACTAGGTGCTGGAGACAAAAGTGAACAAGACAGGTGAAGTTCCTACTCTCAAGCAACTTTAAGTCTAGTGAAGGAGACAAACATTAAATAAGCACTCAAAGAGATTGCATATTGGAAATCTGTCAAAATGTAGTTTGGGGGAAACATCTATCACATTTTCATATATAAAAACGATACAAATAATATACAAATAAACACATGTTACAAAATACCTAAATAACATAATACTATGAAAATTCCCCTTTTTCTCCTGTAACTTACACTCCTCCTATGGGTAATCTCTGCCACTTGTAGTTAAAAATAATATCTACACTAGTACCTATCTACATATTTATATGTATACACATACGGGTTTACTTTTTTCACATATATGAGGTTAGTTTAGGCTATAAATAGTATGCAACAGCAGTTTATGTCTTAGAACAGTTTCCATGTAAATAATAGACACACCCGTTGGTGCAACAATTAAATTCCCATCTCTGGACATAACGATTTATATAACTGTCTTTCTTTTCGTGGGATATTATTTTCCTGTGGCCACTATAACAAGTTAGCACAAACTAGATGACTTAAAACAATGCATTCTTTCATAGTTCTGGAGACTAGAAATCTGAGGTCAGCATCACTGGGCTGAAATCATTGTCAGCAGGGCCACCCTCCCTCCAGAGGCACTAGGGGAGAATCTATTCCCCTGCCTCCTCCAGCTTCTCGTGGCTGCTGGCATCCTTCGACTCTTGGCCACATCACTCCAACCCCTGAGACCAGCAGCATCAAAGGTCTCTCTGCTCCATCTTCATATGGCCTTCTCTGTGTGGGTCAGATCTTTCCCTGTCTCCTTTTTCTAAGGATACTTGGGATTGAAAAGGGCCCATCTGGATAATCTGAGAGAATCTCCTCATCGCAAGATCTTTAACTTAAATGACACTTCATTTTATAAGTTATGAGTTACATTTATAACTAGGTTATAGTCCTCTTTTTGTCACAGAAAGTAACAATCCCAGGTTCCAGACATTAGAACTGGATCACTTTGGAGGCCATTGTCCAGCCTACTACAGGGGATATGTAGGTTGTTTCTATGTTTTAATAGAAACAATGTGGCAATTATGACCACTGAAATTTACATTCGTGTGTATGTGTAAATATTTCAATAGGTGAGATTTCTCAAAGTAAAATTTCAGAGCCAAAGAGAACATGTAGCAAAATATTGTTAAATAATGGCCAAGTATTCTCTAGAATAAATGTGCCACAACACTGTATATTATCCAAAATAGCTTTCAGAGTGTACATTTTCCCAAATTTTTGTCAATGTCACATACTTTATCTTTGTTCTTATCCATTTGAAAAGTGAAAATTGGCAACCTGTCATTGTTGATTTGAATTTTCTTCATTATTAATAGATTTAAAAATTCCTATTTAGGGGTGCCTGGATGGCTCGGTTGGTTGAGTGTCCGACTTTGGCTCAGGTCATGGTCTCACGGTTTGTGGGTTCAAGCCCCACGTTGGGCTATGTACTGACAGCTCAGAGCCTAGAGCCTGCTTCGGATTCTGTGTCTCCCTGTCTCTCTGCCCCCTCCCCTGCTCATGCTCTGTCTCTCTCTGTCTCAAAAATAAACAAAACATTAAAAAAATTTTTTTAAAGAAAAAAAATTACTATTTATGTAGTTTCTCCATAGTTCATTTTTTTTTACCTTTCTTCTTGATTTGTTGGGATTATTCATAAATTAATATTAATATTTAATATTTTATTCTTACATATGCTACAAATATTTCCTGCTCATCAATGTATTACTTGTCTTTAATAGACTTGTTGAAAGAAGCTGTAATTAATGTAAAATCTACCAATATTTTTCTCTGTGTATTTTCAGTTTTGCATCTTGCTTAGAAATACCTTGCTCATCCTAAAACAATGAAAATATTTTTTTAGATATTTTTCAATTTTTTTTTTAGCTGTCAGAATTTAAAGTTTGCATGTACTATAAGTTTGCAGTCTGAATGTATTAAGTCTCTTTCCAATGGAAACCCAATTATACCATTGATATTTTAAAAATAATTTGTCTGCTTTTCTACTAACATGAAATACTATCTGTATTATGTACTAGGTGCTTGAATTCGCTCAGATCTGTTTTGAATTGTATATCATGGATCTATTTTTGCTATTTCTGAGAGTTCTATGAGGACCGAAATTTTGTCCATTTCTCTGTTTTGTTCCCCATATATGTATATATGCGTGTAAAAAAGTATATGCATATTTATTTATACATATATGCCACACATATATGGTTAAATATACTACATATATATGGTTAAACACTTAATAGTTAAATACTAGAGGCATTATCATTGAATAAAGTACAAGGATGAAAACTATCACCACTGGAAATCTAGCTTCTGTAAAAAAAAAAGTTAAAGGAATAGGAAATATAAATATTGGGACAGGCAAGTTATTTGCCTATAATACATCTACATAAATACAGGTATTGAGTTGAGGTGCTATATAAAACATAGGACTTCCAATTAAGTTTGAATTTCAAAAAAACAAGGTATTTTTTTTTTTTTTTGTATAACTGTGTTCCAAGTATTGTATGGAACATACTTACACTACAAAGTTATTCACTGTTAATCTGAAATACAAATTTAACTGGGGTCCTATATTTTTATCTACTAAATCTAGCAAATCTATACTCAGTAGGTACTGAGTGAATGAATGAACACTTTATCATAATTTTATAATTATATTTACTATTATATTTTGTAAATATATTTATTATGAGGCAGGAGAAATTTCTTGTCATTATTCTTCTTTTGTAGAAGTTTTTTTGGATATTTTTAAGAATTCTCATTCCTGCATAAATTTCAGAATTACTTATAGCACCAAGTATTTTTATTGGCATTCCATTAGATTTATCAATGGTCTTTGTTTTACTTTCTGTATCTCTATAATTCTTAAGTCTCAGCTATGCTGACAAAGAAGAAGAATAAAATCATTCAATCAATTATCAATCAATTCTGCCAATGCATGCTTAATTGTTAAATAGAAAAGGCAATATTATTGAATAATGATCAAGACAAGAATGAAAACTACCACCAATGGAAATTCTAGCTCCTGAAAAAAGCAATGAAAAGAAATGAGAGATATAAATATTGAGATGAGGAAATTAGTTACCTGTGATACAATTTCTTACCTATAATTTCCTACTTAGAAAGCCCAAAAGAATCAATGAAGCATATTCAAAGTAATATGATCTACTTTAGTAAATGGATCATTTACAAAATAAATATATAAAAAAGCAACTTTTATATATTTTAATAAAAACTAGTTGAAAATTATTGTGAAACAAATATCTAATTCTTAATAGGAACAAAAAATATAAAATACGTAGAAATAAGCTTATCAAATATAAGTATATATGGAAACCCCAGAAATACAAAATTTTACTAAAAGATACAAGAAGCCTTGAATGCATAAAGTGATTTGTCATATTTATTAAATTTATTATAATCTTTATTATACAGTATGAATTTTGATATGTCTTTTGTAAGTTTGAAAAATCTCTCTAACATATCCTCTATCCCTCCTTATAATTAAGTACCATGACTGTGTCTTCCCAAGGCTGTGGAATATTATTATATCTCTTATAAAACTAGTTTATTAACTTAAAATATGGATGACTTGAAATGATAAAATTATTTGATTGCTATCTTTACATGTCAAAGACCAGTTACATGTGTACCCAGAGTTAATAAAATTGTATCGATGGAAAAAGAAAGATCAAGATCATTTAGAGAAAAAATAACCACTATTAAGTCAAAAATAAAGAAGGAGAATGAAAGGAACTTGTATTAGCAGATAAGAGTAAAACAAAGGTGTAAAAAATCAGAAAATGGTTTAATATAAGAAAAACAGAAAATAAGGTTAAAATAGAAGATATACAGAACTTCTCAGAAAATGTACAACACTGTCCTTTAATCTCCTTGCCACATTTTATCCCAATACTGAGATATATCTTTGTCCAAGGGATCTTTCTTACAAGAACCTGTTTCAAAATGGCAGACTTAGTCTGTGAATCTACCTTCCCTCTCATGGTTCCCCTTAGTGTAGAAGAGGTATATACACATATACCACAAAGCAACAGTAAAACATAAAAAGGGAGCAGAAATTGATCAGAAAAACAAAATTGAGAAAAGTCAGGAAATTAGACATAAGATGGTGTTGGACTGACCAGTAAAGTATTAGAGGGAAATCCACAGCTTGAAATACCAGAAATAAGAGTAGGTCTTTTCATCTAAAAAAGTGTCCAAGTTTAGGATCATCTATTTTAACAGCAGGTGAGTGGGAGGGGTCAATGTCAGGGGAATGAGTTGAAGAAAGATTCAGAGTAACTGAGCAAATTGTGCCTCTTCCCCACTACTTTCTCTGTGAAGCAAGGGAAGAAGGATTTTGTTGTAATGTTTCTCTAATTCTTCCTTTGATTCTTAACAATTACTTTTTCATGAATTCATAGTTTACAAGTCTGTATTCACCCTTTAATTTATCTTAACAAAACCAACATGTACAAATAGAGTTCTGGAAACAGGTTGTTAGAAGATATTCCTCTGTAATTTGTTAATTGTCCATTAATGATTCCAAGGTGACTCCTAAGTCTTAATAAAGAAATTAAAGAGTAATAATATAAAATACTTTAAAAATCTAACTATAACCCGTGCTATAGTCATTTCAACACTGCAAAGTTTCGTAAATGTAGATGCATCGTGATCCAGCATCATCCATTAGAGTGAGTACATTCTGCCTCTAGTTAGTGACTCATTGTTATGGTCTGTTCTACTTGTTTAGGATTCTGTTGGAAAACATATGTCACCTGATCAGTACTTGGTGACAATAACCTTTAAGATAATCTAAATCCACTCCTCATTGGAACGTAGAATGTTCATTCCTTTATTTCCTCATTTCTTTATTTCCTGAATAGATGTTTTTATGATGCAGACAATTCCATACAGCTAATAGAGGCATTTTTTTTATCAGATATATCTGCTGTTTTAGATTAACAGATGAGCGAGCATTCTGATATACTAATCTATCCATTGTGAATGTGGATGACAATAATTAGGGCTCATTCCTATTTTGCTCTGCCCAATCTAATTAAAATATATAAGTGAACTGATTATACTGTGTTCTTGGTTGTGTCTGAGACCCAACATACCTATTAACCCCATCAAATAATCATCTAATTTTTCAGGATTCATTTTCTGACTGCCTACACTGTGACATAGAGACCCCAAAGCCTTAGCTAGCCTGTGGGCCTTTCCAATAATTCATTTTCTGCCTCATGTTCCTGTTTTACCCAATTCCTGTTCTCTGTGATAAACTCACCCCCTGCCATTACCTGAATGTGAAATTGTCATTTGGCCGGCCTAGTTTTTGAAAATTGCACCTCACATCACTATTGTTCCACTCTTGCATGACAAGCTCTTGTTTTAATTGTTAATCAATTTATAAACAGCTTCCTGTCTGAAAGTTGGGACCCTATTTTTACCATTCGACTCAGAAATGTGGTTTATATCTGCTTCGGCTTATAATTTTGCTCTACATTTGCTCTTAGGATAGATCCTGTAGTATGTCATTTTGGCAGAGGATTTAACAGACAATTGTCAAAATTAAACATTAAAGTAATGCTTTACTACACAAGAAGTTGGAGGAAAGAGTGAAGGAAGCCTTCCTGGCATGGGAGCCCACAGCCCCACATAGCTGCATCTCTGGCATATCTTAGCCTTTAATAAAAGAGTTTTTATGCACCATCCTGCTTATCTGTGTGTTCACAGGTGTGTGAAAGACTATCATCTGCAGAATAAAACACCCTGTGGCACCATGACAATAAAAAGTGGTGACTCTCATCTATCTTTGCCTGAGGATAAGAAGGCTTGAGAACACATAGAAATAGAACATGGAAGAGAAAGAAAAGGCCACAAGCAAAGTTTAAATTGTTTCCAATTTGGGTCAGCAAAAGGGGTATGCCCCACATAGAGCTGGGAGGCATTGACCTTGTAATCCACCAAGTGCAGCTGTAGACGTGGCAAGATGGTCCAGTACAAGGCCCTGGTTGGCACAAATGCAGCTGTGACCTAAATTAAGGAAGCAGAAAGCCACATTAAAAAAGCAAGATAAGAACCTAATCGCATCTTTCTGGAAAGAGAGCGAAAGATATTGTTAATAGAATAGATTGGGGAGAAAGGACAAAAGTACAAAGAAATATCCTGACGAGTAGACAAATTCCCTTCAAATACAAAATTGAGGCATCTAGTTCTAAAGGATAAATCTGGCCAAGTGGGCCAAGAGTACATTTATTTTGCTGCTATATTAGCTTTATCCTCTCTGGTATATCAAACATGCCACTAAAGAGGATGAGGTCTTTCCTGTTTTGAGCACAAGAAAAATTTTATCTTAAAAAGTTTACTTTTAATGGTCCAAACTATTCCAAACCTGTCTCTATATGAAAACATTAAATGAATTAAGGGGCGCCTGGGTGGCTCAGTCGGTTGAGTGTCAGACTCTTGACTTCAGCTCAGGTCAGGATCTCACAGTTCTGTGGGTTTGAGCCCCACATTGGGCTCTGTGAGAAAGGGCACGGAGCCTGCTTCAGATTCTCTCTCTCCCTCTCTCTCTACCCCTCCCTTGCTTGTGCTCTCTCAAAATAAATAAACCTAAAAATTGAAAACAAAAAAACCCATTAAATAAATTAAATGGATTCTGAACTGAAAGTCAAGGGTCTTATCATTAGCAAACTAATGCCACTTTCAGAATGAGACAGAGTAAAGATAAAGCATTAGGACAAAAAAATCTTCTTCCCAGTGTTTCCAGCTAATTGTTCTAAAGCACTGTTGCCCGAATGCCATCCTGCATAGCCCGAGGAGGAATGTCACTGTAACCAGAGTGCTAAGGAGACCTGAGTGATATTATTTCATTGTGGAGGATGGTGGCCATCTGAGCAAACAAACCAAAAACTGGGCCTGATTTAAAACAACATCGCTTCTTTTCATGTGCCTGTTGGCCATCCGGATGTCTTCTTTAGAGAAGTGTCTATTCATGTTTTCTGCCCATTTCTTCACTGGGTTATTTGCTTTTCGGGTGTGGAGTTTGGTGAGCTCTTTATAGATTTTGGATACTAGCCCTTTGTCCGAGATGTCATTTGCAAATATCTTTTCCCATTCCGTTGGTTGCCTTTTCGTTTTGTTGGTTGTTTCCTTTGCTGTGCAGAAGCTTTTTATCTTCATAAGGTCCCAGTAATTCACTTTTGCCTTTAATTCCCTTGCCTTTGGGGATGTGTCGAGTAAGAGATTGCTACGGCTGAGGTCAGAGAGGTCTTTTCCTGCTTTCTCCTCTAGGGTTTTGATGGTTTCCTGTCTCACATTCAGGTCCTTTATCCATTTTGAGTTTATTTTTGTGAATGGTGTGAGAAAGTGGTCTAGTTTCAACCTTCTGCATGTTGCTGTCCAGTTCTCCCAGCACCATTTGTTAAAGAGACTGTCTTTTTTCCATTGGATGTTCTTTCCTGCTTTGTCAAAGATGAGTTGGCCATACGTTTGTGGGTCTAGTTCTGGGGTTTCTATTCTATTCCATTGGTCTATGTGTCTGTTTTTGTGCCAATACCATGCTGTCTTGATGATGACAGCTTTGTAGTAGAGGCTAAAGTCTGGGATTGTGATGCCTCCTGCTTTGGTCTTCTTCTTCAAAATTACTTTGGCTATTCGGGGCCTTTTGTGGTTCCATATGAATTTTAGGATTGCTTGTTCTAGTTTCGAGAAGAATGCTGGTGCAATTTTGATTGGGATTGCATTGAATGTGTAGATAGCTTTGGGTAGTATTGACATTTTGACAATATTTATTCTTCCAATCCATGAGCAGGGAATGTATTGGTGCAGCCACTCTGGAAAGCAGTGTGGAGGTTCCTCAGAAAATTAAAAATAGACCTACCCTATGACCCAGCAATAGCACTGCTGGGAATTTATCCAAGGGACACAGGAGTGCTGATGCATAGGGGCACTTGTACCCCAATGTTCATAGCAGCACTCTCAACAATAGCCAAATTATGGAAAGAGCCTAAATGTCCATCAACTGATGAATGGATAAAGAAATTGTGGTTTATATACACAATGGAATACTACGTGGCAATGAGAAAAAATGAAATATGGCCTTTTGTAGCAACGTGGATGGAACTGGAGAGTGTGATGCTAAGTGAAATAAGCCATACAGAGAAAGACAGATACCATATGGTTTCACTCTTATGTGGATCCTGAGAAACTTGACAGGAACCCATGGGGGAGGGGAAGGAAAAAAAAAAAAAAAAGAGGTTAGAGTGGGAGAGAGCCAAAGCATAAGAGACTGTTGAGAACTGAGAGCAAACTGAGGGTTGATGGGGGGTGGGAGGGAGGAGAGGGTGGGTGATGGGTATTGAGGAGGGCACCTTTTGGGATGAGCACTGGGTGTTGTATGGAAACCAATTTGACAATAAATTTCATATATAAATAAAAAAAATAATAAAATAAATAAATAAATAAAACAACATCGCTTCTCTTCACACACTTAGCCTCTCGCTAAGCCAGCTACCTGTTAGACAGGATGCCACAGCTTCAGCATCTATTTTAAAAGATTTCATCAATTCAGATATGGAGAGAACACACATTCCCAGACACACAAACTCTAAATGTATCGAAGGGCATCAATTTCCTTGTATCTAGAACGCTTATGCTCTTGAGTACAGCATTCTGAGTACACAAGGAAGGTACATCGTCAAAACAGTGCGGTGTAATGATTTTCACAGCACTAGAGTAAGGTTTATATCATACTGATGAGCATCTGAAAGAAAAAAAAAGGTCTATACATGTGCGGAGTGGACACATTTTACTGGCTTTCTCCCTCTCCACAATTTTACCTTCCCAAGCTTGAATTTATAGGCTTAGGTTTCATAGTGTAATTACCGGGTTTAATATCAGAGAGGAGAGCAGCTTTGGTTTTTAGAGTTTGTTTGGTGTTTATTCAAGGGAAACAATCTCCAATACAGTTTCATTTTCTTTTCATTTTCACGGGAGGTGGGGGTGGGGGGGGATGAATACTGATGTTTATGGAGTTTAAGGGTCTGGCAGCGCTGGGAACGGCAGAACTTTGTTTATCCAGAGTCCAGTTTCAATCCAGAGGGTGCCAACGCAAACTTCTGCAGACGACCGCGCCAAAAATGTCAGCCCCGACTTGGAGGAGCAGGCTTCCCAAGCAGGGAGAGGTACTCAGAGCCAGCTCAGTTTGCAACTGAGCTATGGAGAGAGCGCGAGCACTAAACCATGCTGTCTCAGACACAGCAGTTTAAAAATATGCTTTTTATCAGATTTTCCTCATATTTTGCCTCATATTTTTTATCACAGCAGGAGCCTGCCATCACCAGCTAAGCTGATTGACTACGTCCTCTACCAGCATCCGCCTTTGATATTCATGTCTTCAGGAAAGCTCCATCCCTGTCACGTACCCTCTTGCTGGGGTCTCTTTACGCACCCACTATTACTACTTACAGCATCTGTCCCCCAACTGCAAAGGAAGCCTTAGCTCATCAGGATCACCTGCATATCTACCAACTGTGGGTGCCATCAGAAATGCAAAATCGTCAGCACTTTCCTTCCATTCTTGATGTATTACATCTTCGGCAGCCTTTGGGGTGTTTCATTCTAACAGCTGGAAATTCCTGATTTTCAATACAATTTGCTTCTTCCTCTTCATATTGCTTAGTATCGGGGCCAACTTTGCAAGGCAGTTTTTAATGAATCTGTAGCCAGTGTGTTAAATATGTTAGTTGAGTTTTTCCATAAAGCTAAGCTAATATAACATGATTGTTTTCTTAGGCACCCTGTGGGGAATAAGGAACGTAGAGGGAAGAAAAAGTGGGGGTGTGCAATTGATATAGTTGGTACATTGCCAAATTTACCCACCTTTCAGGACCCCCCACCCAACAGTGAGCCAATGGCCTTCACATTTGCTGAACTTTCTAAAATCAGAAGCTCATCTATAGATTGGAGCCAAGAACTCAAACTTGAAGTATAAGCCTTTGGGAAAGGCTGCCATGGTGGGGAAAATGAACTCTTAATAACAAGCACAGACAAATTTCAGTGGTGAACTCTATGCCACTGCCATTTTCCTCCCCAAAATTCTTGTCACTGCAGAACTACTGAAAAAGATCACCACCCAACTGGCTGTGGTGTTAATCAGATGTAATAAGAGACTGGTAGAGCTGTATTTGTTTTCTGTAACTTGTGCTGCCGTGGTATTTGTCCAGTACCTGGTACGCAGCAGATTCTCAAGTGCTGGGGATTGTTTCTGGTTATTCCTGTGTGAGCTCACTACTCAGTCCTATGTGTGCTGTCCGTAGCCAGAGCAGTTAATTTAAGCTTAAACATTTAAAACTGTGTAGTGAGAAGACAGTATTGAAAACTGTTTAAATGATCGAGTGCAATAAACTAGTTAGAATCCCAGACTGGAGCCAGACTACTTGAGTTTCAGTTCTGGCCATTTATTGGCTGTATGATGTTGGGCCAGTGTCCTGACTTTTGTGTGGCTTAGTTTTTTTTTCCTCATCTGTAACACTGGGTATAATAATAGTATTTAGTCATCTTATTAGAATGAAAATTAAGTTGCTATCTGTAAAATGTTGGTGCTTGGTACACAGTAAGTGCATTTATGTACTATTTGTTAAATGGAAGACTGTATTATCAAGATGTAGTCATTGATCGGAAGACATTTCCTTGTCTGATTTAGCACCATAAAAGGAAAGAATACATATACTTCTCAGAAGAACTACATCTATCAACTATAAAGCACTGCAGTAACATGGCACATATTTAAATTAAAACAAACTTTAGGAAACTAAGCATTCGTAGCCTTGTTAATGATGTTAAAGACATTGATAGAGTTTAAAGCCAAAGCGACAAAGGTTTTGATTTCCAATTCTCACATTTACAATTTATGTGATGAAAATTTCTACATTCTCATTTCCTCGTCTGTAAAAATGGGTTTTTACAGCACTTCCTACAGTTGTGAGGACCAAGGAAGTGCTTAGCACAGTGTCTGACATATAGTGATCATACAATAATATGGAGATTATTTTTTTCTTTTTTTTTTTTTTTTAACATTTTATTTATTTTGGGGACAGAGAGAGACAGAGCATGAACGGGGGAGGGGCAGAGAGACAGGGAGACACAGAATCGGAAACAGGCTCCAGGCTCCGAGCCATCAGCCCAGAGCCCGACGCGGGGCTCGAACTCACGGACCGCGAGATCGTGACCTGGCTGAAGTCGGACGCTTAACCGACTGCGCCACCCAGGCGCCCCAGAGATTATTTTTTTCAATGAGGAGCCATAAAGCATTTTTAGCCATAAAATTTCAATATCTTGTCTAGTTATCAAGAAATAAGATTCTAAAAACATCAAAATTCTAGAAACTTTAGAGATTCAAACAATAAATGCCAAGTTTAAAGATTAACCCAAACCATAAACTTTGCTTTTCTTTTGTGACATATCCTGGGACTTGTTGTCAAACCATGGCACCTCATGAAAAGGAACGTCCCTCTCCCTCCACTTTATATTCACATTCAAAAAGAGAGAGAAGTGGAAACATGATATGAGAAGTGACAATTGTTAGTGGTTAGCAAAGCTCTCTAAGTTTTTCAGGTGTTGCTGAAAAATACGTATAAAACTAGAAATTACTGGGCAAGAGTACATAGCATCCTAAAAAAGATGTTACGTAATTACATATTTCTAAGAAATTTTATCTGGAGTTTATATTTTTATTTCAATTCTTTTGGCACTTTTATTTCAAAGTCATACACGTTCTATTTCCTATTGAAACTGATTTGTCTCCATCTTCCTTCAAACTCCTCACATGTATGGAATTCAGAGTCACATATTAGAGATAGAAGATACTTTGTAAATCATCTAGTCAAATCTCTCCATAAGGAAACTGAGGCTTCAACAGATGAAGTAACCAGCCTAAAGCCACAAAGACGCTCAGAGGCACAGGCAGGGTTAGAATCTAGAATTCTCAGTGTTCTTCCCACTTAGTTCAGTGGAATGCAAGAATTTTGTTAAAGTTGCTAGAGAAGTGACAAGAGCTATCACTTTTAGTATTTTGTTTGCAAGGTTTGCATGTGTAAGACTGTTTATTTCCTTTCAGATACCATATCTACAGCTCGGGTACCTGTCACCAGGTGAATAATGGTGCCCAGGCTGCAGTCTTCTGTAGAAGTTTTCACTTTTCAGTTTTCCCAGATAGACTGAGTATTCAATTTTACTACTTGCTTCCATTTATACACACACACACACACACCCCACTTTTACTATTTTAACCTTTTTAACACTTACTACGTGTGTGTGTGTGTATATATATGATGTGTAATTTTATATATAAATATAAATATATAAAAATATAAATATAAGTTTATATATAAATATAAATATATAATGTGAAACTTAAACATCATGCTTTAGGTACAAATAAATACAATCTTCACATGTTAACAGTCCCAGCTAAATCCAATCTTGACTTTCGGTTCAAATAGAAAACAATATTTACAATACCTCTGAACTTAATCTGAGAGTCAACTGGGGTAAATAGACAACTACTGAGTCTAGAATCTGCAAGTCTTCAGTTAACGATATTTAATATTTCTGTGGGCTTTCAATGATCTCTGTTCATAACTCATCACAAATAAGATATGGCATTCCCTGGCAAAAACTTCAAACAACTTTCTTATGATATGAGTTCCCAACTCTGCTATTATTTTGAGAAAGGGAAAACTGATTTAGTAAAAAATATGTAAGAGATTTAGCTTTACAGGTTTTTTGTTATCCCCCCCCTCCTTTTATTAAGGTTTTGCTTATTTATTTATTTATTTAGAGTGTGTGATCAGGAGAGGGGCAGACAGAGAAAGACAGAGAGAATCCTAAGCAGACTCTGCGCTATCATCGCAGAGCCTGAGAGGGGCTCAAACTCACAAACTATGAGATCATGACCTGAGCCAAAACAAAGAGTCAAATGCTCAACTGACTGAGCCACCCAGGCACCCCTGTTGTTATTCCCATATTACACTTGAGGAGACCAAGGCCCAGAAAGGTTAAGTAATTTGTTCAGTAGGTAATAGATCTGAGAAATGAACCCATACAATAGGGCTGCAGAGTCCAGGTTCTTTACCACAACATTTACAATCTCTCTAACAAGCCAGGTGATTCTCTAGGAGGAGAGCAGTATTCTATTCTCTTCTACCTGAAATGTGGGGAAAAATCCAATTATTTGGTAGCTTTATTGTCCCCTAGCTTATTCTTAACCTTACTTCAAATTCAGAGAGCAAACCTATACTCTATTTAATAAATTATGCATTATTTCAAATCATATATTATTAATATTATATATTTTATAATACATGTAGGCAAAATATCATAGAGTTTCAAAGTATGTATATAAAATACATATGTGGTTTTGTTAAGAATATCTTTCATTACTACTACACTTTGGATATGTATTCAGGTTTTGTTAACTGTTTGTTTTGAAAGTCGAGGACAATTAATCACGCTCCTCCTTTAAAAAAATTATAATACTCAAGCAACAAACTCTGAAACCTGAACATCAAGAGAAAATAGTATGTAATCAATCTATAAGTATCAGCAGATTTTTCTAGCATATCTCATGAGAGCCTGGTTACCTACTCACACTGACATACATATTCGAAGATGATGTCCCGAACCTCACAAACTAGTTTCTAGGGTTCATGTCCACGTTCTCTGGGCACATTGCTCTACCCACAGTCCTCTAGGCCTCACATTGCATGCTGTCTAGAGCCAAATATGGAGTGGCTTCCTGCCTGGATTGTAAAAGTCATCCACTGAGGGCTCTGTGTCCCCCTAAGCCTCAGGACAGGGGGATTCTGAACTATAGATATAGAGGTGGAAGCTTTAGACCATGCCAGCAGCACCCACCACCATAGCTCAGTCACCATCCTGAGGGACCGTGAACTGAGTTACTGCATGTGTGATGATGGAAACTTGATAGGGTGGACGCCGTGGGAATGAGTGCCCCAGAGCCTTGCTGAAGGTAGACCTCAGCCACTTGTGGAGGTTGGCAGTGGGAGGAGAGGGGAGCTGAAAGCTATGGAAGGGAGCAGGACTAGGAGAAACAATATTTGGCATCAGAAAGGGAGGTGGGCTGGGAGGACTGAGAAAAGTAGTACCTGTGCAAGTATGCTCAGTCCAGGGAGGATGAACTCAAGAGTGTTTGGTCTCTCGAGCAGGAAGCTGAAGGTTCTGCTATTGCAGAACAGGTCCACCCCTAGTCTCCAGAAATCTTCCAAGGATATTCTACTGTTTCATGGGTAGAGGGATGGTAAATCTGAGATCACTGCTAGGTGGGATTATTGCCCTTAGATTCTCTCTACAACCTGAAGAGAGAGAAAGAAGTGAGAAACAACTCCTTCTAGGTAGCCTATATTATTAATAACCCTTTACCCCCAGAAGAAGCCCAATGGGTACAAATATTATATAAGATCTCAAACCCTAAAGCTCCTCTTGATTTAAGTCCAGTGTATACACAAAATGCCTCCCTTATTTTCTCACTATGAAATACTTCATTTTACAATTAGAAAATGGGTTTAAAATGCCATTGCCCTTGGGAACAGTACCATAAAGTTTTCATTCTTACTAAATGGTTGAGCCTTGTTGTGTTTATATTTCAATAAATATTGGTGCAAGGGGAGAGAACTCTAGACAACTGAGCTACTGAAATAGGGGATACCTGAAAATGTGTGCTGGGTATCTTAAAGAAAACTGAGCTGTTCTATATTTGATCCCAGGCTGCATCTTCAACGAGCCTGGCAAAGCCAAGACATAACCATAACCAAGAGAGCAAAGAGCACTAGGCAAGGACTCGAGAGTTTTCTCACCACCTGTAATTCTTGGTTTTCTTGTTAGTAAAATCAGGCAGTTTTAGTAGAAGACTTCCAAAGTCACTTTACATGTTAATACTATAATTGCTTATGTGTTTTTAAACATTTACTGTAAGCCAGCAGAATTTTTTTTTCCAATAAAATCTGACATGAGAAACAAATAAAAGCACTATTCTGACTAAAGATGGGATTGGAAAGCCCAAACCCTACATGCTCAGCCTCTTTATCTCCTAAGGAAACCCTGAGGGATCATCAAGGGGTCCTAAGGAGAAACTCATCCTTGACATTTGTGGAGCCCAGGACAAGAGTATAAATGGAGACCATATACCTAAATATTTTAAATGAACCATTATAAATAAAACTAAATGATCACCAAATAAAACACATTCTATCTTCTTACTTTGTCAAATATATATTCATAAGGATTAAGAAGAACATGATCCAATCTAGAATTCTTGGACTCCTGAGTTTGTGATGAAAACTTCTAGAATGAAGTTAGTCCAACTCCTGGCTCTCTGCCCCTGGTACTCAGCCTATAGTCTGCTCACAGTTTCTTACTATTCCCAGTTGCATCTCCTACAGGAGGACTTCACATGAACTCTGGGAGCACCAAGCCCACAACCAGACACCCTGTCCACAGCCTACACAAATTTGCCTGTGGTACATCCTTAGTTGGTAAAGCTTGGAGGAGACAACTGTTCAAGTTCAGGTCATCAGAGCAAATAAATCCAAAGTCTGGGGTACCTAGACCATGGTCTAGACAGCAGGAATAAGGTCCTGGAGGGACATTCCCATCAGCCCCACAGACCCCAGGTTGTAATTCATGGGGAAGGTTACAAACACCAAGGCAAGGTGCTCTGAAGAGCAGAACCTTGGTCTGAAGGCTCTCTTGCCTTCAGGTAGGATATTCAGTGGATATCAAAGGTAGTTCATCACAACCAATCCCATCATCTATGCCTCAGGACTGCAGCGTCAGCTCCTGCTGAGTCTCCAGCCTGCCTGCCTCCCTGCCTCACAGGTTCTGGATTTGCCAACCCCATAACAGCAATGAGACAATTCATTCCTTAAAATAAATTCTAATATATATAATTTTATTTGTAATATTTTAATATTATTTATGATAAGTATACATATCATACATATGTGAATATATCATAATATTATTTATGATAAGTATATCATATATATGTGATATATATACTTATAAATAATATTATGATATATTCACATATATATGATATATATACTTATAAATAATATTAAAATATTACAAATAAAATTATATATATGTTATTATATATATCAGACCCTCTGTTTGGCATTTATGCTATATGACCTGGGGCTAGTTCTGGACTTCTTCAACAGTTCATTACTTCTGTCAGTATCATCAGAATAGTAACAGCCTTGGAGCCAGTGAAGGATTAAAGTGGGATAAAGGATGGCAAGTATATTGTACTGAGTTTGACGCTGAATAACAACTTCAAACACGTATTATTTTACCTTTAACACTGGGACAAAATCTATTGAGCTGGAAGTTAGTTCACATAGAAACATCAAAACTGTATTCAGCATAATGTAGTAACTGAGACCATGGGCTTTGGATTTAAGCCACGGTGTCTGTGTGTTTGCTCTACTCTATGTCACTGGACATTCTGGGCTGGTTACTACACTTCTCTGTGCTCCTAGCTTCTCATTTGTAAAATCTATCTCATGGAGTGGTGGGGGGTTTTTTTGTTTTTGTTTTTTCTTTTTGTTTTGTTTTTGAGAGAGAGAGAGAGAGAGAGAGAGAGAATATGAATCTTAGGCTCCATGCCCAGTGCAGAGCCTGACAAGGGGCTCGATCCAATGACCCTGGGATCATTACCTAGGCTGAAGTCAAGAGGCAGATGCTTAATCAACTGGGTTACCCAAGTGCCCCCTCTCATAGTTTTAATGAGAAAAAAAGCCAAGATGATACATTTGCAACAATGAGAACCGGGTTCTGTGTCTTGGAATCTCTCAGTATATGCAACCTATCATTATTACTGTTATAATATGCTTTTCTTTAAAGTTTGAATTTATATATTTTGAGACAGAGGTAGAGTGAGTGAGCATAAGCAGGGGAGCAGCAGAGAGAGAGGGAGAGAATCTGAATCAGGCTCCACGTTCAGCATGGAGCCAACCCAGGGCTCAATCTCATGAACATGAGATCATGACCTGAGCTGAAATCAAGAGTCAGACAATCAACCAACTGAGCCACCCAAGTCCCCCTGTTATAACATTCTTAACTCCTTAACAAATGTCTATTAATACCTACAATGTGCCACATAGTCTGCTAGGCACAATCCCTGCCTCACAGAATGACGGCCTGACTTATATGAGTGCAAACCTCATGAGAGTTTGAATGACTATTCATTCCTACCATATTGACTTACATTTTATTTTTCTTAAGTTTATTTTTAGTTTAAGCTCTTAAATTTGAAGGCACGAACAGTTCTCAAATACAGAGCACAGATATTAGTCAGTAAGGACTTGGGGTGCTTTGGAAAACTGAGTCTGGCAATGACAGAATTTATACAATTTTTGGACAACAGCATGGCAGCTTGGAGGAAACAGCTCATTGTCTGAAACGAGTATTATATTCATAATTAGAAACATCACAGTCAGGATGCATGCAAATCCAAACTGTTTCTAACCTATGGGATCTCACAACATTTAATTTGTAAAGTAATTTTACTGATGACTTTTTAGTACTGGCCCACTGGAAGAAATAAAGTTTAAGTAAAAGGATTTTTTTTCCTGTCTACTAAAAGATGTTTAAGGATACAGCATTTAATATGATAATGGCATAAATTTCTCTGTTACCTATCAATTGAAGGTTATTTTTTAAACATAAACATTATATTTGTACGAAGGAAAGCAAGACCAGGAATGACAATTGTCATTTTTATGGAAGCCAGATCTCTCTAAGATAATTGCGTGTGTACATTCAAGGATAGAGATTTATAGCTGAAGCACACTTTGTAGATTTCAGTGACAGATACGGGCCTTGAAATACATCTCCAATACAGGAGATCAAACAGATTTTTTTTTTTATTTTTAGTTAAAGCTCATGATAGCACAGTAAGAAAATGAGCTGACAACTTACTGAGTTAATCTCTCCCCTTTCACCTCCTGTACAATAGATTTTTCACAGTTCCTACTACTTTTATTGTCTCTTATCGCAGACATTCTCCCACATCACACCTGGAATTTGTGGCCACTGAGTCAGGCCCCGGAGCTTTTCATTGTGGGTGGGAGGCTCTGGCACTGAGGCTGTCCTGGCTGTAAGAGTAAGAAGTGCTGCTAAGGGGGGTGGGGGGGTATTAATCTAAACTAAGCCCAGGGGTTCTCTAACCCTTGGAAAAACTGGTCTTATCCCTGGAGCTGCACTCTTGTCTGCAAGTGTTAAACCTTATAACAACCTAGGGAAACATAACAACTACAATTCACCCAACCTCTAGTTCATCGGGGTGTGGAGTGTCAAATTGCTGTGAGCTCCATATATTAACATACTGAAGAGCTGAACCAACACCTAAGCTTGTTTCTCTGAATAAGAAATTCATGGAATCTCAGTCATGCAAAGGACTTTTAATAGTGAGGGGTGAACAAAAGTGGATAAAGGATTAAAGGCGTTCAGATGACAGAGAGAGAAAGAAGGGGGAGACAGGTGTGGAGCCCCTAGAAAATGGCATGGTGAGAAATGAAAATCTAAACTATTCAAGTTAAGTCTTACCATAACAAAGAAAATGTTCAATCCTCCAAATGTTTCCAAGTCCTAGCAAATGCCTCACTTATGTTAAGGGAGATTTTACACAGTAAAAATTGCCTACAGCAATGGAATTTATATGAGCCTTTGGTGTGGTATAAAATAAGGACTGCATGGCAAAGAGGAAAGGTGTGTTGGGGTCAGACAGACCCATGTTCAAATCGTGTATCTACCAATTCATATCTGGGTGGTCTTGGCCAAATCACTTAGTCTACAGCCTTAATTTCCTCATCTGTCAAAAAGAAGTAGTTTATGCACAGTCTAGTCTCTAATGGGTGTACTAGAAGTAGCGGTTATTATAAAAGAATATGACCTTCAGTTAGAAAAATACTGAGCCAAGGGCACCTGGCTGTCTCAGTTGGTTAAGCATCCGACTCTTGATTTTGGCCAGTTCATGATCTCATGGTTCATGGGCTTGAGTCCCGTGTTGGGCTCTGTGCTGACAGTGAGGAGCCTGCTTGGGATTCTCTGTCTCTCTCTCTGCTCAAGTATGCTCATACTCTCTCTCTCTCTGCATAAGTGTGCTCATGTGCTCGCTCTCTCTCAGGAATAAACAAACATTAAAAAAAAATACTGGTCTGTAAATCTCTGGCAAACACGAAGTTAAGCAGTCAACAGTAAGTAGAGTGGTCATACATCCCAGCTTGCTGAGGACAATCCCAGCTTATACCTGTTGTCTTGGTATAATTATTAACAGTGCTTCCTTTCATTCTGTGACAGATAATATGGTTATTCTGGTAATGGGCCAAGTATTCACTGGTCAGCTAAGGCAGAAATGAGCAGGTGCAGGCATGAGGCAACCAAGAGTCCTAATGAAAGAACAGAGGGGTCTTAGCAAACCAAGGGGATCTGCTGTTGAGCTCTCAACCTAGGTCAGTCACTTATTCATTAGAGAGTCAGATTCCAGGGAGAAAATGTCCTTATGCATACAGATTTTTGGAAATCTTTTGTTTTACCAAATATTGTTGGGTTGACACTAGGTGCCGAGTATTACCTTAAGAGTATCTGTCCTTTAAAAGTGTCTATTCCTGAGGCACCTGAGTGGCTCAGCCGGTTAAACGTCTGACTTCAGCTCAGGTCATGATCTCACAGCTTATGTTTGAGCCCTGCATCAGGCTCTATGCTGACAGCTCAGAGCCTGGAGCCCGCTTCAGATTCTGTGTCTCCCTCTCTCTCTGCCCCTCCCTGGTCATACTCTGTCTCTCTGTCTCTCAAAAATAAATAAACATTAAAAAATTTTTTTAATGTCTATCTATTCTACCGCCCAAGAAAGACTCATAATGTTATTTCACATTATAAAATTAGAGTTTTTAATAAAGGTCAAATGGGAGGATTTCTAAGGAATATTTAACTTTGCCTAAGAAGGAAGCAACAAAGGACAGGTTTAGAGCCTGGCTTTGAAATTTGGGTAGGTACTTGCCAGGCAGACAAGGGGGAGACCATCTCTTTTTCCAGAGTGAAATGCTTGAGGACAGAGACATGAAGGATGCCTGACTTGTCCAGCCAATTCTGAGGAGTCAGATGTGAGAACAGAGTATATTTTATAATGGCAGATGAGGCTGGAAAGGACCTGAGTCAGGTGAGGACAGCCTTGTACAGGCCAGAATAATCTTGAGCCAACTAAGAATTATTTTATGTAATAAAATGACTGAAGGGGATGAGGATCTCAGCATGCTGTCAAAACCAAATTCCTGGGTTTTAGTAAAATTCCTGACAATGAATATTTGAGAGGAGAAAAGAAGGTTACAGGGAATCTAGCATATTGACGGATATCTGTTCAAATTATATTTCACAACTGCTAAAAATAAACATAATTAGTTCTTTGTTTTATTGCTTTCCGTGTCTCCTTTATTTTTTTCAGGTGCCTCTTCCTGAGTCTGGAGGTCCCTTCCTAATTGTGAAACCTAATGTCCCTCTGCCATTTAGGTAAGGACAATTTTCTCTAGGCTGCTGTCAGGTGGAAAGCATGGAGCCAGTTTGAACCATGGTATAAACTTGTGAGTGGATAGAATTAATGACTTTGTGAATGTTTTGTGTTCTTTTTATTCAGCTCTATCCCTCTGTGATCTTAGACAAGTTGATTAACAGAATCTCAGACATCTAGTGATAATAAATCTTGTATGAGCTTTATGTCTAAACAGAGGTATTCATCAAAAGTAGGGTGTGGCAAGAAAATGCTTGTCCAGTCATCTTATCCCTTAATTAATGCATTTATTCAACAAGGATTTACTCTGGGCCAGGAAATATTATAGGTGTCATAAGGATACAAATTTTGATGAGCTATGGTTCCTTCCTTAAAATAGGAAAGAGACCCTCATATAAACCCAGGGATACATGGTAGAAGGTAATAATGTATATAGAAGCATTCTGGGGTAAACCAGTGATATTAAGAACATATTTAACATCCACCTCTTCTGTTCTAAGTGCTTAGAAATACCAGATAAAACTGTTGTCCCCCCCCCAAATATATAACTGATCTTGAATGCAAGAAAGAGAAAACTTTAGGTACCAGATACATTAAAAAAAAAAAAGTCCAGAGACACCTGGGTGACTCAGTCAGTTGAACATCTGACTTTGGCTCAGGCCATGATCTCATGGTTCCTGAGTTTAAGCCCCACATCAGGCTCATTGCTGTCAGCATAGAGCCAACTTTGGATCCTCTGTACATCCCTCTCCGCTCCTCCCCCACTGGTGCACTCTCTCCCCAAAATAAATAAAACATTAAAAAAAATCCATGGTAGTAACTGGGATGATTTATGACTTATGAAAGAAAATCTTAGGAGTAGAGTTTTAACAACCACATGGTGATAATAGTTTAAAATGCAAACTGCGTATAAAAGGAAGTGAAAGTGGGATCACTGCCTAAAGTTGGGAATCAAGAACAAGATGACTTCCATAAAAGGTAACTGGAATAGATATGTCCGCTGGCAGGGTTGAAGCTTAAAGCCAGCAGCCCACCTTGGCCCACAAATATAAATAATAATCTGTGATGGATGGAAATCCATGTTCAGGGACTGGGTTTGAATTTGAGCCATGTGGTGTGGGAATGTAAAGAGCAGAGACATTAATTAGAAAACCGTAGAGCCTAATTACATAACAACTACAAAACCCCCTTATAGAGGGCCACCACAGCTAGGCCACACATGGAAGAAAGCAAGCATGGAAAATGAGGAATTCTGCTATCAGTGGGAGACAATGAGCAACGAAAGGAAAAATCTACTCCTAGGGAATGAGAGATAAGAGAGATATATGATTACCATGAGGTTATGAAGTAAGCATATGCAATTAGGCAGACATGAAAAAATGAAAAACAAATGTAGCCAGCTTAAAAAAAACCTTAGGTCACCAAGATGGCAGCATAGGTCATTCCTCAATTTGCTGCCTCTCATAAGAAGAATGACTAACAAATATTCAAGAACAAGACACCACGGAGAGAATCCAAAAACACGGGGATGAGGTTGAAGCACTCCCCCTGTACCACAGAGACCAACACAGGCTGCATTAGGAGGGCAAGAGAAGCTGCTGCACATTGATGACATTGACCTTCCCCCATGCCGGCACAGCACCACGTGAAGCAGTATCCCCCAAGCCTCCAGTTCTTCCAGTTGGGAACCCAAGGGAAACAACGAGCCAGCCCCCACCCCTGCATTGCGGATTATTTTGCAAGACCCCTTACTCATACCACAGGGATTGCAAGGGAATCTGTGGGGATCAACCACAGGGGATCTATGACGAAGAAGGAGGACAGGCTTGCAACAACCAGGACACGGGTCTTGGCAGACCAAGTTCATACCTGTAGTGCCTAAACAAGTGGCTTTGCTCACTTGCAGAAGCAAGTCGGGGGCGCACTTTGACCAGGAGACCAGGTGAGGTGCAGATCTGCCCAATTCAGATCCTCAAACAAGGAATTTTACTAGCCCTAGAGCCCAGTTTGCCCAAGCCCAGGCCAGGAGCTGCATCACAGCCCCCTTACTGTGGAGGGGTCTTCTGCTCCAATCTGACCAGAATTGTTAGTAACAACTTCTGGAAGCAGTGGGCCCCAGTGCTGCTCTACTTGAAAGGTAAGCAGGAACAGCTGATCACCCCCCAGAGCAAAACCAGGACCAGGTGTAGAATATTCCCATGATATATGCAGCCAGGGTGATTAGTTCATAGCCAAAGCTGAAGCTCCCTGCGCCTCATGGGAAACTGAGTAAAGCCTGGAGCAGCCCGTCCCCTTCCCACCCAGGCAAAAGAATTGATACCTAGCCCCACCTGCTGTGGGGCGTCTTCTCATCCAATCAGTGCCTCCCTCATCTGACTAGAAAAGCTAAAGGAAATTCCTCAAAGCCCAGGAGCACTTGAGCCAAAAGGCTGGCAGGCAGAGCTGATAGTTTGCAGAACAAAGCCAGTAGCCTTGTTCAGTCAGGGAACCCAGGGTGTGGATCGGCTTGAGTTAAGACAAAGAGTTTTACCAGCTTTAGAGCTGCTTCACCCTTTGGTAGGGTGTCTAATTCATAGCCCCGCTCATTGCTGAAGACAGCCTTCAGCTGTCTGACCAGGGAACCTAACCAGAGCACATGGGAGGCAGCATAGCCCATTCAACAGCCCTCTGTATAGTGACACTTGAACAGAGAGAGAGCACAAACTGTGGCTTCCTTGTCCGCAGAGCAAAATCGGTGTCCTAATCTGACCAGGGAACACAGTGCATACTCTGGCCTGATTCAGGTCCACAAACAACGAATTCTACAGGTCCTGGGTCCTATCCTACTGCGGTGTCGGGGATGGGAAGCTAATTCATGGCCTTGTTTACTAGTGAATATAGTACTCAGTTCCAACCATCTAGTAAGCCTGACCTGTGAATCCAGGCAACCACGGAGCCCATCCACAGCCTCACATGGGTAGGAAACCAAGTCAGCAGTCCTATCCAACTATTCTTAGCAGTGGAATAACTCCATCCTCAGAGCTTGAATAGTTGCCTCACCCCCAAACCCCACCTGTCCTAGGATAGTGCCAGCTGACAGACCCAAAAACCCAAACTGAGCTGACTGGTGAAAAACTGCCTTTGTCGAAGCAAACCTGTAAAGTCTCATAGAGGAGCCCTATTACTCAAATGCACAGATACCAACAGAAAGAATCAAGGATCACAAAATTTTGAGTAATGATGATACCACCAATGAAAACTAATAAAGGTCTAATAACTGACCCCTAAAGAAATGAGTTTTGTGAACTGCCAAAGAATTCAGAATAATCCTTTTAAGATTAGTGAGCTACAAGAAAATATAGACAACTAAACAAAATTAGAGCAATGCTTGAACAAAAGGAGAAGCTCAACAAGAAAATGGCAACCATCAAAAACAAACAAATAAAAAACAGAAATCCTAGAGTGGGAAAACATAATAACTGAACTAAAATATTCAAAAGAGCTTCAAAAACAGACTTGACCATGCAGAAGAAATAATCAGCCACCTGGAGTATGGGACATTGGAAACTACCCAGAGAAGCAAAAAGATGTCCATCAGTGGATGAATGGATAAAGAAATTGTTCTATATACATACAATGAAATAGTATTCAGCCCTAAAAAATGAAGAAATCCTACCAACTGCAGTAGAATGGATGGACCTTGGAGGCATTCTAAGTGAAATAAGTCAGAGAAAGATAAACACTGCATGATCTCACTTATATGTAGAATCTAAGACAAAATAAAATGAACAACAAAAAAAACCTCATAGGAAAAGAGATTAGACTGGTGGTACCAGAGGTGAAGGATGGGGGAGGGGAATTGGAGAAAGGTGGTCAAAGGTACAAATTTCCAGTTATAAGATAAATAATCACTAGGGATATAATGTACAACAGAATAACTATACTTAGCACTGCTGTGTGACATATAGGAAAGTTAAGAGCATTAATCCCAACAGTTCTCATCATAAGGAGGATTTTTTCTCCAGTTTTCTTTTTTCCTTTCCTTTATTTTTATTGTATCTATATGAGAAGACAGATGTTAGCTGAACCTATTGTGGCAATCATTTCACAATATATGTAAATGAAACCATTTGCTGTTCAACTTAAACTTATATAGTATTGCATGTCAATTATTTCTCAATAAAACTGGAAAAAGAAGGGGCATCTGTGTGGCTCAGTTGATTAAGTGTTCTACTCTTGATTTTGGCTTCAGGTCATGATCTCATGGTTTTGTGAGTTCGAGCCCCACATGGATTCTGTGCTGACAGGGCGGAGCCTGACTGAGATTCTCCCTCTTTTTCTGCCCCTTTCCCATTCACATTCTCTCTCTCTCTCTCAAAATAAATAAATAAACTTAAAAGAAAAACTGGAAAAGAAAAGAAAAAATCTAAATAGGTAAAAAGATACAGCTAAAGAGAGAATTGGAAGAAAGAACAGAGGAAATCGCCCCTAAAAGAACACAAAGAAATTAGAAATGGAAGCAATGAAAGGCAAGAAATATGAAAAATAGCATGCAAAGCTCCAATAAATATCCAATCATTTTAAAAAATGTTTTATTTTAGAATAGTTATAGATTCACAGGAATTTTTAAACATAGTAAACTGAGGTCTCATACCCCTTTACCCAGTTTTCTCCAATGGTTACATCTTACACATTACATTTAATATAATTACTAAGAAATTAACATTGGTACAATATGTATGTATAATTGTGTGAATGTCTCCTTGCTCCTCATCATTTTCTTTGCTCTGAAGTCTACTTATTCTGATAATAAAATAGCCACACCTGCTTTTTTTGGATTAATATTTGCATGTCTTATATTTTTCCAATCTTTTAGTTTCAGCTTGCCTAAATATATACACAGGTGTCCCCTGCTTTCCAAAAGTTCACATTACACCACTTTGCTTTTATGAAAGATCTACATTAATGCCTGTTTTCATTATGTGAAAGAAATCTGAGGAGGATTTTTGCTTCTATGAAAAATGTCAATACTATACTAATTTAAACCTTTCATAAAAGCAAAGTGGTGTAATGTGAACTTTCAGAAAACAGGATATTTTTCCCTTTGTGCCTTTCAGCTTACAAAAGGTTTCATAGGAATCTTCTATTTTTGGATAGCGAAGGAAACCTGTGTTTGAAATGAGTTTCTCACAGCAGCATGTACTTGAGTTATGTTTTTTTTTTTTTTGAGTTCTGTTTTTAACCCACTTTGTCAAGTTGTCTTTTAATTGGTATATTTAGATCATTTACTTATTTCTGAAATAAACTTTAGTTTAGTTTTTAGAACAATTCTGGAGTTACAGAAAAATTGCAAAGGCAGTACAGGAGAGTTCCTATCTACTACATACTCATTTTCCCCTATTATTAACATCTTAAACTGGATGGTACATTTGTTGTAATTAATTAATCAATATTGAGGCATTATTCCTAACTAAAGTCCACACTTCATTCATATTTTCTTGGTTTTTATCTAATATCCTTTCTCTATTCCAGGATCTTATACAGGATACTACATTACATTACCTGTCACGGCTCCTCTTGGCTATGACAGTATATCAGGCTTTCCTTGTTTTTCATGTTCTTAACAGTTTTGAGAAGTAATGGTCAGGTATTTTATAGAATGTCCCCTTCTTGGGATTTGTTTATTCTTTTTCTCATGATTAGACTGGGATTGTGAATTTTAGGAAGAAATCCACAGAAGTAAAGTGCCATTTCATCACATCATATTAAGGGTACATACTATCAATATGACTTCTCCCTGTTGATTTTGACCTTGATCATTTGGCTGATCTAAAATCACTGCCATCCAAATAGTTTCCCCCCTGTAGGTAAACTGCCATTTCTTGCTGCTTTCAGGATTCTTTCTTTGCCTTTAGTTTTCAGAAGATTGATTATTATATGTCTTAGAGTAGATTTCCTTGAGTTTATTCTGAATTTTGTTGGATTCTTGAATCTATAGATTTATGGTTTCTTGTTTTTCTAAATCTGGGAAATTTTCATCTATTTTCTCAAATGTTTTTTCAATCCTGTCTTATCTCCATCCTTTGGATTTGGATTATACATATGTTAGATTATAGTTCCTGAAGTTCTAATGTTTTCTCCCTCTCTTCACCCTGCCCCCAGTCTATTTCTCTGTGTTTAGATTGGGTGATTTCTATTGTTATATCTTCAAGTTCACTCTTTTTTTCCTTTGTCCTCGCCATTCTTCTGCTGAGATCATCCACAGAGTTTTTTTTTTAGTTTTGCATATTTCAATTAAAAAATTTCCCTTTGGTTCTTCTTCATATCTTCTATTTCTGATAATTTCTATTTTTTTCATTTGTGTCAAGCTTCTTTGTAATTGCTCATTCAAAGCATTTTTATGATGACTGCTTTAAAATCCTTGTCAGAGAATTTTAATATCTGTATCATCCCAGTGTTGGCATCTGTTGATTCTTTTTTCTCATTCAAATTGAGATTTCCCTCATTCCTGGTATGATGAATGATTTTCAATTGTACCCTGGAAATTTAAGGTATTATGTTTCGTGACTCTAGATTTTATCTAAATCTTCTGTTTTGGCAGAGCTTTTCTGATGCCGCATAAGCACCACCACGTTCTTACTGCCAGATTAGGGTGTAGGTCCAGGTTCCCTGCTGGGCCTCTGAGGTGTAGGGGTTCTCATTACTGCCAGTAAGGGTTAAGTGTTCAGACTCCCCACATCACTTCTGCTGACACTGTAGTGGTGGGGATACTTTGTTATCTTTGACAGGTGGTGGAAGCTCTGGCTCTCCACTAGGTTTCCTCTGACACCACCATCAGGTAGTAGGGGAAGTCTAGGCTCTCCAATGGTCTCCACTGAAATCAGAGGAGGGAGTTTCCTTGTTACTTTCCCTGGGTTAAAAATCCTGGCTTCCCACTCAGGCTTCTCTGCTATCACCCTGGTGGGTGGGGGCTGGAAACACCAAATTCTAATCAGGCAGGGATGGAAGTCTGGACTCCTCACTAGGCCTTTGCTGGGAAAGGTGTGGGTGGGACCATAGATTTTTTCCATGGTGTCTGGCTGGAGTAGTTACTTTTTGTAAGTTTTCTGTTTTGCTAGCTTTCTCTTTTCCTTGTCTTTTGGATAGAAAGAGTCAGCTTTTCTTGGGCTTTTTCTGTTTATGCCCTAGGTGTTTCTGGTTTGCTGCCCCCTCCAGGACCCACTCTGGGATATATGTGGTAAAAATAAGGCCCATGGGATTTACCACTATGTTGTCGAAGGTTCTGTGGACCCTAAACAGTCTGCCTGTTTCTCCTTGCCTTTTGTTCTTCTTACTGTTTATTTTATACGTGATGTCCAAGATTTCTTAGCTGTACTTAGTAGGAGAAACAGGTAGAGGTGCATCTATTTCTTTTTAAAAAAATTTTTTTTACTGTTTATTTTTGAGGGAGATAGAAAGAGACAGAGTGCAAGCGAGGGAGGGGCAGAGAGAGAAGGAGACACAGAATCCGAAGCAGGCTCCAGGCTCCGAGCTGCCAGATAGAGCCCAACGCGGGGCTCAAACTCATGAGCCGTGAGATCATGACCTGAGCCGACGTCGGACGCTCAACCGACTGAGCCACCCAGGAGCCCTAGGTGCATCTATTTCTGATAAGAGTTTTGAAAGTAGAGCACAGAAAGAATGGTCGGTAGATGACGTTTGATGAGAAATAGTTGAGAACATTTCAGATATGACAAAAACAGGAATTTAAATGGAAAAGACACATTGAGTGCTTGGTAGAATTAAAAATAAGACCACACTTAGAAACACTGTAGGGAATCTATAGGATATCATGGATAAAGAAAAAAAAATCATAAAAACCACTAGTGAAAAGAGAGATTATCCCAAAGGAATGACAACAAATTTAGCAACAGACACATCATCAGCAAACATGTATCTCTGAAAATAATTGAATTAATATATTTGAAAATTTGAGCAAAATTTGCCATTAGCCTAGAATTCAAAAACAAGCCAAGCTATTGCTTCAGATGAGATTAAAACAGATGTATTAACAGACATCCTAGAGATTATAAAGTTTTCTACCCACAGGGCCTCATTCAAGGAACTACTTTAAAATTGCTTCCGTGAGATAAAAATATATTAAAAGGAAAGTGTGGGATGCAAGAAAAAGATGAACCAGGACATTGGTAATGTGAGGTGGTAAATCTACAGCAGAAATGACTATAAATATATTAAACATACCTTTACTACTAATATTTATAAATAATCAGGCATGATAATCATGATAAAACCGGAGTTAATATTTTAAAACAAGAGTTAATAACATTCGTTAGAAAATAAGAAACAATAAGTAACAACGTGGGCATCAAAATGATGCTAATTTAGAGGAAAGTTTGAAATATGCTGGAATTTTATTCAGGAAGAAAAGAAAAATACTGATTAATTCTAACTTACCTAAAACACATCAATTTAAGTAAACGTTTATCAGTAAAAGAATAAGCTTGGAATATCTAACTTTCAAAGGAGGAGAGAGAGAAAAAAAGAAACAAGCAAAGCTTATTACCCACTAGAAAACAAGAACAAAGGCGTGAGAAGCCAAGATTGTGAGAGAACAAATTTATAAGTAATAACAACTCATGTGAGCAGCAAACTCATAGAATAGAGACAGAGACTCCCAGATTAGATAAAATAATAGCTAGATATAGCTATTTTGAAGAGATGAGTCTGAAAACAAATGACAGAGAAAACAAAGGTATGGAAGAAGACGGATCAGGTAAATATCATCAAAAAGCCTACTAGCAAAGCAATGCAAACATAAAACAGGGTTTCTCCACCTCAGCACTAGTGACATTTTAGGGGAGATGTTCTTTGTTGTGGGAGGCTGTCCAGTGAATTGTGGTATCTGTGTCACTAGATACCAGTTCCACCATCTTCCCTAGTCCTGACAACTTAAAACGTTTTCAGACATTGCCAAATATCCCCAGGAAGCAAACTTATCCCCATCAGACAACCACAGATTTAAAGGGAAGGGTACTGAAAGGGAGGGAAAAAAGGACCTCCTATAGTGGACAGAATTCAAAGGTGACCAAAGATTCTGGCCCCTTGCTATACATACGTCTTTTCCCTGTCATTGAGTCAAACACTAATCTAGGTATTGTTGAAGGGATTTGCAGATGTAATTAAGGTTTCAAATCAGTTGACCTTAAAATAGGGAGATTTTCTGGATGGACCTGACCTAATCAGGTGAACTTTTAAAAGGGACTGGGCTCTTCTGGAAGTCAGAGATTTGAAGTGAGGAGAATTTGATGCAAGGTAGAGTCTCCATTGCTGTCTTTGAACCTGGATGTGGCCATGTAGTGAGGACATGCATGGGTGTCTTCTAGACACTGAGTTTAGCCCCTGGGTCTGATAGCCACCAAAAATACGGGGACCTCAGTACTACAGCTACGAGAAACTGCCACAGCCACACCACCTCTTTGCTCATCTATTTTAAATTTTCTCTGTTATTCATATACTTTTACTCTCCCAAATGAATTTTTAGAATTCATTTTCAAGTTTTCTGTATCCCATACTTTCGCCTGTAAAATGAACATGATAATAATACAGAAATAAAATAATGATGACACACCGTAGGAGATATTTGCAACATGCAGTAGGTAACTGATTAACAATTAACTTCCAGAATACATACAAAGAACTTTTTAAAACAGTGAGGAAAAAAAAAAACAACAACAAATCAGAAAATAAGTCAAGATATTGAATTGCAATTCACAGAAAAGAAAATTCTAATGGCCCTAATATGCTCAAACTCAGTGATAAGGAAATACAAATTATTATCCCCCCCCAAAAGTGGTAATCCACCAATATTAGGAACTCTTTTGTAATTTTTTTTAAATCAAAATGTGTAACAATTTAAAAATTCAGGAATATGAAATACTGGCAACAAGAGCACTAAGAGATGAGTTGTTACCATCATTTTGGAAAGAATTTGGCATTCTACAGCAAACTCTTTAAATGCCTTAGGGTCCAACAAGCCACTTTTAGATGCACATTTAGAGAGGCGCTTACAGCTACAGACAGGTGGAGACCCAGCTATGAAAAGCTATACAAGTATACATTTTATGGAGGGAAAAAACTGCCTAAAAGCTCATAAATAGGGAAACAAATAAAATGTGGACTCTTCATATGAAGAAAAACTATACAACAGTTAAAAAAAAAAAATCAACCTGGCCACATCTCATTTACATAATCCTAAGCAGAAATTAAAACAAACAAACAAACAAAAAACTCCAAGAAACAGAACATTACATCTATTACAAAATCATAGCAAAAAATGCCATATATTATTTATGGAAGCATATGTAAGTTTTGTTTCATTTTTGTCTTAAAATATAGATGAAAAGGATGCACAACAAATTCATGATAATGACTGCCTCTGGGAAGAGAGAAATAAATAAATAATATTAAATATTTAATTAAATAATTTATTGCTTAATAAATATGTACAAGTAATATTATATATTTTTGTGCAATATATATCTTCAAATATATACTGTATAAGTAGAGTTTTGTTTCTTTTTTTGAAAATTTGTAATGTTTATTTATTTTTGAGAGAGGGAAGTGGCGGGGGGGAGAGAGAGAGAGAGAAAGAGAGAGAGAGTAAGCGTGGAGGGCAGAGAGAGAGGGAGACACAGAATCCAAAGTAGGCTCCAGGCTTCCATGTGGGGCTAGAACCCACAAACTGTGAGATCATGACCTGAGCCGAAGTCGGACACTTAACTGACTGAGCCACCCAGGTATCCCAGTAAAGTTCTATTTCTTAAAAATATTAAAAACAAATAAGACAAAATGTTACCAATATTAGGTGTTATGAATATGAGCATTTGTTTTATTGTTTTTCTATTTTTTTAATATCTCTGAAATTTCTCAAAATAAAAAAGAATGGAGGAGACTGGAGGAAACACAACAGAAAAAACTCTGGGCAAGACCTTGGGTGACAGAAGACAGAGGATAAAAACCTTCCTAGGAAGAAGCTGGAAGGAGTAGGGCAAGTCATTTCAACCAATGGTTTTCTGAGGTGCCTGTGGATTCAGAAGGAGGGGGGCTGACATAGGATGCACAGAAGCCAGGCAAGTGGAGCTTTGGACACCTATCCGCATTTCAGTTCCAACAGTTCCATCGGTATCTGTTGTGTAAAATGGGCTTCCAGGTACACTGCCTTTGAACTCAGATAAAGACTTAGATGCTATGGCCCAGCCCAACTCTCTCAGATTCATGGTGGAAACTGGCTCAAGGTAATGTTGAAAGCTGGTCTCAGAGGCCCAGTTAAACTGGTGTCCCAAGCTTCTTCAGGGCTTAATGTTTCTGGCTCCCCTCTGGTTTGAGTAAGTGAATCCTCAGATTTATGGATTGAGCCTTGGTAAAATCCTACAAGGAGCAGGAAATGCACAATTCCCAGCACTCAGTATGTCGTGGCCCATGGAAGACCTCTTAGGGGCTGCATGACTACTTACTGTTTGTATCATTTTACTGATTATGGAAAGTCACAGATTTTTTTTTTTTAAGATTTTGTTTAGAAATAATGGCACTGTGTAATTTGGGTTGATTGACATCTTTAAGTTGTCATGCCATGCTACTTGTTAGCACAAATACCCTTGGTCAAAGCTTTGATTATAGAATTCAAATGAACATGCTTTAGTCCCGATGAAACTTGAAGAACAAAGAATATGAACAAAGAACAAAGAATATGAATATTTGCCTTTTAAATAATATTTATCAATATTCATAAAATTCTTTTGTATTGACAAAATATTTTCACATACATTTCTCCCTTGATGGTCAGGACACTGCTAGGGATGTCACCTTTGTTGTATGCATGAGGAGATCACGACTCAAAGAGGTAAGTGCCACCTCTGGGGAACAATTTCTATGTTGGTATTTGCACTTTCTTTACAATTAACTAAGTACTAGCCTCTATGTTATCTCATGTGACCTATGCAAACAGATCAGGCATATCAAACAGAGAACGCCTTCTGCACACAAGCTAATTGCTATGTGGTTCAGACTCCTTTTATAAGAAATTTTAGAAGTTTTGACTTCCCAGATCAGCACTGTCTACAAAATATAACTAGTGAACTGAAATCTGAAGACTGTATTAATTTCAAGTCAATGTCCAACTTAAAAAAATAATGCTTGTTTTGAGTTGCGGAAAAGGTATATATATAATTTTTTCAGAAATAACATGCATACATAATGTATACACGCGCGCACACACACACACACACACACACATATATCTAACATCATACAAAGCCCAGCAAAATTAGAGAACATCTGATACCACTTGGAGAACTCTGAAATATATTTTGTTCAAAAGAGAACAAATAGGATACAATATAACTTTCATTTCCAGAGCTTCTTTCATGCTAATCACTGCCCCCAGAAGCTTTACAGATCAATATAATAGGACGCAGCAGCAGAAAGCATATGGTCCAGTGTAAATTACTAGAAAAAACGAGTTACAAAGACATTATATGATGAATAAATTAAAGTATTCAGTCATAAATCCAATAAGAAAGGGAGAAATTAAGAAGCAGTGAATAGGGGGAAAGAAAGGGCTTGGAATTAACTCGGAGATGAAACGAAGGATACACGTGACAAATGTGTGTCTCCGAGGGGCAGCAGAAGAGAAAAGGGAGTGTGAGAGCCTTGAACTCCCCAGCAAGGCCTCCAGGAGCCAGAGTGAAATATTGGCAAGAACAGGGCCCAGCCAGGAAAATAAATACTGGGTCACTGCCTAGGATCTAAAAGAAATAAGGTTAAACCTAATGAAAATCAGACATCAGATCTAAAGAAAAATGTATAATATTCTGTTCTTTCTTTTTTCCATTTTGATTGGTTTTGATAGGAACATGTGTTTATGGGAGGGTTCTAATCTATGCATGCAGATGTTTGTTTTCTTTTAAAACCCTGAGATGGAGAGGAATAGAAATGGGAGAACACTGTGCTGGGAAATTGGCTTAAGCCAGTGCAAATTTTGTGGGATGTTAAATGTTGGTGTCCAAATGATATTCTTAAATTATTTGTATACTCTTTATATGTTTTGGAGACCAGAGAGCCAGGATTTGGTTTTTGAGGCCTCCAGAACAGGCAGGTGAGCCAAGAACACACTCAGGACATTTGTTAAATGCTTTATTTAAAAAATATTGGGAGTATCAGGCACCAGTATCAAAGGGGAGTTTGTGCAGGTGACCAGCTCTAAGTTTCAGCAGGGGCTGTTACACCAAGGGGGCATGGCTGATAATTGTACTACAATTCTTGGGCAAGTGTCTATGAGCCAAAATATTACTAAATTCCTAACCTGTGATATGGAGAAGCATTAAAAGTGAAGTCAAATATGTCGTACGCACATACATGCATACACACATAATACACACATGCATAAAGTGAGGATCACAGGGAGGCAGGAGGGCTGTGATCAGAGAAACACTGTCCTGTTGCGGGGGCAAAGGAGAACTCTACCAGAAATCATACTAGAGCTCTCTGTCTCATACTTATGACAGTTTCCAAAGTTATTTCTCCATTTACTCATTCATTCAGCCACTAAATACTTATTGCTCATCTGCCACATATCCGGCACTGTGTTAGGTAGTGGGCACACAAAGATGAATAAGGGGCCACCATCCTTGGGAAACTCAGAATTTAGAGGAGTTATTTTCAGGAGAAAAGCATGAAAAGGAGGAAAGGAAGGCTTTTTTTTTTTTTTTAATGGTGTGCTTGAAAATGAAGGGAGGTCAGCTCTAATTGAAAGAAGAAAAATAAAATGGGTTTTGAAAACCTTAAAAGGCAGGCGGAGACATCGACCAAAATGGAAAGTGAATTTAGGGGTCCTGAGGATGGGCCTGCTATTGCTTTTATTATATGGAGAAAGCAGAATGTTCACAAAATTGAATCAGCCTGCAGAAAAAAAGAGCTGCTCACCTTCCCTGCTTAGCCATCTACATGGAAGGGTATAATAGGGGCCAAATGCACAGCATTTGAGTTTCTAGCATTGAACGGAGTATACTTAGCGCAGATACTCACTACATGCTGCACAACTGAAATGTCCACCTAGATCTTGCTTTGTAGGTCAGAGTGGCAGGAGGCAATGGGTGAGGAGGGGAGGGTCAGAAGCATTTTTCTGATGGCCACCGAAATTCTCCAGAGGGACGTCTTCTGTTGGATGCACGGTATGCATCTATACCTTCTGCTAGTGGGTAGGTTCACACTGACAGGATAAAGGTGCAAAAGGGGCAAAAGAGGATGATGGGGAAAAAAGGGAAGGGAATGGTCTAACTTATATAATCTAATGCCTTTTCCTTTATTTCTTTGCTCTTGTTGGACCATCTCTTTAGAGCAGCTCTCAGTTAAATCAGAACTTGTTCACGCTATAGTTTATCAATGCCCCATTGTGTTCCCCATATTTAGTAGCTTACTCACCCTTTCAGCCAAGATTATTTCAGAAAACATTATAAGTTAGGTTGGAAGAAAAGCTACAAAGAAGGACAGAGATAGAGCATATAAAAGAAGGTCTCAAACACAGTGGTCAAATTGATGAGAAAGAATGGAAAGAAAGTTGGAGAAAAAGGTAAGATGAGTTGCACTAAGCCCATAATTCACTTAAGGCAATCTATGTTAACACCCGTGCATAGAAAGAAATGAAATCAACCACAAATCAAATCATTTTGCATATTTTCATAAGTAACAGAACGATTGTAAATTTTTATTATAAACTGTATTATGAACTGTAAATATATCTTTCTTTCCTTCAGAAATCTGAGTGAACAAGTTGACACTGAACATTTAAAAAAAAATACCAAAGAACAAAAGATGGGTTTTCGAGACTGCTCGACACTTTCACTGTCTGCTCTTTCGAAGCTCTCCAGCAATGGTTTTCTAGTATCTACTGTTTTGTACCTTAAAAACAAAACAACGCAAAGCAAAACAAAACAAAACAAAACAAGGAAAGAAAAAGCAGTGCATTTGCGTTCACTTTTCCATGTTGCGGAGAATGTTGGGTTTTCACTCTGCTCTTTCATCAAAAACCTCTTCCACGTGCAGAGGTATCTTCCTGGCTCTCTGCTCGTCACAGTACACCAGCTCAGCTTCCTAGTGCCATCTTCCTTTATTCTAACAAGATCATCATTGGTGCCAGACTCCATTGATCTATGCAGAAACATTCTGAAAAGACGGTTTCTATGGGGGTCTAAGTGCAGATCACCGCATTATAAAACAAAACATTTGACTACAAAACCGATTTACAGCAAACAAACTATGGCTTACAAACTCCAATGATCTTCAATCACATCACCATTTAGTCATGCCATGCTTGGCCAGACACCATTAACCCATTACTGTGAGCTACAACAATGCTTATGCCCGAAGTGTAATGAATGTTCTAGGAATAATTATCCTTATGCCTTTTAGACTCATATCGCATATCAGCTTCTAAAAATGTCTTAGGGTCATCCATGCCGTGCACTGGAGGCCACCTGAGTCAAATTAGCATGGGCTGAGGGGGGTATAGTGAGGAAGGAGCAAATCACAATCATCCAACATGGTCTTCTCTGAAAAGTAGACAATATTTCTGATGTCTGGATGCCTATTTAGTTATTCCACTCAAGTTCATTCTTGGGGGGCGGGGGTCTTGTCAATAAAGTCAAACCAGGCTCTTGGTGTGTAACAGGGTTTTTGAGGGTCTTTTTTGAGAGCTTCATTAAAAGCAGACAGTTTCTCTAACCTTTTAGCAGAACCTGTTATCTGATGACGTGAATTAAAGTCTCTCAAATGACTAATAATCATATCAGGGCTGCCATGTCAGCTTGTAGATTTGAATAAGAGGGTCTGAAAACATTTGCATGCCTCGATGTGCCAGTGCTAAGAAGCTAATGTGATAGTGCTGTCATAAAGCACTGGAAAGACATGACTTAATGTAATCTGTCATGTCATATGCTAATCTTCAACCATTACTTGAGTGCTGTAAGTAAGTAGAAAGCATTTGGGAGAAATCCTTTCCAATTTCTCTGAGTACCACTTCTGCTGCTGGTCAGCTCAAATGGGTTTTGTGCATTTAATGCAGAGCTCAAGTCAAGTTGGTTTAGGTCACACTTAATTAACCAGCACACTGATGGGCTGGGCCACTATAGCTCTATGGAAAACGGTTATTTCAGAGGCAGCCTAACAAGTAAATATTTCATATGCTGAAGGAAAAAGGGAAAAAGACACTTTCTCAGTCCTTGATAAAGAAAATGCTCTTTTCAGAGGAAACACTATGAATCTTAAGGAGACATCTTTTTTGGTTTCTGCTTGCCTCCTTCTATATTTGAGTTGAGTTTACAGAAAGTGATAATAAATAGTTAAAGACATTCCTCTCACCCTACTAGCAAGACTCTGTTCACCAGATACGGGCTTATCACTCAAACAATAGAGGCTGCTTAAATGCGAAGTCCACAGAAACAGAGGACAGGTGATCAAAAGGAGACATCCGCTTGGCACACTCTTTAACAAGATGACAACATCTCTTAACATACAGCCATTAAGAAAGGAGAGTGGTTCTTAGAGCTAAGCACAGTTTGTGAGACAGACAATGAGTGAGACTAGAGAGACTGACAAATTTTTGCCCAATTTTTTTAGGAAAGTGTGCATGGGATTGTGATTCAAAATATGAAGGTTATTTTTATCAGCCACACTGAGTCAAGTCAAAAAGACGCTTAAGAACTCGAAGAACTGCCTTCTGGAATAGCATTTTTGAGGATGCTGAGCAGATGGCATGAGATTGGCCCCAACGATTCTGCCTGAATTTCCCGACATTCCTACGAGGCTTGCTATTGGTAACCCAAGGGAACTTTTGTGCACGTGGGAACTGGCTTTTTATAGGGTCTAATTAGAAAGCACAGGCAATTTCTACCTACAGCATTAAAAAAACGCTCCTATGAAGTATTTTTTCCTTGACAAATGTGTGTCATATTCACACAGAAAAACGAATATAAATCAAAATTGATAGAGATGTGAGGTTGTATTTTCCTTCTAGCCAAGGATTCTGCTAAAATTGGGGACTATCTCTCAAAAAAAGATAAAAATCTTATCACAGAAGTGGTGTGTATCAGCACTACTTACACCTCTTCCAGAGTATCTTGACCATTGATCATCACTTGATGGTGCCTGGC
This sequence comes from Herpailurus yagouaroundi, assembly GCF_014898765.1. NCBI lineage: Eukaryota > Metazoa > Chordata > Mammalia > Carnivora > Felidae > Herpailurus > Herpailurus yagouaroundi. Next base: position 74,928,678 of record NW_024412388.1, read on the forward strand.
ATAGCTGCCTCCTCCCTTATGTCCACTTAGAAAATTCCACCTGACATTTCAAAGAGGTAAAGGGTGAGGATGATTCTCGGCACCAATGAAATGTGGCTCCTTATCTAGGTTTTTGCTCATATGCAACCTAATCATCAGGGAACCATGTGTCTGAACTTTTCAGCTCTTATTCAGCTGTGAAAACTGGTCAGATGACTTCATTGGGCTTGTAGAAGCTGGTCTCGTTGGCACACATTTCCGAGTCCAATCATCATTTGAACCGTCCATTTTGCAGGACACTTTCAACTCAGTCCAGGCATCTTGAATTTGTATATTGCTAGTTCTGGGAAAATTCATTATTGTTATTAACAGAACAAAGTAACACATTCCTAGGATTTGAGTTCAATGGCTTCACCTTCCAAATGAGGCCAGTAAAATGCCTTCTAAGTCCTCCAGGGACTTATCAGCTTGAGTTTAACATCACAGAAGTCTGTATGACTGGGTCCCAGAAAATGATACTCCTTGATAACATGTAGCCAAAGCAAGCCCCCACCCCCTTGCAGTTCCCCCCCCCCCCCCATATCTTCCTGTTCATGATAGACTATTCAAATACTCTGTTTGGGTTAATCCCTCCGAACTGCCATAACTTCCTGATGGCCTCTCAAATTTCTGACACCACCAATTTAAATTATTCTCTACCCAACCTCTTTTCATACTCACTTCTCCAATGCTCACCACTCTCTGGGGGGGCACATGATCTCCCTTCCTGCATTATCTCTTAACCCTCTCTCTTAAAAATAAAAAGCATTCTACTGCTTTCTCTTCCCTACGATTTCTTACAGCTTTTGCCTAAGCAGTCTCCTTCCCTGTGAAACCTCAAACTATATCCCTTCTTACAATTAAATCAATATAGTTCCCAATTTATCTGGGAAATATTCCCTCATTAATCTAGCCAATTACTAATATTATCACTGATTCCTGCCTAACCTTTTTCATCTGTTTATTCATTCAGCACGTATGATTGAGTTCCTCTATTGTGTTGGATTTTGGGCTAGCCAGTAGCGATGGTGATCAAGTAAGGAAATGATTCTCTCTCATCTTCGATTTGTCTCAACACTTATATAAACAGTATCAATTATGTTGGCTGTATACCCCTCCATCTGACTTTTTATATTGACTTTTATATTATATGCTCCTTAAACGTCCGATGCAGAGAAGGCTTTGTGACTAGGCCTATTTTATGCATCAACACACTCTTTGGCTCCCTCTCTACCCGTACCTTCTGAAGCATCCTGGGCAGTTTTCAGTGACATGGAGATGCTCTGTTCAGCTCTAAAAGGCCTTATTACCCTTTAAGTTTTATTGTGTAAATAGCACCGTATGAAGCAGTAGCGAAGAAAATGAATCACGAGGCATGCTCCTGCTTGTCAAGCGGTTTGTAATCTTTGGTAGAAGGTAACACTCTATACATTAGACAACTGAATGGCTCAAAGACAACATGAAATAAAGTGCCAAACTGAATATGATCAGATTGGATCAATAGGGATGGTGGAGATGGAATATAAAAGCAAGGGGAAGGAAGAAATGATGATTGGCTGGAAGTTTTCAAAAGATTCTCACAGAATATTGTGGGGCACTACATAAAATAACCCATAGGTTTCTGCCAATTTGTCATGAATTGGTGCATTTCAGTTTATCAGAGGATATTAGGGAACCATGAATGTCTGGCATGGATTCTGATGGATTTATATTTATAAGAGAAATAAGACAAATCAGTAGGAAGATGGGGTCTTGAGGTGATCAGAGGCAGGGAGAAAGTAAACTGAAAAGCATGGGGCCTGGGAACTCTGTTTGAGATAATATAACCCTGAACTACTGGATTTATTACTGTATCTCCAAAATCAAACCTCTTGCCATCAAAAGAGAAACAGAACTGAGAGGCAAATGAATGAAGGTACTAGGGACCTTATGTCCACTTACCAATTTTGACGTCAGGTCAGGATCACTCCTGTATCTCATGTAGTTTAAAAATATATCTCTAGATGTTATGAACTTACTCATTATCTTCCTTATTAAAAACCCTGATTTATGGCTAGGCATAATATAAAACCTTTAACCAATATCTACTTTTCATTTTTAATTAGGGGATTTAGGTTTTGCTGAAGGTTCACTGGTAAAGGCAGCTCATTCACTTCTGAATCAAGTTTTTACTTTTTAGAGGCCATTGTGTCTCTGCAGCCCCTTGTCAGCTTCCTGCTGGGTTTCTGTCCAAGAACTTAATTGTTAATGGCTCCCAGCTGTGCCACAACCATGCTTCTTTAACCCCTTCCTTCCTGGCTGCCAAATGGTGTTCTGTCTTCGAGAAATCAAGCTCCCAGTGTGGGCTTTGGTAGCAATGAGAACTAATTGCAGGTAGGGAGATTTGATTCGCAAGAGAACACGTGAATCTTAACCAGATCCAAAGCCATGTCATAGAAACCCCTCTGTTCCAGTCTCTAAGGTTGAGGCAAGCATGAGCATTTTTATCTTCAATCTTGGGCAACAACATCAAAGATATTTTCCTTTGATCTCGTATGTATTCTCAACTGATTTTTAAACATTTATTTCTTTATTTACTTAGGCATCAACTGCCTCCTTAAAGCTGTTATCTGTATTCAGTCCCTACTGGCAATTCTTCAGCTCCACCTTCACGTTTCTATCTTGCCTTGATGAGCTATGATCTTTCATGATCTTCAGCTCAAACCCCCAAAGAGTCCTGCTGTCAAACCCTATCCATGTCAATACACCAGGCAAACTCAGAGCATCTTAACACCTGTGAAAGTCATCCAATTTTCTTTTAATTCCTGCACACACTGGCTGCTAGTTCACGTTGCAAAGCAAGGTCTCCAGTAGCCCAGGCAAAACTGGTTTCATTCCTCATTCTGTGCGCTTTGTCACAAGATTTTCCTTTTTATGGATCCTGCCAGAGAGCAAGACTTTCCATTACCTCTACTTCTTACTCTTCAAACTCCCTTAGGAACTTGCTTCTCTTCTTCCTGCATCCTACCTGCAGTCTTCCGAGGTCTCCTGAAGTCTTCCTACTATTTTTGTCCTAAGTCCTCATTTGCATCAGTAATGAAGCTCCAGTGGCCCTTCACGCCTTCACACAGAGTCCCTCTTCCACTGCTGTTCCAAGAACCTGGCCCTAAACCCTCAGCTCACCACATGCTCCCTTCCCTTCCCAATCTATTGCCAGAATTTACACTCAGTGGTAAGAGTCCATAGAATCATCTCCTTCAGAAATGACCAACAAGCAGCTTAGGAGTTGGCTACTTAGATCATAACGTATTTCTATATCTTTTTCTTGTAGCTTTGTCCACTCAGTATTTCCTTCAATTCTTTTGATGATAGCTCCCACTGAGGGATCCCCTCAATACTGAAGGAAGGATGGTTCTAAAAATTATGGTATACTATTATTCCAGGCTTTGTATGTGCTTCTTTACAAGCTTTATCTCATTTAATTAACTAATTTGTTTGTTAATTCAACTAATATTTATCACCTACAGTAGCTAACATCTGTTACATATTCTGTGTTGAGCAGTGAACTATAGCATTTTATCATGTTTTCTCATTTTACCTGCACATAGCTCTATGGGAATAAATGCTATTAATTCTCCACCCTCACCCTTTATGGAGACAGCAAGTAGCTTTTCAAGATTACCCAGCTAGAGGGATTCAAATGAAGGGAGTGTAATTCCAAAGGCCATGCCCTGAGGTAATAGTAATGAACAAGATAGCCATAGTTCCTGCCTTCCTGGAATTTAAACTCCAGCAGGAGGAGCCCATATTATGCAAATAATTATATCAACAATTATTGGATTACATCTGTGGGCTCTAAAGACCAAGAACAGGCTCCCATGATGGTATAGAACATAAGGACCTGACCTGATGGAGTTGAGGAAGTCTTCCTCAACATGGTGGCATTTACATTGAAACATAAAGGATGAGAATGAGTGGAATGGGGGTCAGGATGGGGGGGAGATCATTTCAGACAGAAGAAAGAGCAGGGGGCGCAGGCTATAAACAACATAATGCCTGGAGCCATAAAGAATTCAGTGAAGACCAGTACAGTATCATTTTCGGCTAAACGTGTTTAACAGAAGGAAAGAAAAGAACAGAGTAAGGCTGGAGAGATGGTCTAAGATCATATCATGTGGTGCCTTGTGGTGCAGGGCAAAGGTTTTGGTCTATTTGAAGTGTAATGGAAAACCATGGAAAGTTGTTAAGCAATGACTTAGATTTGCTTTTTTAAATTGACACTTACATGGAATAAAAAAATTGGAGGCACTTGGAAGCAGGTATGTTCTATTAATTAGAAGGACATTTTAACTGGCCAGTGATATTTCACTGTAATGCCTATTTTACAGCTGAAGAGACTAAAGTTTAGAGACACTGCTTGCCTAAGTTGACACAGCTTGGGTCAAATTCAAAGATCTGAATTCAGGTCTGACACTCAAGTTCATGTTACTTTCCACCACATCAATCCCACTTGGCATGACTCCTGCCTCTCTACTTGCTAAATGTAACACTAGGCTAGCCCTCAAGAGACCTTCCCCAGAGCACACACCTGGTAAGTGGCACACTGTGAATCTTAACACATGTCTTTGAGGCCCAATATAGTGTTCTTTCCACATTGCACTGCCTCTTGTTATTAGCAAACGACACGTTTCAAAACGCTTCCTCTTTATGATGAAAATGTAAACCATTAAGTCTTAAATGCCACTGCAGTCTCAAATACAATGTGTGTGTGTGTGTGTGTGTGTGTGTGTGTGTGTGTGTGTGTGTATAGGTGTGTGTGTGTGTATATATATATATATATATATATATATATATATATATACACACCTGCCCAGTATACCTCACAGAAATGTTATGAGGTGGAGGTAATATGCATTTAAACACTTCGCAAATTGCCAAGTACTATGCAGAAGTAAAGGCATTACTGATGTTTGTTATGTAGGAAAGCAGAATGCCATGGCAATTTGTCCAGAAGGAATGGGATCTCATCTCAATTTATTTTGATATCAGTTGCCAAAAGAACTTGCAGATTTTAAGGTATCAGCGTATGTCAAAGATTTTTGTAAATCAGGGACAAAGAGAAGTAGTTGATATCCCTGTTTCTACCACACTCTATTACGTGGTTCAATTCTTCAGAGTTCAATTGGATAACGCTCAGCATAATTACTAGTCCTAGAGAAACCTATGTGTCCCAGAATGCCACCTGGTGTGCTATTACTTCTGCTTTGTAAAGCAACGCCATTTTTTAAAGAAACACACCTGAAGCTGAGAATTTATCTTTGCAATTTAAATTCTCAAGGAGAAAGAAACATGGGTACACAGACCCAAATCAATAGTCATCTTTCTTCCACTAAAGAACTTTTAGAGTCTTTTATAGGATTCCATTTCTTATCATTAGCCTGTTCCTAAAGATACTTTTGGTCTGACTTGATGTTTGTCAAACTACAGATCATGACCCATTGGTGGGTTCTGAAATCAATTTAGTAGTCATAAACAGTATTTTAAAAAATGAAATAGGAGGAAGAGAAAATATCCAAGTGTGTTGTATATAGCAAGAGTATCGCTTTAAGGAGCTTTTGTTTCAGTCATCAACATACATGCCTCTGTACTGGGTCACAACAGAAAATGTTTTTATTACTATAGGTCACTATTTAAAAAAAAGTTTGCAACCACTGGTCTATTGGCTTCAGGAAAAAGGCGGATGTCTGTACTTTCATAGGCTAGACCCATTCAAGTCTTGAACCCAACTTCAGGTTAGAGAAATGCTACCCATTTTTGATGCAGATTAAACTTGCTTCAATATATGTAATCCCTTAAAGTTTTCTTAAAGCTACACCATAAGTTGTAAGTTGGTATAAGTGGATAAGTTGGTAAGTGGGGACCCAGAACTACCTAGCAGCTGTTCATGGAAAGAAACCTGCATGGATGGCTCCTCTAAGGTGGTTGGGGGAAATTTAAAGCAATAGTTAAGAACCGAGCTTCTTCAATAACATATAGAGGATGTACTGTATGCTGGGCTCTGGACTTACATGTTCATTTTATGTATTTACTGAACACTTAAGGTACTCACAGTATGCCAAGCCCTGTTCTTAGTGCTTTACAGATGTTAATTCATGTCACTGATGAGGCAGGCGAGACTGTTAGCCCCTTTTTAATGGAGAAGAAATTAAGAGATCTAGGAGATAAGAAACAACAAAGGAAATATTCTTCAGTGTTATGCTCTGCTAGTTTAGTACTTCCCCTGGGTTCCCGTCTATGTCTCTTAATAAGGGCATTTCGGCATTGATTCTAGTTCAACTTCCGACCTTGTCAAGGCTGTTTGCCTGTGTGTGCGTGTGTATGCACGCACATGTGTACATGAGGGTGTGTGTATAAATGCGTATGTCCAACACGTACCCAGTCACTGCAGTGGTGGGAAAGACAGTGTATAAGAATCCTGCCAACACAAGCCTAGAAAAAAAGCCAATTTGCATAAAATGCCAAAAAGCAGTTTCTTCTCCTTTACTCTGGCACTTTGTTTGCCTGTCCTTCATCCTGGTTAAAATAATAACAGTCAAAAGGTGGCCTTAAGCTCTCGTTCTTATACACACAGTAAAATTCAGGAGGTTAAAATCCTCTGCCATGGGGCAAAACTTTTAAAATAATTGGGCTGGGGAATGAAGAGGAGAGTGGGAAGGGATTTGAAGGCAGGGAGGCTCACATGCGAACAGGTTTTTAGGAGGCCGTGTTACAAGCCAGGGAGGGAGAACAAAGCCTTACGATTTGGGTACAAAGGGTTCCCAGGTTGGTCAAAAGTTTAAATGCTTCCGCAGTCAGAAAAGGAAGGAGAAGAAGTTATCTTCATCTTAGAACTAAGAGGAGGGAGAAGGTAATGGGAAAAGGACTCAAATGAGGCTGATCGATGGTTATGATGAGGATATATCAATTTATCCTTTGTGCATGCGAGTGCTACAAGTGTCCTTCGGAAGAAGCATCTGAGTATCTAGGTGTCCTTTGAGAAACCATTTTCAGGGAGACAGAAAAGCCTCATGCGACAGAAGACTGAAACTCTTCCTCAGGTGGGAGTGGAGAATGGTAATGTTTTGGTCCTATAGGAAAATAAAAGACAGAGTTCCCAGAGGCCCCAAATCCCATTAAGTAAGTTAGTAAAAGTTGGTTATTGTTTCCACATGTTCTTTAGTGTCTACCAGGGGATTTTCAACATGACAGCCACTCAGACCTCAGTCCTAAGTGTGTGGAGGGTGGCGTGGGTGTCAGGCAGTGAACAGATAAGTCTCCTGATAACCCTATCACTCCAGCAACATCTGGTCAACTGGCTAGGCTTCCAGGGAGCCTTCTAGGTAATCCTGGCTGGCAGCAATTTCCCCTTTTCCTGACTCCTTTTTTATTTGTTTCACTGATGCCATTTTTTGACTCAGTATATGAGCTTATTAAGTCAATTTCTTATTCCCCACATTAAAGGGACAGCTCCTTGAAGACAGGAACTGTGTTATTTATGTCATAGCATCCACAGCACAGTGTCCTGTCCTACATACATTAAGCCCTCAATATTTATTTATCAATGGAAATTTAAGACCTCACAAAGTTCCAGACAAGAGGACTTTGTGCACCCCTGAAGCTCTCACTCCTGTCCCTTTTTCTCCCATTGCTTTTAAAGGCCTTCTAGTCCTTTTGATCGTGTCACAGTCTTTTGGGACATTTGTAGGAGACGACCTACCCACAACCCCAACTACGGTCCCAGCTCTGCTGTGGCAACTCAAGTCAGGAGCCACTGTGGCTAATTTGGGCACACAGAAGATGGCTGCCCCAAACACATAGGTGGCCTGCTTCTTGTGTTCATTGGCTCACTCTTACATGGGTACTTCCCTTAGGTGCAGAGCCAGCTCCAGATAGTAGATCTCTCTAAGGTGGTTTGCCTTTTCTCTTTGGAAGTTCCATGCAGAGCTTTCCTGACATTGGGGTTGACCTCTCAGAAGTATGATGACCACAGGCTACCATGCCCATGAGCTGCCATACCCACAGGCATGGAAAGAAACGAGGGTGGTCTCATCAGCTATTGTGCTTATGTGATGAATAAAGGCCACAGACCCTGAAGGTCCTAAGAGGCGTGGCATTTCCACACAGGCCACCCATTTGTGGCTACACTTTGGGCTACACTTCAGCTACACTTTGGGCTGCAGGCTGACATCAGTGCAGGCTACATGGACTACTCTGTTACTTAGAGGTAACAAGGTACATTAAGAGAGAGTGCAGGGAAATGCCATCAGTTCCCCACTTAGCGCTTCTTCATACATAATGTTCTAGTGTGAAATGTCAGCTTTAGCTTCTATAGGTTATCTGTGTGTGGATAATTTATGAAGTGATCTGCCTTAAAAAGAAAAGTGGATTGTGGAGGCACCTCTGGTTTTGTGGCTGAAAACACCAGGATAATGGCATCAGCAGAAAGGAGTGGTGGGGAGGTGAGGAAGGGGTCAAGAGAGAGGAGAGTCTATAACTTTGCATGTACAGCTGGAAGCCCCAAATCCCTCTGCCCCACATTCAACCTCCATGACGCTTGTAAGGGTCTGCAAGAATCCCCTACATCCATTCCCTCTCAGAGTGTGGTCAGCTTCTCGACCTGCCGGCTTTCTCCATTTGGATTTTTTTTTTAAACAACCCATGACCCAGTGTGTTGGATGCCAGTCCTTCATCAAGGATGGATACTTTCCTAAGTGCAGGGTGAATAAGCTCTCTGTGACTTCACAAACAGTAAAATCATCCTTCCTGCCCACCTGTTTACTAGTCTTTTGCACAGTCCTTGATGCAAGGTGAGTTTGCTTTTTCTTCCGTTCACTGAACAATTATTTTTACTGAGTATCTATTTTGTAAGCGTCACTGTGCTAGGTGCTGATGAAGCAAAGGTGAACAAAATAGAGTCCCTGCACTCAGGATGCACCCCCGGGGAAGACAGACACACAAGCAAATAATTTCAGCATTATCTCAGTGTGTTTTATGCCGGGTTGCTATGGGAACACATTAGAGAGGCCTTTACCCCAGTCTGGGGAGGAGGTGGTCCAGGTAAGATTCCAAAGACAGTGATGCTTGGGCAGCAGATGATTAGGAGTTAGCTTGGGAATTGTTGGGAGGAAGAGAAGGGAAGAGCAGGATGTGGAGGTTCCCAGCAGTGGTCAGCTTCTGCAAGAGCTTGGAAGAGAGGAAAAGCATAGCCAGCCTGAGGAAATGCAAATGGCTCGATATGGCTGGAGCATCGAATTAAGACGGGGAAATGAGACATACAACAGGCAATGAAGGCCATAGGAAGGAGCCATGGCAAGGAGTTTGAACTTATCCTGAGGGCCATAGGGAATCACCGAAGCGTTTAAAATGGGGGACTGACCAATCTGGTTTGCATTTTATACGGATCTCTCCAACTGCAGTGTGGGGAGCAGAGTGGAATGATCTAAGAGACTGGCTGGATGGCCATCACAGTAATCCAGAGGAGAATGTGGAGGGCCTGGCCTAAGGGGCTCGCTAGAGGGTGGCGAGGATTGCTAGACACAACAGGATGTGGTGTGGACGGGATGGGGGAATGTGAGGGAGAAGCACAGCCAAGGATGACCTCTGGGTTCCAATGATGGAGTCCTGCCAGCTTCCCAGCAGGCTAAGTAGGTGAGATATGCAATCATCAGGTACAGTTTCCTCCTTACTTTTTCTCGCATTTTATTCTTTTTATACTATTTGTGCTTCTTTAGGAGAAAACATTAATTCAGGTCTCGGCTGTGATATTTTTCTAACTTTGAAAAGCAGTAGTAACACATAAAGATGAGGCGGGCTAGTAGAAAAGTTGGAAAAAATACTATTAATTTTTTCAGGGGGGAAAAAAAAACCTATGCCATATGTAGAAAGTTTCCAATTAGGTTAATGTACCTTAAACTGTATTAGTAATTAAGTGCTTTGGGTATTAAAATACCTAATCTAGCTTCAGGCTGTTTTTGATAAATCCTTTGACATTTTCCCAGCTGAGGGGGAGAGACAGAGCAGAGGAGGCCTCGCCTGGGATTATAGAGCTCTTGGCTCTATTCCCCAGCTTTTAGCAGCTTACTGTGTGACCTTGGTAAAGCTGCTTTAGATCCCTAGCCTTTAGTTGCCATATCTGTAAAATGGCAAAAATAAGAATAAGGCAACATGACTGATCATGTTAATAACTTCCTCTAACACAGGGCTTGGAACTCAGTGGGATAGGGCTTCTTGGGGGGTGGGAAGGTTAATTTGGGTTTGGTTTTTATGTTATTTATTCTATTTAGGGACATAATAATCTGTAAGTAACAGAACACCTGATATTTCTGACTTCAATTTTTTTTTTTTGTAACCTAACAAGAAATTGGAAAACAGATAATCTAGGATATCCATACAAGATGGATGGAGCTATGGTAACTCAACCAAGTCAACAAGAACCGAGTTCCTTCTTTATCTCCACTCTGATAGCCTTAGTATTTCTTATTGCCAGATAGTGACTGTACCTTCAAGCATCACCTATATTCAGTGGAAAAAGTAAGATGGTTGGTGCTGGCTTTATTTCTGCCATTTGTTAGGAAGAAAACCACTTTCCCAAAAGCAGCGCTATGATTGCCTCGGACTCCCATTAACAAAACTGCAAACCCCACCCCCACCCTCTCTCTGCCTGATCTAAAGGAGGCTGGGAAAGTGAGTGGGAAAGCACTATGGAGCTTTTCCTGCTTCCACAGTGAAGCGGGGCAAGAAAGAAGGGGGTTGGAAAGAGGTGTTGAGTGAGCAAATCAACAGCATCTGTCACACCTGCTAAACAGGGCACCATCAAAAGCAGGAGAGTGAATCATTTCTCAGGAAGAAAAGTATCGAAGGTTAAGCCAGAGAGGAGACTTTCAAAAGGAAGCCCCTACTTGGGAGCTTGCTTCAAATTTGGTGGGACTTTAGTGATTTCTTTGGTCCAAATTTGTGAAAATCTGGCTCACCCAAGAAGGCAAATTATAGGGAAACCTGAATTCTTTATCCAGGAGGTAGACCCAACAATGAATAAAAAGCACAAGTAGAGAAAGGAAAAGAAAGAAAGTGGTATCCATGAAAGTTAGATGGGGGCCAATTCCTAAAGAAGCCTCGTTTATCTCTGACCCTTCAGACTTGTTCATTGTGGGCTGTGATTGGAGAGAAGGAAAGAAAAATCAAAACCCTCACCTGTGTGATGCCCCTGAAAGAGTTATTGACCCAGCATTTGGGGTCACAGGGGTTGAAGGGTCAATACAGTTGAACGTGTTCCCAATTCTCATAGCGGTTGGCCTTCCGAGGTGCATCGATCCTCCACTGTTTCCCTGGAGAGAGCCCTCCTCTGCTTATAACAAGATGGCAGGGAGTGTATGAGTGTGTTTTCTCCACCAACATTGAATAAAGTCTCAATTTTCCTTTTCAGATGATCATTTAACAAAGCTTATTGTTCATGCTTATATGCCTCAGGCAGTCTATTAGGACATTAGGGAAAAACTGCCCACCACTTTCTTTTTTCTGTTTTTTTTTTTTTTTTTTTTTCACCCAGAAACAAAACATGCAGAACTACAATTTCTATTCCTAGAGAGAAGGGACAGTTCACAGGTCTGACCACCCACCTATATCTCCTTCTCTCCTTGGTTTGTGATCCCACAATCTGGTGAGCTTGATTTGTGCTGTGGCTGGGAAGTCTCTCCAACTACAGACCATCTTTCCTTTAAGCCTTTACCAGCATGTAGGCTTCCATAGTCAGTGAGATTTAAAAAAAAATGCTGTTTAAAGAGTTAGCTTTCTTAATAAGATTGTCACTTCTCCTTTTTTCATGTGAAATATTTTCCTGCAGAGGGGATTGTGAGTATTTCCAAATATCCCTGGTCTGGCTCATGATCCCAAGTAGATTCAGCAGGGCAGGGGTGGGGCATGTAACTCTCACATGCTAGTCAAGTAACAGAGGGGCTCTCAGACAGAGCTCAGTGAGGGGAAGCAGACTCCTTAGCTGGTGTAAGTAAATTGGCAACTTAATTTCAAGGACCCAGGAGAATTACCGGGGAGGCTTCCACTACAGAGCAAAGACTTGTCTGTGTATTTTTGCATGCATTTGTGCCACTACTAATCTGTCAGCCTGCAATGCAATAGCCCGGTTCCTTTACTAGACTGAGTATATCCAGGAGAAGAGAAGGAAGCTCACACATAATTAAGACACATTTGTGAAGACTACAATGAGTGAAATTAAGGTTAATAAGCATTAACCTAACTGGATACGTTTTCATATCATTCTGCTAACAATTGCTCCAGTGACTCGAAGTCAGAGAGATCACACTCTGAAACTCCATTGAACAGACAATGATGCCCTTCATGAAGTTTACATATCAATTTCCAAGAGCTTTATCAACTCATGGCAGCATATTAAAGGCCCCTAACATCATATTGGCCAAAATCTATTTGACAGTATAGGTTCGAGTTCCATTATCCTTAAATTCTTCCAGAGATGACACATGAATACCCCAGAATTAAGGGTAGAACAGGAATTCTAATGAGATTGTCTTGGTGAATGGAATATGGCATTGGATACCCATCACCATTTCCCTTGTGATTTTCTATATCAGGGTCAAGGAGGGAGGATGAGGTGGAAGCCAGGTAGAGAAAGAGTAGTTAAGAAAGCAGGGGTTTCTTATGGAATGAGCTGATCTATTTAGCTTCTAGTTCTACTTAGACATCCCAATGTGTTCACAGTATCAGGCCTTAATCTCCTCTGAGACTATCACCATCTAAGGGTCTGAGCCACAGCAATTCTAAAAAGGTTCTCAGGTTTGGGAAGCAGCCTTTCTGAATTTACGGTTGTGGGTAAATCAGTACCCTGCTCTGCAGTGAACTGAGAGAGAATTATCTCTCTCTAGGATTTTTCGGATTTCCTTCAAACTTTTTTTGATACTGTTGTTTTGGGGATTCCAACTCCTTGCCAACCCTATGTCATCTAACAGAGGTACAACCTGAGTCAAATGAACATATATTGACCTAATATACACCCATTTAAAGTCAGGGAAACTGATACAAAACTTTCTATTCAAATCATTGATCAGAGTTCAAAAAGAATGCTCACGTTTACATTTTACACATTTTATTATAGTTATTCGGTACTCCCTGAATGAGGAACATCATTCAGGAAAGGTCAGTTGCTTATTTAGGCCCCTTTCTGGACTTATCAGCCATCTTGACTACACTGACTATTGTACTGGTGCAGCCTCTTCTCCTGGGCCGCATGAGAAGTCCTGAGACTCTTCTGCTGACAACACGCCCACACAAGCTATTTGTCTATACTCTGGGGTTTGGGGCAGTAGGTATTAGCTTTTGGGTGAAGAACTGCTAGGAAATTTTTCTTTTAGGCGTATCCTTTGGGGGGCAGTTATACAGGCTTTTTTTTTTTTTTTTTTTTTTTTTTTTTCTGGTAGCCATAGCTCCCCCTGCTGCCCAGTTAGGGGTAAGAGAGGCCACAGTAATGTGAAATGAGACAAAAACAAAGCCTACTGGGAGTCAAGGCTCCAGAAGGCAATTTATCTCAGGTCAAGAGTCTAGGACAGGCTTGGGTCTTTGAGGATGGGTGTGTAGCAAGAGAGGGGGATGAAAATTTAAACATGGAGCCACCAACTGTTACACAAAAGTCAAAAATACAAGTAAAAGAAAACCTTAGATTCAGGCGCAAATGTTCATTAATGAGCAAGTTCTCTGCTCCTACATCAAATGCTTACTTCCAGTTGACATTGCTCTTTTTGCCTTCTAGTATCAGTACCACCAGCTATTCAGCTACATAACCTCTGCCTGTTTCCCGATCTGCAAAAGGGGTTTATCTGATGATTCCATTTTAAAATGTATATATTTATCACAATACCTGGTATTTGTATAAAATCAGACAACACAGGTTAGCTGCTGTTATTATTCTAGTTAACGCACTTTGTTTAAGCCACTGCTTCTCAAACTTGGCTGTGCATTGGGATCATCTGGAGAATTTTTAAAAATACTGATGCCTGGGTTCTATTCACAGATATTCTGATTAATTGATAAGGGGTGTGGCCAGAGCATTAGGGTTTTTAAAGATCCTAGAGAATTGAAATACATAGACAAATCTGAGATCCACTGATCTAGGACTTCTAAGCATCCATCTTCAGAGACTAATGTCTCACAAGGAGATGGTGTCCTGTGCCAGGTAAAGTGAGAGGAGGGGCACCTTTGTGGCTCAGTAGGTTGAGCGTCCAACTTCTGCTCAGGTTATGATCTCATGGTGCGTGGGTTCGAACCCCACATCAGGCTTGCTGCTGTCAGTCGGTCTGTCAGCACGGAGCCTGCTTCAGATCCTCTGTCTCTCTCTCTCTCTCTCTCTCTCTGCCCCTCCCCTGCTTATGCTTTCCCAAAAATAAATAAATATTAAACAAAAAAGTGAGAGATAAAGTGTCAGACTAGCTATGGGGCACGGAGAAACCTTCTACCTCTGCCAACGAGTGGTCCCTGGATCAGCAGTAGCTGAATCACTTGGAGACATGTTAAACCCCGAGGTCCCACTCCAATCCTATTGGATTAGAGTCTTCATTTTAACAAGGTCCTCCTATGTTCTGTAAACACATTCAAGAAAAGCCCTACTCTAGCTCACACTGTTTCTTGTCCCTCTTGCTTTGGCTTCTTTTATTCATGATGGAGAATAGTGTTAAGCATTTCTGACAAGGAAATATCCTTACAAAAAAAGCTCCTGGTCTTTGTTTCAATAATTTCTTCAGATTCAAATCTCCTTAGAGCTATTTTTTTGGCTGCCAGATGTAGTTTGAGTTTTTAATACCTGTGTCAACTCACAAGCACCCACTTCATGTCTGCGGATGGGTTTGTACTGGTCCTCTTATGTTGTTTCTAAAAATATTCTTTTTTAGGGCTAGTGCAAATGCCCTGACCGGGCCAACTTTGGTCTATTGTTGAGACTGGGTTGACATATGATAGAGGATCTTTGGTACATCACAGCTAAGAGACCAAATTTAGAGGATGATTCTTATTTACTAAACGTTCAGAAAGGAAATAAAATCCTCCATTAGAACCCAGTCATTAAGGTTAACAGTAAACCATAAAATGAATGGAATGTTGGCCCTGTGGACAGGTTCCTAAAAAAGACAACACAAATGTTTTTAACTAAAACGTGGGGAGACTGGACAGAGCTTTGGAAAAAAAGGAGGGGAGTACAGTGAGTGACTTAGAAAAAGAAAAAACCTCACAGGAATTTAACTTTTATAACATTAGCATAATTCTATGACACTAGCACTTCTTTCTCCCTCCCTCGCCCACCCCGTTTCAAAAAGAAAAATATTTAAACATGAGTTTTAAGAGATTTTACACGTGAATTTTCAACGATGCATATTGAGATAGAAATAATACAGGAATTATTACTGCTGTCTTCACTTTTTTTCTCTCCTATCCTCTTTCTAAAGACACAATGCCCTCTTTATGATGCTTTTATGTCCATAAACGACTTAGGGGAAGACACTGAAACCAAATCTGTAAACGTGCAAGGCTCCTGGATTGGTGGGGAGGGGATGGAGTGAGGGGGAGACACAAATTGCAAAGAGCAGAATAATCAGATACAGAGGGACTTTGATCTTCTGGAGACCTAAGCTAATAGATGTTAAGTGCAGTTCAGTGGAAGTAATAACCCATGAAGAAAACAAAATCTGCAAAATGATAAAATGCTGCAGTCTACTGATCAAGGAAGACATTGGAAAATTACTATGAAAGCATCCTTAGCCCAGCAGATCCAAGGTGAAGAAAGGGCCGCGTCTGCCAACCAGCAGCCAGACATTCCAGGCAGACTTAGCCGTCTCCCATTTTGTGGCCAGATTAACACTCTGTGGAGCCGGAATGCTTTCTCACTGAAAAGGCATGGACTGGCACCATCACAGCCGTGGGTTTCGCGATCTCTCCCAGTGACGCCATAGTGAATCACCCACAGCTGGCCGTGCGCTCTGTGGGGTGTTTTGGGGGCAGTTGTCACTGGGAATCAGTTCATACAAGTAAAAGAGTTTTTCAATAGTCTCTAAATGAAATGATGAAGTGCTGGTCATTTTTTTTTTTCATTATCAGGACACAGTTAAGACTTATTAGATATCTTTCAAAAACTTAAACTCTTACCAAGCGAACGACTCAGAAAGAAATTGTGAAATTATGGACACTGAAATGCAAGTTTAAAATCCTGAAACTTCACAAAAGGGAACTCTTTAACACAAGCTTAAGTAATATTTTATCATGCATATCCACTTATCGAGTGGTGACTGCGTTACACACATAATGCAAGGTAGGCAGAATTAATTTTTGTAAAATTTTTTTTAACACTTATTTTTTGAGAGACAGAGAGAGACAGGGTGTGAGTGGGAGCAGGGCAGGGAGAAGGGAGTCACAGATTCCGAAGCAGGGTCCAGGCTCTGAGCTGTCAGCACAGAGCCCTACGTGGGGCTTGAACTCACAATCCATTAGATCATGACCTGAGCCGAAGTTGGATGCTTAACCGGCTGAGACACTCAGGCGCCCCAGGACAGAATTTAATGGGTCTATCGACCAAACTAAAGAAAATCTAAACCCCAAAGCAGTTAGGTAAGTTTAGTCTGGACAGACTCTTACTCTGGAAAGAATGAAAACAAAGAAGCAAACAAACAAGAAAAACAAGCAAAAAAGCCACCAGACACTGTGAATTAGAAAAAAACTGGGAGAAAATGAAGAACATGTTTCAAAAGCCACACCTTCCTACATGTTATGTAACGGCTAATTAAACATACCGAATACATTATCGGAGCCACACATTCATGTGTTTGGTTCGGGTGGGAGCAAACAAATGAAAATAAAGGGAAGCCATGCAGTTGTAAGCTAAACACGATGTGGACAAGCTGTGCTGGGCACAAGCCTTGGTCCATCTTCGATACACTTACTTTAGAACACTTAAGAGCAACATCTTTCTTAGAGCATTCTTCTTATCAAGAGAAAAATTGAAGTTGGCAAGCCTCAGATAACAATACAGACTAGCATTATTGATGGCCAAAAAGAAAAGAACGTCACATTATCCCACTGACTCGTTCCAATGCATTTAAACTCTCAGGACTGTGTCCTCATGTGGAAAAGGGTATTGGTCGGCATCTACACGTATCCTTGGGAACCGCTGAGCGGTCCCTCAACGGAGAGACTTCAGAGACTGGCCCTTTAAAATCTCTCTTACCTGTGAGGACAGCTGAGACGGGGCCCACATGACACCAAAGGGAAATGAAAACTTCAGGCCCTTCCAATGACTGTTGGAAAAGATATTCTCTAGAATATACGCATTTATTTTTCAGACAAGTTGAATCCTTGTTTTGACCTCCCGCGGTAGAGGCCTGGCTCCCATGGCGGACGAACGGGGTGGTTCAGACGAGAAGTCACAGCCCCTGACTTAGCAGTGTGCTCCTCAGCCTGCCGTGTCATGCGGCCGCTCCCCAACAACCGTCCTTATCTATTATATGCATATAACACAATTTAGACTGAGCATGCTGAGTGGATTAACTAATGATTGCAAACCACTTTGGAAACAGAAAATAGCCCATACGTGCACAGAATTACTAATGATTAGATAATAGAGCGTCCTAAATTTTACTTTTAATTCAAATAAACCTTTTCCTGATGATGAAAGTTGTGCTATTAAACTAAAGACTTTTTTTTTTACTAGAGGTTTTCACGGTATTTTCATTTGAGTTGAATTTCTGTTCTTCAGACCCATATTTCTGCCAATTTCTGTCTCTTGTGCTTTCTCTGGCACAACCGAAAGAACAAAGTTAATAACAGAGAAAGGACAAGCTTTAAAAAGTGCTGCATTTATCGTCAGTTGTAATTCTGCTATTAAACGGTCTTGGCATTTGGGAAATTCTTCTCAATCTTACTTTTTTTCTTAGACAAAAAAACAGAAAACATGGAGTTTATACTAAAAATAATCCTTCTCCATCTTTCTCAATCTTCTCTCCTTTTGCATACAAGGTTTGGTCTCCTACCTCTGTAGGATAGCACAAGATAAATCCTGAGCCTCTGCTTCTCCTTTAACTTCTCTAGAAGTAACACGTAGTCATGTTCTTTCACACACACACACACACACACACACACGTACACGCGCACACAATTTGTGTAGAATTATTCTTCACTCTGATTTCTGCCTGTGGAACAGATTGAAGATTTTACCATCCAAAACCCACAAAGAGAAAACTCCTACTGTGGTCTCCAGAATTTCCATTCAGTTGGTTCGCCTGCCAAGTCCAGTGACCAGTACCGCCGCTCCTGATGGTGGGGAGCATATGGTACTGCTGTGAATAGTTTTGCTCTCACTGCTGTGAAATCCCACGCCCTCCTACAGAATGTGTTTGGAGGAGCAAATGGTAAGTGTCGCTATTCAGCACAGCTCCTTCTCTGCCTATGGAACCCAGTCCTTTAAACAACAAAATGAAGACATAACTGCACATCTTCACAGGCACGGGTTTAGTATTCAGCTTCGGGGTTAATGGTTACTGTTACTGTTAATTGTTGTTTCTCCCTGGGAAGGGGGGATCACCCTTTACACATCCTGAACCGACCAGGATCCATAATGGTAAACCAAGCACCCGTCATTTTTGTTTCTCTTTATCTTCCTCTTCTTCCTTCTCTTCCTTTTACAAAAGGAAAAAAAAAAAAAAAAACAAACCCGAAAGTGTATGCAGTCTCTAAGTTAAATTGGGACTCCAGAGAGAGCACTGGACCAGGAGTCTGAAAGCCTGGAGGATCAAACAGTAGCCAGCCTTGAAACCTTGGGTAAATATATTCTGTGCCTTTTCTGTGACGCAGATGGTGTGGGCCCTTAATGCCCTTTCCAGTTCTAAGATGATATGTATTTGTCTAGTGCAATCCCACCCCACTCCCAACCTCACCTCCAGGAAAATCTCTTTCTAAACTACTGAAAATACATGATTATCTTTCATTTTGTAACACAGCTTTCAGGAACTTACTTGGTTGCTTGTTTCCGGGATTATTCACCTCTAATGTCAAGTGGCTCTTCTTTATGTTTAGCAAAACTCTCTCCTGCTGCAATATAAGGCCATGTTTCTCTTCTTCTATTTCCTGTGAGAGCACAGAGCAACTCGTTGGGAATCCTGCTTATAATAACTTCTCTTATTCCCGCTGACTCTTCCTAAGTCACTCTATGCTGTGGCCTTTGAGATGTGTGTTCTAACGTCCTCATGTGCCTTTCTCCTCCTCCTATGCCGATAACCATGGTCACCACTCTCCTGCTTTGCTGACACAGGTGTGCGCTGGGTTGGGGCTGTTTGGAGGGCTGGGCATGATTCTGTGGGTGCCACGTTTGTGGGTGTGCGATGAGAAGGAAGAAGAGAGAGCAGACGTTCCGCTGCTGATGAAGAGGGCTGTGGAAACTCAAGTCGTAGACATGCTTCAGTGGAGGATGAGGATTTGCCCAGATGGGAAGCCTCAAGTACAGAGGCACTTGTACATCTACTTATCTTGAGTCTCAATGATGCTATTTATGAGTGAGCTATTCAAATGGAGGGAGAAACCCTCAGAGAAGGAAAAAATAACAGGTTGGAGTGATTATGTACAGGAGGAGAGGCCCTAGTGGAAGTCTGGGGGGAAAGGAAGAAGGGGATAAAATTAAGAATGATTAATGGCGGGTCTCTAATGGTTTCATTGGATCCAAAGGAACAGGGCAATACCACGTAAGAAACACTTGATGCAGGAAAGGGGCATAAGTGTGGAGGAAATACATCATTCTACAGATGCTGACAGTCTCTGAGGATGGGGAAGAATCCCTCAAGAACAGAAAGGAGCTGCCCTCCCCCCTCCTCCACACACACACACAAAGGTACCCTGGCTGGACTGGCTTCTTCTGGTCTTGCTGGGAAATTCCCTGCAGCTGCATTCTAGAATAAGTGTCCAAGTAGAATAATGGTCCATAAGATGGGAGTGACTCCAGAATAAGGGATTTCAACTTTTAGGAAGATTTAAGTTAGAGAAACAGGCACTCCTCCTCTAAAATATAACCTTAAAAGTGCTGTAAATTTCAAAATATTTGCCTGAGAATCTGAGAACAGGTCAAATTTTAGTTGCCTGAGACCCAGCTTCACTCTCCTCCTAATCTACACCCCTACCACTTCCCACCTCCTCCACATCAAGTTAGAATGGCTATAGGGTTTAAAGTTACTTGTAACAGGTTGCACCCCCATGTTTATAGCAGCACTATCAACAATAGCCAAAGTATGGAAAGAGCCCAAATGTCCATCAATGGATGAATGGGTAAAGAAGATGTGGTATATATATACAATGGAGTATTACTCGGCAATCAAAAAGAATGAAATCTTGCCATTTGCAACTACGTGGATGGAACTGGAGGGTATTATGCTAAGCGAAATTAGTCAGAGAAAGACAAAAATCATGATTTCACTCATATGAGGACTTTAAGAGATAAAACAGATGAACATAGGGAAGGGAAACAAAAATAATATAAAAACAGGGAGGGGGACAACACAGAAGAAACTCATAAATATGGAGAACAAACTGAGGGTTACTGGCGGGGGGGTTGTGGGAGGGGGGATGGGCTAAATGGGTAAGGGGCACTAAGGAATCTACTCCTGAAATCATTGTTGCACTATATGCTAACTAATTTGGATGTAAATTTAAAAAAATAAAAAAATAAAATTAAAAAAAATAAAGTTACTCGTAACAGGTAATAATAATATCTATGGTTTATGAAGTTCTTAATCTATATGCCAGCATCATGGTCAGCAGCTCTTCACATGCATTTTCACATGGAATCCTCACAGCGATATATGAAGCGGTCACAAACATTTACTTAGTGCTTTTTGGATGTCAGACAATATTCTAAATGCTTTATATATATATTAATCGAAATTGAATTAGGTACTATTACTATACTTTTGTTTTTTTATTTTTTTTACATAGGAGGACCCTGAGGCACAAAGATGTGCCTCATAGGAGGCACCTGTGCCCACATAGGAGGACCCTGTGCCCACAAAGAACTGGTAAGTGGCAAGGTCAGGGTTAAAAACTCAGGTCTAATTGATCTCATCAGGCTGCAAGTTCTTCAAGAGTAGCAACTGCATAGATTTGTGAACTGTCACATCCTCAGTGCCCAGATCACAGTAAACTCTCATACGTGACGGTTGAATGATTGAAGACACAGCCTAAACCATTATCCTCCATGAAGTACCCGGGCCCTGAGCAAAGAGACTTTCCCCCAAATCAAGTGAAACACAACCAGAAAGCAACAGCACTAGGGAGAGTCGTTCACTCCGTCATCATTCATTCACCAAATGTTATGGAGCACCTACTATGTGCCAGGCCCCAACCTGGGTACAGGTGGCCCTTTCTTTTTCAAGAGAGGAAAGGCTACGGGACTCACCCCAACACCTCCCATACGCAGGCAGGCTTGCCTCCAACTTTCCTCCCCACCCTCTTTGTCCCCCACAGCTAATACAATGGGCCCAGCCACATGGGGAGGGCGGCTTTGACCCCATGCAAACCACTCTAAACCTTGTTTTCCATCAGTCTTAGGCTTGCAGGACCCACTGGGGATAATGACTCAGTGCCGGGGAGAGCATGGGGGCGCATGAAGCAGATCTCAGAGGGAGGGACTGCAAATTGGAGGCATTTTATTGTTTTCTCCTTTTCACTCTGAAAACTTCCCAAAAAGAGAGATCTATTTAAGTGGCTTGCAAAATTCATCTTAAGGTCAGCTCTAATTAAGTTGGGGCCTGGCAGCTGTATGATTTCAGCGTTGTTACACCGCTGCCAACGTTGAGCTAGGTGCTCAGCTTTGCCATGAGCAGTGAGCACCAGGCTGCCTGCACAGTTCTCAGCCTCCCAGGCCCACCTGGCCGCTGGGGAATGTGCAGTGGGTGAGTGCCAGAGAGAAAATCTGTCCTGCGCTTTGGAGGAAACAGACTGATGCAGCAGTTCGGACTTTCAGTTTATGGTAAATTTCAGGAAAACATCGTCAACCATTGGGTCACACAGTAGACACTCAAAAGACCTTCTCTTCTCTTTATTTCCATAATAAGAATACGATGTTAGCAACAGAGAATCGAATTGACACAATGCCTGACACATAGCAGGCGTTCAGAAAATTTGTGTACAATAATAATAATAATAAAGGTATGAAACAATGGAGAAAACAAGGAAGCAAAAAAGTCAGTGTCTGGTCCCTTGGTTTTCTATTAATTAATATGACAAAAATGTGGAAATCCTCCCTCTGGGGCTCAGTTGTTTCCTCTACAAAACAAAAAAGATTAGATGAGAGAGGAGTTCCAAAATTCCTTCCTGTTCTTAAATTTCACAAGTGAAATTTTACATAGAGGCAGTGTTACACAGGAGAAAGAACAGAACGCAAAGCCCAGAGCCCACAGGCAGGCAGGATTTAAGTCCAGACTCTGCCACTGACCAGCCATGAAAGCCTAAGCGTGTTACGCGGCATCTCTGAGCCTCAATTGCTTCATCTGCAAATAGGGATGGTAAAATGTATTTTGTAGGCCTGCAGGACAATAATGAGAGAATAAGTCAGTGCCCAAATTATAGAAGGCTTTAAATAAATGGTAATTAAAAAATAATAAACCTATTTAAAGCCCGTTCTTCTTTGTAGAACAGTGTTATGGCCATTTGGGGTAGAGCGTGCTAACAGCCCCCATTCCTCGCTGTATCTGTGCTGTTTGGTGTAACTCTGCAGGGCTCTCCCAAACCTTGACTCAGCTAAGTGACTTGCCTGGCCAGTAGGATATTGGCAGAAAGGCTGCAAGCAGAGGTATGAAAAGCATTCAGACTGCCTTTTGTGACTCTGCCATTGCCATGAGAAGGATAGGCCTAAACTAACCCAAAGGTCCTAAGAAAAGGACGGCACATGGAACAGAGCCACCACTAGGCATGACCAGTCAAGGTCAGTCAAATCCCGGTTAACTCAACCCTCAGAAGCTAAATGAATGACTGTTTTGAGCCACTGAATTGTGGAGTGGATTATCATGCTGTAGTTTGATAGCCACAGCTAACTGATGCACCATTGGTTTAAATTTCTTTTTTTGACATTTATTCACTTTTCAGAGACAGAGAGATAGAGTGTGAGCAGGGGAGGGGCAGAGAGAGGGGGAGACACACACAGAATCCGAAGAAGGCTCCAGGCTCTGAGCTGTCAGCACAGAGTCCAATGCAGGCCTCGAACTCACAGACCGCAAGATCATGACCCAAGCTGAAGTCGGACACTCAACTGACTGAGCCACCCTTTGGTTTATAACAGAGGACAGGAGATGCAGATTGTTTTATTTTAAAATTGGAGTTCATTAGTAAAATTTGCAAATATATTTATCTTCCCATATATTGGCAAACATTCAGATATACTTCTGGATAAAATTTTGGAAGGAGAAAAAAAATTACTAAAATTATCTTTCTGGTTCAAATGACAACTTTAATGCTGTCTGAAACATTTTAATTTGCTAAATTATGAATGTTTGAAAACTTGCCGTTAGGTCTGAGTATTCAAGCTTTAATTTAAGATTTGGGAACTTTTAGTAGAAAGGGACTTAATACACACAGGTCCAAATCTGATTACTGAGCACGTCTGTATGTTGCTTCATGCCATTGTCCTTTGTAAAACCTACACATTTTAGTAACAGTTTTATTCACATTAACGAGGCTTTAAAATAACAGTGTCAAAAAGTGACCCCTGGGTCAACAGGACCCTTTGTTTACAAGGTTAGCATAAAGAAGAAATTCACTTTCCACCTTCTGTGTAGGGAAAAACCCCAGTTCTTCCCTGCTGCATCTCTCTCCTTTGAGTCTCCTTGTCTACTCACATGGGACTCACACTTCTGGTCACCAAATGCATGGAGGTTTTTTCCCCCATCACAAGAAATTCTCTAACACTAGCTGGGCATCCTACACTGAACTGAATTCTGATACTGTCTACCACGAGACAGTGTCAAATCCCATAAGGTTTAAAGCCAGCTCCACGAGACTGCCCCCCACCCACTTCAGATACCATTGGATCAAAGGTCCCAACGATCCCCTCCTTGGGTTCCATTAACTTGCCAGAGCAGCTCACAGAACTCAGAGAAACATTTACTTGCATTTACCAGTTTATTATAAAAGGATACAGATGACCATACAGATGGAAGAGACTCACAGGGCAAGGCATGGGGCTACCATGCCCTCTTTGAGCTTGCTACTCCCCCAGCATGGCTACCTTTTTACCAACCTGGACATTCCCTGAACCCCATACTTCTAGGACTTTCACGGAGGCTTTGTCCCATAAGCATATCCATCCATTAATTCCATTTTCAGCCCTTCTCCCCTCACTGGAGGATGGAAGGGTGAGACTAAAACTTCCAAGCTTCTCATCATGGCCTGGCCTTTCTGGTGACTAGCCCTCATCCAGGTGTCATCCAGGAGTCCACAGCCCACCCAGAGTCCCCTCCTTAGAACAAAAGACACCCCCCCAAACCTTTGTCAGTTCATGAGCTCTGTGTCAGGAACTGGGGCACAGACCAATATATATTTTCTATCATTTCACAGACACATCTCTTAGAAGGAAGGACACTGGAAGAAACCAATCACCTCCAAACCAGTATAATCATTTGTTAAATAAATTAGTGTGCTAGTCTATAAAACAAGAAGCCACATTCTTCTGGCAGGACTGAAAGTAGCTGGTAAGCTTCTTCAGGGCAGGGACAAGGGCAAAAATGCACAACGCAGCCATAGAGTTACTTGATTAGCAGAAGATGAATGCTCTTGTCGGGAACGGCAAGTTAGAACCTGCTCCTCGTTCCTTAGGACCCAGACCAAATGTTACTCCACCAGGAAGAATGTATTCCTTTCTCATCTGAGTTCTCCTGGGACCTGTCAGGCCTGTTTCTTTCCATGTCTGATTCTGCCACTAGGCTTTAAACTCCTCAAAGACATGAGGCACACCACACTTATCTCTGGTCTCTAATGCCTGGCAAGATGCCTTATGCATAAAATAAGCTTAATATACTACTGTTAAGTGAATGGATGATAATACTGCCCCGATTCAGAAATGAGGAAGCTGAGAGTCAGAGAGATGAACTAATTTTCTGGAAACCACACAGCTGGACAACGCTGGCAATTAAATTTGAGCCCAGCTCTGGGTGAATCCAGTCTATTCTACAGCACCCTTGAATCAGGATTCCCATGGCAATAAAAAAAGTAGTGTATGTAAAGTATGCAGCACAGTAACAGATGCTGAATAAATGTTACTTACCTTTTTCATGTTTTATTCTGGTGCCGGGAATCCCACCATTGGAGATTTACCTCTCTTCTCCTACATTCCTTTTTTCTTACAAGTTAGAAATTTATTATTGGTTAAGGGAGATGAAAAACAACCCGGATATCTTAATGTATGGCAAGGAATATCAATTGGACTATTATAGAGTCATTAATAACTATGTATGGAAGAGTTTAAAACAACAGGGAAATGCATTCAACAATGACACTGGTTTTTTTTTTAAACAGCAAACTATTTTTTTAATACATGCAGTTTATTTGCAGTGCGATCACAATGCCTTCAAAAAATAGTTATTGAGAAACGATACAAAGGACATGTTAGAAGGGGGTTGGCAGTATTTATTTTTAGATGTTAAGAACAAGGATGACTTTTGCCATCCTTCTGTCTTCCTGAAATTTTCAAGTTTCAACAAAAATGAACATGGCTCACTTTGATGCACTCACTGAAAGGTTTTCACCATGGCCAGCCTGCCTTTTTTGTTTACCAACCTACTTTGGGAGATGGACCACTGTCACCATTTTGTTCCTACTTTTTCAATGATCCTAAACCTTATCATGACATCTGTACTCCCGTATTACACTTAGTTGTTTCATACTGACCTTCTCTGCTGCCTATGAGTTTATTAAGAGCTGGGATTGTCTGACTTCTCTGCAGAATTCTAGCACTTGGGTAGTCTGCAGTCCCCTAGTAGACTCATACATTTTTGTTAAATGAATGGTAATTCTCATGACTGAATTAATAGTTTGCACCGTGACCTTCCCGAAAAGGATGATAAGCCAATGTTTATATTTGTAGGTGTATATTTCAATAGCATCAGAGCTTACAAACACCGTACTTCATGTTTTCATGTGTCTTGCTTATATTTTGCACATTCACAAATTAAAAAATAAAACTAAAAATGCAGATGAGCTTTTTTTTCTCCCACATTGCCTTTTCTAAGTAATGATGAACAGTGTTCAACATGCATGCTTTTCTAACATGAAATCTGTAAATTCTCTGAACACAGGCAAAATGTATGGAAATTATATCAAATCCAATTTAAGTGTGTTTTCTTAAACTTAGGGTGTATGATATTTAGTTTCATGAGCAGAACAAATAATACAATTAGTGTTTATATTCTTTGACTACTCTTTTAGTAAACAACTCAGTTAAGAAAACGCACGCAACACAAAAACACAGTGCTTCTTGGTCCTTGCTCCAAGTTTCATATGTTAAACAAAGACAGACCAACCTTAAACCTTTTGATAAATATGATGCTTGTGGTAACTGCAGCATTCACTTCGTATCCCATTTCTCCAAGTTCCTGTCAGCCAGATGTCACTTGCAATGCAAACACTAGAAAAATATGAAATAATAATTTCATACATCATCTATGTGTGCATGAGCTGGTCAAACATTCAATACAAATTCAAACTGCTACTACACGCAGAGCAAATATCATCCAAATAATATTTAAAATGATTGAAAGGCTTTTGATTTGGAAGTGTATTCTCTTAAGCTAAGTGGTCCCCAAGACCATCTAGAAAATTCAATTGTTTCATTTTTAAAATGTTTTCTGCCCAAAATTATATCAAACCCTAATGTCTCAATAGAAACACATGGGATTGGATTGCTGACTGGGCGCCTGATGTCAAAGGAAAATCTAATTTCACAATGGCATTTCCTCATACTGTCTCACCAAAATACAAAATGGATAAAATTTTAATGGATAATTTTCAGAAGCAGAACGTTAGCCATTGGGAAAATATGGAGGGGAACTTAGCATTGAGCATAGAAGAAGCTCAAGGAAGAAATGGAGTATAAATACAGATATACAATACTATATAAAAAGCATTCTTAAAAGCTTTTTCTTATCAAAAACAGAACTTCAACTTTAAAAAGCACCTTACTATCAAAATATAAGCTTTTTCTATGTCCACTTCTAAGTTTCTCTGCCCGAATCTTTTCTATTTTGTAAAATGATATGGGGAAAAGGAATCACACCATAAGCTATACTATTAGATATACATTTGCACAGTGTTGATTTCTATTTTTGATGTTAGCTACAAAAACGGTCGTGTGTACCCGTGGCTTCAATTAAGAGATAAGAGTGAATGGTATTAGCCTCAGCCCTGCTTCTTTTCACTAAGGCCCTAAAAAGCATCTCTTTTTGTTTGCTGTTCAGTGGTGAATTTTCCTGCCTGTCTGAAGGGAAGAAGGTTCAGCTCCCTCTGTTTCAAGGAGGGGACTCCATGACTATATGAAAAGCAGGGTTCAGAGCAGACAGACCTTCATATTAGCTGTATGAACTTCAGCATGTCCCCTATGTCTTTGAGCTTCAGTATTCTCATCTCTAAGCTAGAGATAGACATTGTCATCTTACTGTTTGCTTGCGATGTTTAGCAATAATACTTATAAAAGTATTTGACATGGTGCTTGATACAAAGGAGGTCCTCAAGGGTTATTTTATGAAGATTCTAATGTCTTTGAGCTGCTAATAGTTGCTATCTTGGATTCTGCGTGCTTTTGAGTCTTTCTTGATCATCTTCTTCACTCAGGCTGACAACGATAGGCAGGTTTCACATTAAGTGCTGAAGGAGGGAAGGGGCAGACTCCACGCTGGACGGATTTGCCACAGTCGTCCTGGTCATCAGTGAAGCAAGCCATGGTGCAGCCACACCACTGGCAAACCCTGAATGTCACTATATAACCTGGAGCCGTGGACCAAAGGCATTGAGGAGACCATGAAGACGTAGCTGCTGATCTCCTACAAGGGGGGAATCTTGCTCCTTGGGGGTGACTGAGGATGTTCATCAATTTTCCTCAGTCAGCAACATGCACCCCAGACTTTCTACGGAGGAGCTCTCCATTAGTGCTAGGTTTTAACACAAATGTTAAATTCTGTAACACCAATGTACCTGTTTAGAAACTTGAAGCTGACTTGTAACACATTTGGCATTTCTCTCCCTCTTAGTTTCTTGACTACATTATACTTTCCTGTGACAGCAGGCCCTGGGTCTTTAATTATCTTGGTCATGCATCCCTTCTTCTCTCCAGTTCTAACACAAGGTTTGGGGCCAGGCAGACCATTAATAAATACCTAGTATTCAAAACTGAAGTTAGTGGGGGTGCCTGGGTGGCTCAGTCCTCTAAGTGTCCGACTTCAGCTCAGGTCATGATCTCGTGGTTCACGAGCTCAAGCCACACGTCGGGCTCTGTGCTGACAGCTTAGGGCCTGGAGCCTGCTTCACATTCTGTGTCTCCCTCTCTCTCTCTCTGTCCCTCCCCTGCTCTTGCTCTTTCTCTGTCTCAAAAATAAACATTAAAAAAAATTGAAAAAATAAAAAATAAAATTGAAGTTAGCTCTCCTGAGGCAGCTTATTTAACTGAAGAAAAACTGACCCTATTTATAATCTAGGATGAGGAGACTGTATGGTCTAGTTGCTGACACTAAATCTATAGGATTTAGAATCAAACAAAACCAGATTGGTATTCCATCTCAGCCATTATTTACCATCTTGGGAAAATTTCTTGATGTTTTCAAGTCTCAGTTCTCTCGATTATAAGATAGAAATAATAATTCTTATTTCTTAAGATCACTATAAATAGGGTTGCCAGTAAAACACAAGACCTCCTTTTAAATATGAATTTTAGATAACTTTTTTTTTTTACTATAAGTATATCCCAAATATTGTATGGGACATACTTATACTGAGAAATATTTGCTGCTTATCTAAAATTCAAATTTAACTGGATGTTAACTAGATTTTAATTTGCTAACTATGGCAACCCTAATTGTAAAGACTAAATGAAACAATACATTATAAAGCTACTAGCTCCATGCCCATTGGATAGTGGGTGCTCATTAAGTGTTATCTCACTTTCTTCTTCTCTCATGGGGCTGTTGTATGATTAAACGCCTGGTACACAGTACCAATTCAATAGCTTTTAGTGAGTTTTTCCTCTCTAGGCTCAGCCTCAGAAGAATGTACTCTGTGCTAACAAGGGAGGAAAAGCCTCACCTACTCGCAGTGTTTGTCTCTAGATGGCCTTCCTTCTCCGTTCTCCTTCCCAGGGCCTGTTTGCAGCATGGCCCCCGAGGGTGCAGAGTGGCCTCGTTAAAAGGCCAAAGCCAAAGGGACAGAGCTTTTAACATAGATCCCCCTCAACTCATGGCAAATTGATGTTTGAAGATTGGAATTTACTTTGGAAGCAGATGTTAGAAATTCTTAACTTGTGAGCCCTCTAAAGAGTGCCAAAACAGAATTGCAAAGGGTGTGATTTACAAAAACACAGAGGTACAATAACCTGTCCAGCGAAAGCCTATCACCTAAATTGTGTTATAAAGGCATTGCTAACAGCTCTAAAAAAACTCTTCCTTTTTTCTATACACCATCCCCCACCCACAAGTCAGCTTGTCCAGACACTGGTCTTCATTGGGCAGAAAAACGTTCTCTGCAGCTATTGCCAGATGCCCTCATGGAGCAGCTAGACATGAACGGGGCTGTCCACAAAAGATACAGGTTTTTGAGGACGCCTCTTTTTTCCCTACAATTCAGTGTTGTTTCTCTCTGACAAGCCAGAGATAGTGCATAGGATATGATTCAATGGAAAGTCTTTGTACAAGAAAATGGTTCTTTCAACATGGCCTATCTGTGGATCAGTACATTTGGAGTCTGCCTGACCCACGTTCCCAGACCCGCAGCTGGCTCCACAGAAGCTCCATTCTGCCCCAGTTCTGGGAATGGAATACCCTATGTCTGGAAAATAGTTAGAGCCAAAAATCTACGAATATTTCTAGATTACACATCAGATCTTTCCACAGGAATCCAGGCTCTGGCTGACAACAGAAAGCAGGTACTGTCCACTTCCTTCAGCTCACATTCTCATGTAAACAGGCGGCCACCTTACTCAGCACCAGCTGCAGCTTCTGGGTGGTCCCGCTAAGAAGTTCCCAGTGGATTGCAGTGCAAGCTTGTAGGCTGGTGGTCACACAGCTCTAGCAAGCATTTGTGGGAGGCTGCAAAGGCATGTATGCTCTCCATGCTCCGGTCTTGGGTGGACAATCAAAGTAAAAACTACCTTCCCAGAGAAGGTCTGTTCTCCAAAACTAAGGGAAAAAAAACCCAACAAAACAAAACTGAACAAGACAAAACCATAGAGGCAAAGAGTGGGCAGATTTTCTGGCAGGCAATTCTTGATATGAAAATTTGGGAGTTCTGCTTCCCCCTTCCTCTTGGGCATATAGAAACAGAGTCTTCATAAATGCATGCTAATGGATCAGTATTATTGCATACTAATGAACGATATTATAAGACTTTCCAGAATCTCTCCTCAGGAAGGTAGAACAAGCGAGTGTCTGGGTTCCCACTGATTAGCTGTTTAACAAGTCACTTAACCTCTCTGTTGTGAGAATATAAAGAAATTAATACATGGATAGGTTTTGAATACTACCTGCCTGGCATTTAATAAGCTCTAAGCAAGTATTAACTATTATCAATATAATTAAAATGTCTTCAACAATTATGCTCTATCTTTGTAGAGTGCTTTATAGTTATAAAGTACTTTCATATCTTTTTTGGTGAATCTGCAGCCAAGATGAGGTGGAAACTGAGAAATCTCCATTTTTCATAATTGGAGAAAGGATAAATAGGAGTAATCCGATGGTGGTATAATACTATTCCAGGCAGAAGTGGTGGTATGACTTAATAGGTGGCAAAGACAAATTCTATAAAGAAGATATTGAGATGGTTGTTGGGTTGGAACCAAGAACCCAACAGAAGCGTAGTGGAAACACAGGCAGTGTTCAGGGGTGCAGACAGCAAATGTATAGAAATGGCTGGAAGGTGCAAGAAATGTTTATAAGAAGCTTAGAAATAAAAATCAGGAGATTAAATAGTATTCAGGACACAATTAAGATCACAAGTAGCTATTTAGCACTTTTAGAAAAATTTGAATGCTCTGGTCCTACACCTTACCCCAAGTCAATCATAGATGAGGATTTAAGAGTTGAATATATAAAAAATGAAAAAGCATGAAGCAGAAGAAAAGAAAAAATGAGAATTCACCAAGCATGGGAGGGGGGTAGGTTTAATTTTCCAAGCTTAGAATCAATAGAACAGATGTTTTTGAGTGTTCGTTCACACTTTCATTTTGGTATTCACGATTCCCCCAAATCAGGGAAATCAATTTCAGGGCACACAGGTAGCACTTCCAATAGAAGCTCTTTGCTTCTCTTGGTTTCATCTTTTTATCAGGACTCTCAGTGAGGTACTACATAATCTGTAGTGCCCTGTGATGAATGAAAATGTAGAAATCCTTGCTCAAAGAACAGGAAACAAGTGCCATTAGACATAGTAAATTATAAAACTTTTTTTCCCTTTCTTCTGTTGTCTCTCTCTTGAACTGCCATGATGGTTTTTATTTGCTATTTAATGTCCCTCTAAGTAAATAAAATTGAAATTTTAAATTATTAGCCTGAATTTTACTGTTTATACTGTGCAATGACAGTTTTAAATATAAAGCATTTAAATTATATGCAGATTTACTGAAATTGCACAATTTTTATTTTGTGGTAGTTTGTACATGCATAGGTATTTTGTTATCAAACCAATGGCAATGCTGCATAAAACGAACTCAACTGTTTTTATTGTACTTCTTGATACACACACATTCTACCAACTGCTACCTTCAGTACTGATGAATAAGGAAGGACTGACAGGAAAATGAACCATAGGTCATCCTATCATTTCCTTTCTTTCCGTGTCATCACTTCCAGCACAGTGCTTGGATCCGCAAGCCCATGCTCATTGGACACTAAATTCTGCATGTGAGCAGGGCAATGAGGAAAGATGGACGCGCATGTTGCACATCGACTCTCTCCCCACGCACATGGTCCACTGGCCCTCAGGACCTCTCTTACAAAACACAAATTCAAAGATTAAATTATGAAGAATTTTGAGATAGAGGCAGCAGAGAATTAAACCAAGTGTGAAGTCCCGGGAGACTGCACAGGTCACACACCCATGAAGCCAACCATGTCTCTAGGTAAAATTTTACTTTGTTTCAGTTCCAGTCATTATACTGTCTTGGGAACGCCTTCAGTGCTAATGTCCAAACAAGTGTTATGTGGTAGTGTCTATCCTTTAAAAGTGTACAGGTGTCTCACTTAGATTCATCATTAAGTCCCTAGGGGAAAAATAACTATATTTTATAACATTTTGCATCGTCCATGAATCAGAAGGTCCTGTGTTGTGGACCAATCAGGTGCTTGTTGTGGGTGGTGATGGTGGGGAGCACCCTACATGATGTGGCTCATGAAATTCCTGAGGCTATGAATTAGTAATATTTGTTATTCTACTCTTGCTTGCTAAATCCCTTATTATCAACAAACAAAGGAGTAAGATGCTCATGCTATTGCTTCTCGTGTCCCTTGTAACCTATCATAGCCTGAAGAACTGCCAGAAATTCACTTTCTGGTTCTTTCTTAGTCCCTGAATACTAGCATAGGAAAATGGTGATGGTAAGTGTGCAGGTAGCTATACTGTCTCAGTCCAAAGACCTATAGGGTATTTCTAGCACCTCCAAGAATAATCACCATGGAGAAGCAGTAGAAGGCATCCATGGCAAGGATCCTGGACACTGAAATCTTCGTGTAAGATACAAATCTTATATGTACAAATACTTAACCATCACCAGAAAACCGGAGAGGTGACACAATGACGTTAGAATATACAGGCAAGGGCCAGCTCACCGTGGCAAAAAAAGATTCTGAATTGAGGCAAAAATGTTTTGACACATTACCCACCTCCATGCCTTCAAACCTGGGGACTGTGACAAGCTCTTTAGTAACCAAAAAAAAATGGTACTGGGGAATGGTTCTTGGGGTATAAGTTAATTATATCTCAAGTAGTTTCCCAGAGTAACCCAAAAAGGAGAGAGTCCAGTTGATTTTCAGGTTGTATCTTAGAACCTAGAATCTATGTAGTAATGAGGGAAAAAGCCAGGGAAGCCAAAACGTCTCCCTGGACCAAGGGGATGAGCACAGGACCAGAGGAAGAAAACCAGCCCGGAAGATTATAATCCAGGTGTGTTCCACATTAGGGCAGACAGCCCATGGGATGACATGGGGCAGATGGTTTAAACAACTGCTGCTGGAGGAGAGCTGGTTCAGTGACTTTAAAGGCACTGAGTCTGGTGGCCTAGACACACGACCAAGGATAGGATCACTGTCCTTTTGCTGAGATAGCAGACCTCATGGGATAGGCAGCATTTATTTAGGGAAGGAAAGAAAAAAAAAAAGTCAGGGAATGCTAACCCTGTACTTAATCATCAAGAATATCAAAGGAGGAAATCCAAGCTAAGAGAGAATGTAAAAAATCTCTTCAATGAGGCAAAATAATGAGAGTAAATCTGGAAAAAGAAAAGGAAGGGCTGTAGGAAGGAAGGAACAAAAGAAGGAAAAGAAGGAGAGAAAGTGATTGTATTTGTGAAAGTCCCTTGCCTTGCATAAGGCCTGATGCATAATAGTAATTGTATTTCAAGTCCACCGAATATTAGGGAAATTAGAGAGGAAGAAAATAAGCTGTGATTTAGTTTTAGACCAGTGCAATTTTTCTCTTCAACCCCTGGCTGTTACAAATGTCATAATTTACCCCATGATGAGAAACTCAAAAGATAAACACTTAATTGAAATGGGCTGACACGTTTCCTAAGGGTACTCATTTTAGGACTAGGAAGAAGGGAAAGAAGGAAAGATGGAGAATGAAGGAGAGGAGAATTGATAGCTCACTAATCTATTCCCAATCAAAAATAGCTTGAGTTGCTCAGAGGGCGGCCTCTGTGGTATGGTTGGCAAACAAAGCATAGAGAAGTTGACTTGCTCTAATCCATAGAGAGGCGGCCAGCTCTGAAAGGCCAACTAACACAGGTAAGAAAGATCTTCTTAGTAAAGCATCTCTGAGGGGCCATGGTTTCTGTGCTCATCAAGAATCCCCGAAAACCTGGAAATTTGGAGGTAGTCAGAATTGATTTAATCCTTTTTTACTATAAATCTCATTTCTGAAAATGATTAACAGAGGCAGAGACATAAATGGTAAAGTCTCGATCAGGGGAAATACTGTCAGCGTATCATCTAGATAGATTAGAAAATGAACACTCAGGTTTCTGTGAAGGAAAACTAATGACATTAAGTCAAGATGAAATAGAAAGGAGCGTCACACAGGCTCAAAAATCATAAACCATGAGCTCGCCCTGACAGAAGACCCTCAGCAACTTTCTGAACTGGAAAATTATCAGGAGTTTGGTCTGAGAGTGTTATCTCAGGCCTCATTTAGAGGCTCCGGCTTGTTTGGGCTTGTTCTGAAGTTCTGGGAATGGCTTTGCCAAGGTTCTGACATTTGTATAAGAGTGAGGTCCTTCCGCCTACAACATTCAGTGCAATCAACTGCATATGCTCAGAAACAAGACAGTGAGGGTTTGGCTCGCTAAAACAATAAATAAACATTTAAGATACTTCCATACTGTGCCACCATCTGATTTCTGAGGTGTCACAATTCTGCAGCCTTTCAGAAAAAAGGCAGAGAAATCGGTGGTGGCTGGGACCAACGTCCTTTGTTTAAAGTAAGATCAAATAGTGAAGCGAGTATATAAATTCCTGCCAAATAAAGCTAAAGCAGGCCTTCTGCTCTGCTTGGTAGTGGGAACAAGCCTGTACATCTGCTTCACATGTGGTGTATCACTTGATTACTTAAACTATGTCTCCACTGGAAACACACACACACACACACACACACACACACACACACACACATTCTAGCCTCCATTTTTTACAATAAGCCAAGTAGAATCACCTCAAATCTAAATATCAGTTTGCTGCAGTTTCTCCTGGGTTTGACAGAATAATATTGTGTTCTCATGAAGTATCTTGAAGTTGATTCACTCTCTTTTAGCTCTTTCAGTGACACACAGTGATCAACCAGAAATTGTTCCCATTGTCTTGAACTTGGGGAATCCCTGCAACTAACTTGCAAGTCTTTCTTATGCAGAGAGCACTGGGGTTCCTGACATTTGATGTGAAGGCACTGACCCCATGGCCAGGCCAGGAATAACACACTGCTCATTCTTCAGAGAAACAGTTCTATGAATCTAAAATTCAAGGCAAATCTTTTCTCAACTTCAGACTTGGAATGGCTTTGTGAAAAGTATTTCCCCAACCTCCCCGACCCGTTTTTTATGGCTACAACACTGGAAAACAAAAATGTGCTGCTCTTCATCTCAAATTTTCAAAATATGCAATATGCAATAAATGGATGGGGAGTTAGGTGGGTAGATAGATACTTGCTGTTCAATTCTGATGTTTCTGACTTAAAATTTTAAGGTCATTGTCTCCCTTCTGACACCTTTTACTACATCAACATCCCATTATATCATTATAGACTCAAGAAGCAACGCACTTTTACATTCCGCAGGATAATGACTCTTTTGTATTTCAGTTTTTATCATAATATAAATCTTGAATTGCAATTTGCATATCTTTTGTTTAGAAAAAGAGACCCCTATTTAAGACTTTGTCATTTTAATACATAGGCTTTAAAGTGGCTTTTTTTTTTAAGAAATGCACCAAAATATTCCAATTTATTCTTCAGCTGAATTACTGAATCTGATTCTACCTTGGCTGCATCAATAAATTAGCAAACATCCTGAACAATACATTTCCAACAACGATGGCTCAACTCCTTAGTCCTCTGTGCCTTTAGGTTCACTGCCTGTTAGAATTCCAATCACAAATTTGCAATGGCAATTTGGCAATTTGGACTGGACGTCAGTCTGATTACACACACACACACACACACGTATATATACATTTGTTCATTTATTTATTCTATATGAAGATTATACTATGTATGTATACTCACATACACATAGGTTTATTTATTTCATATAAAGAGTACACTGTCTGCTCATCAGCTCTTTTATTCTTTATTTCTTTATGCCTTTGATTCTTTCATGTGGTAAAACTATATGTAAGTAGCTTGGGAAGTTTGTCTCCATGGCAGACCTTGGGCAGAGCTGGGAGAGCCTTTAAGACACAGGGCACGAACAGCATCCTGCCTGCCTCTGCAGCGCACGAAGGGAGCAGGTAAAGCGTGCACGTATCTAGCATCTCCAGTGCCCACTGCAGTTCCTGGCACAGAGGGTGCTTACTAAATATGTGTTGAATAAACAAATGAATGAAAGAAGGAAATGGACCCTCAGACTGGACTTTTCCCTTTCTACCTCTTTCGTCAAATTAGAGAGCTGCCTGAGTAGCTTTCGCTCTCGGGGACTGACCAACATCTGCCCATTTTTCCTGTGTAGCCCCCACCACTGTTCAATGTGCTTTATTTCGCTTTTGCCCATTCCATCCTAGAAGGCTCTGACGAGGCCAAGGGATGGGACCATTGTGGACAAGTTCTCTTTCTGCAACAAAGCAAACCCAAGGTCTTAAAAAAACAAAACATTTTAACCTTCTACTTTCCAATGGCCTGATGACATAGGGGAACTGATTGCTTAGGTTAAATGAACATCAGCCAGCTGTAAAAGAGGCATCAGTGGAGTATGGAGGGCTCCGCGTGGGGACTGGGAAGCCACAGCAAAATGGAGTTCAAATCTCACCTCTTCTGTTTACTATTAGTTTCAACTGTGGCAAATTATTTCATTTCTCTCAGCCTCAATTTCCTTATTTGTAAAGTGGGAATGACGGTCTCTGCCTGCCAGGACTGTCGTGAATGGGACAGTGAACATGTCTAGTTAGCCCATGTTATGTCTGTACCGTGTATTCACTTCCCCTATTTCCATACCGTCCTTCCCTCTCCCCCAACCCCACTATTTCAAATTATTTCTTTTCTTCCTGGAAAAAAATGGAAAATTCAAATGTCTTCCAATATGGCCACAATGAGGTAGAGGAGCCAGAGAAAAGTGAACCAAAATAGCCAGAGCAGAAAACCAATCTCATGCTCCAAGATAACTGTGTCCTTTTGAGCCCTTCCTTTAGCTCTTCCCTGGACCCTCTCCTTGGACTAGGACATGCACCCTGGAGGCTCTGAGAAGTCCACATTGGGCCAACCTGACTGTCAGTGAACTGTGGGGAGCTTTGCAACCCCTGTAAACACAGGCAATTAAACCCCTAAAAGCTCTTAGGCTTATTGCCCAGTAAATTCACAATGAATAGTAACCTTAATAAATGTTATAAATCTCACCTCAGAGCCAACAGGAAATTCAAACTTTCGCGTGTGTGGGATCCAAAGTGCTGCTGAAACAAAAGGGAGGTATGTGGACAAGGAGAACATTGTGCTCTGAGCTCCCTTCCCCTGGCAGCACCAAGAGCCCCAGGCCTGGGAAAGGCCCTTAATTGTGTTTTGTGAGGCAGTTCTCGGGCCTCCTCACTCCTCCCTTCCTTCACCTGCCTTAACTCTTTCTTGTCCTGGTGGCCCAAGAGGTAATCCATCCACACACGTCTCCCACTGACTGAAATAAATGATGGTAATATTTGATGGAGCCAAATTACGGACAAGTTGCTTTTTTATGTCAATGTTTTAGTCAGAAACAATTTTAGAAACTTAATTAAACCCTAAAACTGAAACTTAAACTGAGTGCTATAAAAAAAAAAAAAGGAAATATCAAAGAAGAGAAACCACTGGATATTTTGATCCACACCCTCACAAAAGGGTGTTAGTTTTAATAAACAGTCACAATTTGGCGCTGTTATGAACCATAAGGCACACTCCTGGCCATGTTTCCAATTTCCTCTCTTGCCTTTACTGCTGTTATATTAAGGTCTGTGGTGAGGCAAAATGTTTATTAAAAAAGGTGAGGAGAGCAATATTCCAGATTAGATTATTTCACCTGTTCTAACTACACACTGGCCAATCAGAGCTCTTCGTGGCGGGTTTGAGAGTAGCAGCCCTCCCACCTCTGGGGTTGAGGGAGGGGGAGTTTCAGCCTGTGGTTACAAAGTGAATGCAGATTAGGCCATTTTAATTACTGAGTTTAACTGAATATGGAATACATTTTCCAGTCACAGAGAGGGGCAAATAAATGCATCTGGAGCCTCCTCCATCATGGAGATAATTACACTGGGATTGAAAAACATCTCGGGCGCAGTGAGCAATGAGGACTCGAGTGATAGAACAGTCTTCTGAGAAGGCGTCCTTCATTTCAGGAGGGGTTAAGCTGGAGGAGTCTTCGAGTGGCTTCATAAGGAAACAAAACATTTTCTCTTCGGAGACCCATTCATGCAGAACTCTTCTGGAGTAAGATGGGGAAGAAATGCTCAGCATGTTGAAAATTACCTAGAACAGCAAAGTCCCATTAAAGCAACACATTTCTTTGATTCTCCTGAGGGTTTCTATAAGACAATAGGCTTTCTTATAGTGAATCCTTGGGGACTTCCAAATCCTTTAATTGTTTCTGGAATTCCTCTAATTGTGGGAGCTGCTGAAAAGCACTTTTAGGTATTGAATGAATTGCTTTTGTTCCCCAACTTTAACACTGTTTCCTTAACACTCCTTCCTTCTCTTCCTTCTTGTTGGTAGGTGGATGATGCTTCTATCCCAAGCCGATATGTAGATGAGATTTTGTTGAATAGTGTTATTCAGGTTTAGGATATGATACACTACTTGATCCATGGCATAGCCAGATCTGCATAATCAGAAGATATGTAAACTAGTATCCTATAGGATTTATTTCAGAAACATGGGTTTTTAACTCCCTTAACACAAGTATCCATCCTGGGTTCCCCCACATTCATATACACTCAGCTTGCTCATGGGAACAGCCTCTAGGCCACTGCTGCCCAACAGAAATATAGTGTGTACTACAAACACAAGTCACATGGGTAATTTTAAATTTCCCACTGGCTATATAAAAAAAAAAAACTTAACAAGAAACAGGTGATATCAATTCTAAT
Source organism: Herpailurus yagouaroundi (assembly GCF_014898765.1). Taxonomy (NCBI): domain Eukaryota; kingdom Metazoa; phylum Chordata; class Mammalia; order Carnivora; family Felidae; genus Herpailurus; species Herpailurus yagouaroundi. Next base: position 74,967,965 of record NW_024412388.1, read on the forward strand.
AATATGTTATTTAGCCCAACTTATCCACACCCTTGTTATTTTCGTATGTAATCAGTACAAAAATTTATTAACGAGACACTTTATATTATTCATCATGCTAAGTCTTCGAAGCCCATTTTGCATTTCACACTGAAAGCACATCTCGATTTGTACCAGCCACATCTCAAATGCCCAATAGTCACTACCGTAATAATGGCTATTGTATCAGGCAGCGTAGCCCTCGACTCAAGAATTTCCAATTCTTTAAAGAGTTTACCTGATTCTATCCTTTCCTCTGTTAGCTTTGGTGTATATCAATGCTATCCTCTTCCTACCAACGGCATCTGCTTTAAAACTCATATGTCCTACAAGTTCTGAGTAAACCCAGGTACCTATCATGTAACAACAGACCCTTGTGGTTTCAGTGACATGAACCTGATACTTCCCAATGTTTACTCTGGGAACATAACGTCCTCATCTGTGAAGATGGCTGTTTTCTTCATGTATGTTCACAAGAGTGCCAACCCGCACGTGCAAACCACCAGAGGGTAAAGCGGCTCCTAACAAGAGAATCCTGAAGAAAACCATCCCCATTCTACAGCTGGGGTTTTTACTGAGGCAGGACACCGGGTTCCACCCCCACCCATCTCTGCCTTGCTCTTTCAAGGAAATCTCAAACCCCATGCTCGCCCTGAACTGAATCCATTTTTCAATGTGCCAATACTCCCCTTATCCTCCTGTTACATGTTCAATCTGACAGACTGCCACCATGAGTAAGTAACGTAACACTTTCTTTACTCTGAGATAGTCAAGAGCTCAGGGCTTAGTTTTTTGTTTTTGTTTTTGTTTTTGTTTTTTTAATTTTTAATGTTTATTTATGAGAGAGAGAGAGAGAGAGTGCACAAGCAGGGGAAGGGCAGAGAGAGAGGGAGACACAGAATCTGAAGCAGGCTCCAGGCTCTGAGCTATCAGCACAGAGCCCAACACGGGGCTTGAACCCACGAACTGTGAGATCATGACCTGAGCCGAAGTCGGATGCTTAGGCAACTGAGCCACTCAGGTATCCTGGGTTTAGCTTTTAAGTACAAACTTTAAAAAATATACTAAATTCCACAAACCTGTTTCTTCCTTTTTCTCACCATCCCCACCCCACCCCGCATCACAAGGGCATAAAAAATACTTTGGTAATTGTTTTCCTAGAAAAGACCCTTGATAGGCCACTAACACCATCTTTAAAATCCTTGTCAGTGTAAATGAATGTGTTTTCCTATCATTATAGAGTTAGAGAGCCTGAAAGTTTCTGAGAAGGAACGATGAGGTAGAGGACCCGTTCAGCCAGTGGGCAAATGGACTTTTGAGCATCTCATTCCCACATTTCTATTCTCAGAAAACAAAAATCCTAAAAAAGATTCTAGATTCTAAAATATTCTGTCATGCCACCAACCTCATGTTGTGTTCATAGTTATGCTACTTCAGAAGCCATTAGTCTAAATAGAGCCTTTTGATACACTATTTCTTGAAGTGCTCGATATGCCCAGCATAGGCCCCAGAATACTAGCTGTTTGTAAGAGAAAATGCATGCAATTCTTTGCCAAGAATAACTAAAGCAGAGGTCTAAAATTTAGGTTCAGTAGGAAGAGTATTTAAGAGTTCTTAGGTGCCTATATTGACTTTTCAATTTTATCCAACATTTTATTGTCCTTTCAGTTGTTATACAATAATTGATGGTGACTGCTTAAATAGATACTTAAGCTAATTTTTGTTACAGAGAAAACATAAAATATGAGGTTTAATTTTTAGTGCATTCTTCCTCTGTCAGTTACCCAGGTCTGGGTACCTGCCATTATAAACCAGTATAGCCATCATACAAGATGAGAACACTTAACCTGGGAGCAACTACTTAAATCTTCAGGCACTGTGTCAATAGCAAAAAGAAAAGAAAAGATCTAGCACCACAAATGCAAACCTATAAAGCAACTAAAGCAACAGCAAATGCTATAATGTGTAGTCCCAAGCTTCTTCCTTGCCAAGCCTTCTGCCGTGTTCTGAGCTGGGTAAATATTACCAGGTCTGGATAAGGTGCCTTTGTTCAGGCTCAGACTCCAGGTGCTCTCCAGGTGAGCAGAGGACCCAGGACGCAGAGGCTGCTTAGGCAGTGGGGATCCTGGATTTTCCCATCCTGCCTGCTCAAACACAATGCTTAGGCTGCCAATGTCCTGAGGCACTATGAAGACAGTGAATTTAAGAATTCAGCTTGTCTGTGGGGCGCCTGGGTGGCGCAGTCGGTTAAGCGTCCGACTTCAGCCAGGTCACGATCTCACGGTCCGTGAATTCGAGCCCCGCGTCAGGCTCTGGGCTGATGGCTCGGAGCCTGGAGCCTGTTTCCGATTCTATGTCTCCCTCTCTCTCTGCCTCTCCCCCGTTCATGCTCTGTCTCTGTCTGTCCCATCAATAAATAAAAAAACGTTGAAAAAAAAAAAAAGAATTCAGCTTGTCTGAAAGGGAATAGCCTATTTTCCAGGTTAAAAAAAAATCTTAGGGATGTCTGGGTGGCTCAGTCAGTTGAGTGTCAGACTCTTGATTTCAGCTCAGGTCATGAATTTAAGGTTCATGGGATCGAGCTCCCTGCTTGGGATTCTGTCTCCCTCTCTCTCTGCCCCTCCCCTGCTCACGCTCTCTTTCTCACAATACATAAACTTAAAAAAAATTAAAAAATCTTAGACATCAACTAAAGGAATCTTACATGTGAGAGAAGGTTAAAAGAAGTTAAGTGCTTTAAGATCATATACATTTAACTAGTAGCAGCAGAATTAGTGCTAGAAATTGTAGGGAAATGGAAGGAAAGGAAATTGACATATAGCATGTGAGGAGCAGCTTGTGGCTCTTGTGTTTTCTTCTGTGATTTAGATCATCTGGTGCCTTCATTGTCTAACGAAAGTAAACCGCTTCTTGCTGACTCTCAAATGGCTCTGTGGCTGGGAGAGGTTAGGTTTTTCTGCCTTTCAACACATAAGAGAAATCTGTATCACAAATACAGATGTGAACCCTGCTTTTTCTTGTCATGCTCAACTTCATGAGAACAGATAATGTATCTCTTTCTAATGCTGCTGTACCCTAGTTGCCAGCACAGTGCCTTTGTGGAGTCTCAATAAATAGGTTCCAAATGAAAGAATGGATAAATGAACGAATAAGTGAATAAGCTCGTGGAAGGAAAGCTCTTTACAGCAGAGATGTGCCTTACTTTACATATTTATTACATTCCTGTAAATGTATGTGCACGCCTGATTTTGGTAACTCACGTGATATACTTTTTGCGATGTGTCAAGTTTGCATCTAAATTAACAGTTGCTTTTCTTTTAAGTCATTAATTATTTGAACCAAACACATGCAACCAGAAGTGGGGCTCTATTTAGAGGAACTTTCTAAAAGTAAAATATTCTTTATGTGTTAGGGAGGACTCATAGCCCCTTACTTATCCATTTTGTGAGCCTGGCTGTGTATGCAGCTTTGTTATTGTTGTTTGAAGAGCTGGACTCATCTGTTCAAGAGAAAAGGGGAACCGACAACAAAGAAAAAAAAAGCGACACCTCTGAATGCTCTGAGGCCCTCCAGTAGTAGTGACAAGTGATTAAGCACAGAACCGGGCTACGCCTCAAGAACTCTTGCTCTCCGCTGCTCCCCTTGAACCCTGGGAGACTTGGTTTGCCATCAATTCTGCACAAAGTGAGGCTGTATTTTTCAGCTGAGAGGCATTCGGGGGGACAGAGACGAACACCTTGGTATGTCAACCTTGAAGTACCACCTGGAGGGCGAGGGCCTTTCACAGTTTAATAGTGGACAGAATGTTATGGTGATGATCTGGGTCAGGTGGTGACTGAAGCAGTCACGGATCCTGGAACAACAGATGTCACAGTGACAGCTGTAATATCCAAGACTTATTTTTCTCCTTCAGCAGCAGAACAAAATAATGGGTAACAGATCTGATCCTGCAAAGGAAGCACCGCCTTTCCTTTATTAGTTTGCTCACTTTGGCTGTACAATAGTAACTTCTTATACCATATGCGCTAAATATTAAGCAGTCAAGTATTTCCTTAAGATATAAAATAGAGCCCATGATGCTGAAGGTAGGCTTTTGGTAGATAATGTTTTCAAAAGAATTTTATCCTGACCTTCTAACCACCAAATTCTCCTTGGGTTCCACTGAGAAAAGTTATCTGGCCTCTTTGGAAGCCTACTGGCAAATTGGTAGACAATTATTGACAAAGTAGCTCTATCAACAATATGAAGTCCAGAATATCATGATTATAAAATATGCCACAGAATTTTTAAGTGGTCCAATACACTGGACGGTCTATGAGACCATAAATTCCATTGATTTATAATAAAGAGAGAGTAGCTTTACAATATTAATAAAAAAGATAAAACTGTGTTAGCATAATACCTGGCACTCAGTAAACATTAAGCAAATGAATAGTGAGTGATCCAGAGCTGTTTCTGGAGCTTTAGGTAACTGTATCATTGCTCTTAAGCATTTTTCACTTATGTCCCTCTTTTACTAAACTTAAACATCATTTTACCTTTCTCTATAAATGCTTCCTAATTAATCTTGCTCTAAATAATATGATACACTGGTTTTATTTGTTTGTGTTTAAAATGTACAGGGTGCAATAAAAATAAATTAAATACCACGAGTTAAAATAATTATCAAAGAGAAACTAAAGCAAACAACATCTTAACTAGACTTCCAAATACTTTTCCCATCAGAAAAACAGCTTCGTGTTTCTCAAATGGCATGGGATGGAGTGACCGTTCACTGTGGAGTGTCTCTGTGGTTCCTGGTGTGAGGTATTATGGCACCTTCTTGGGGCTGACCCACGAGCTCCTCTGTAACTTGCTGTCACATTGTCACTTCATTCTTGAATTGCACAGGGAGAAAGATACATCTCAGCATTTCTCTTGCTACCACAATCTTCTCTAGCTTACATAAGCTCTCTCCATCGCCATTTTCCCTACCAAGTCCAGACAAATTGGGGTAAGGATCTGGAATTATGACCAAGGGCTCTTGGCCATCCTAAGTTTCCCTATGATGAGAGTGAGGAGCAAATTGATGAAGACATAGCTTTCTGCCAATGATCGTCATGAAAACATTAATTGAGCACCCGCTATTTTTTGACCCCAGAGACAGAGACAAGTAGAAAACACATGATGTTTCCTTAGGAAACTTAGAGATGTACTTAGGAAGAGAACTGACAATGTAACTCCAGAAAATGCCCCAGATGAATGATTTGGAGGACATCTGTTGGAGTTGTCCCAATACATCCCAAATACAGTGGGATGCAGTAGCTGAGCCCCTCTGGAAGATACAGGAGAAAATTAAGTAAGTTGACGTGAAAATTCTAAAGAAACTAAGCCATGAAGTTCCAAAAAAGGGTTAATTCCATTTCAAACCAAAGTAAAAGCCCTGAAAGCAAGAGAGTAAAGATTTTTATATCCATACCTGGCCTATTCTAAACCAAGCAGTATAAGGAACTTCACAAGAACAAGTTTGATTGCACATGATTGACAGAGTAGAAACTTTCAAATAATGTTGGAAAGATACCTGAACTTCTGGGAGTCTCTGACACCAGCCCCCTCCTGCCTGTCTGTGGGTGGCCCGATCTAATCATATGAGCGATTAGAACTAGATGTGGCAGGTCACAGCCTAGGTGAGTCCTAGAAATCTAACCAAACATGTGGTGTTAAGAAGACAGAAGGAGAAGGAAAAAAAAATCCTCAGTGGGATGAAACCCAATTTTAAGCCTCTAGAGCATAGAAAAGCCCCACTATTCATTAAGGGAGGTCCCACCAGCTATTTTCTCAGGCAGCTTGTATTCACATTAATGAATGAAAGAGAGAATTTTAATGTGCACCTCTGAGAGAAATAAGACCCCCAAAAAGTTCATTCCCCAGATCCCTCTGGGTTTTTTTTTTCCTTTTCCCTTTTCTAGTGCATAGTAATGAGGTTTTGTGGTTCTGTCAAGGTGGAGCAGGAAAGAGGTAGAGCAGGATAGTCAGGTTGCACATTCGAAGAGGCTCAGCATCAGAGAGCTTTCTTTTATCTGTAACCTGGCCCTTCCTCCAGTGCTTCTAACTTAGACCCAACCTGAGGCTCCATCCAAAGGGACAGGGGCAGCGGAAGCACGGCCCTCCCTTGATGGGCCAGAGGGGAGCCCAGGCTACTCATGGGAACAACCTTATCACCCCTTTGGAATAAATTTCCAAAAACAGCCCAATCTTGACTCTAGTCTCCCATTGTTTGATCCTCATTTCTTTAACCTCCTTTCCTCCCCCCAAAGCAAAGAATAAACTTCTGCCACACATTATAAGAAAGGCTTAATGCGCAGAGCCAGAGGTCAGGATGCCAACCTTATCTGCCCTGAAATACCCCTGAACTTGTAGAAATTTATATTTGTTTACATTATAAATGTACTAAAGAGCTAATTATAGTGATCATAACTCACAATTAAAAACAAACACAGTTAGAAATTTCAAAGACTTTCAATATCTTTTCTTTAATCATTCACCTAGGCTCAAAATATTCATTTTTTAGATTAAAGCATTAAAGTCGCTAATTATATTCTCAGAACTAACAATTATTTCTTTACCCTTTTACTACCTTCTTCTGGCAACAAAAAATGTCAGCACTGATTTAATTTTTTTGTTATTATAGGATTAAAAGAAGTTTCTAAAAACGCAATTAAATTCGCCCTATAGCTAGAGTAACTTCCCTATCAGCATCCGAAACCTCTTCTCTAAAACAACAGCATGAAAAATGATTCAGACTTTCTTGACTTTTGTGATACATTCCTTCCGTGATTATCTCCAATAACAACTCAACCGTTTTAATGAAACTCCCTGCACATCACGTCCTGGTGAAAGGTAGAACATATTAGATTAATAAAGAAAATGAAAGTTAAATTGGCTGTCGGAGTGTGAAGCCCTGCCCGTGTCATGCATGGGTTCTTCACCTTTGGGAGCCTAGTTCAACTTCAGCCCCAGGCCCTAAGTGAAAAGTTCAGTAGTCTTGAGTACGTCCCCACTTAATATATCACAAAATCAATTATTTTATGGTGGTACACTTGGTAACCTATGCTCAGACAGAATCAAGTTTTGTTCCCACTGGGGATTCACCAATTATCTATTCAGTGAATTATTTTCAGATAAAGCAGAAACACCTGCTGTCAGCAGAGGGAGTATCTGCCTAATACGGGTATCATTCTGAGCCTGACGTGTTATTGCATTTGTCACGTGCAGGATGGCACTGTGAGACTTTGGATGAATTTATCACATTACCGAGATGCTTGATGGGACATTGGAGCATGATTCAGTGCCCAAAGTTGGAGCTAAAATGCTGTAGCAAAGAGATCCAAAATGAAACCACAGAAAAATTGGGGAAGGGGGTAATCAAGTGTGTAGATACTGCAACTCATCTGTCTTGCCTGATTTCCAATAAGTCAGCACAAATAAAAATTGTGATAATTCAGCACAATTTCCTTTTACTGGCTATTGACCTGGGCAGATTCAAAGTAGGAACCAAAGAGAGGCTCCACGGACTTTGATTCTGAGACTGGGACAAAGGTCAGGCTTGAGACAGGCATAGTTTATGGGAGCTGCTACCCCTAACCATCTATTCAGGTAGGATTTAAATTCTTTAAAGGTCTCTCTTCTCTTTCCCAGAAGTCAGTCAACCTCAAAACACCAATGACATTTGTTTTTCACTTTTGCACAACTAATAACAATATCTGAAACTGAAACAAAGAACAAATACAACAGACCAGGTTTGTTGCGCTCTACTGACTCATTTGCTTGTCAAATCTCAAAGCATTAACATATGAACTTCAGGACCCATGATGAAGTCCATAGGCACCTATGGAACGTCCACTCCTGTCTGCAGTGTATGTTCCGGACTGACAGAGAGAATGGGACAGCATCAGGGAGGCCTCAGTAGCATGATTCTGACATACTGGCTGGGTACCTGTCCGTTATTGCTATTCTACTCTTACTGGAATAATTTCCTATCAAAAGTTCTATGTTAGGAACCATGAAGGAAAGTATAATCTCCTGGTTGTGAACACAGTTTCTAGAACCAGACAGATTTGGATTCAAATGCGAGACCTACCCAATTATCAGCTGTGTTGCTGTATTAAACTATTTAAGCCCCAGCTCCCTTATCTTCAAAAGAAGAGTAATGGCTCACAGGGCTATCATGGGGAGGGTTATTAACAACATGTGCAAAGGCTTTGCGTGATACCTGCACATAGTAAGTGCTCCGAAATCTTTACCTGTAGCTTTGATGGTGTAATTACTGTTACTGTTATTGTGTTGTTGTTATATTATTAATATAGAAGAATATTACATGATTCCCAGGACCAACTCATAAAATTCTTAGTTGAGAGAAGCAGTGGAAGAAACTAATAGTGACTGAGCTTTAAGCTGAAAAGAAAGGAGGCAATGGGTTTAGAACAGGCATCAGTCTTGCTGGGTAGACTTCTAAGTCAGCTTTCAATTAGTTTTGCTAAAAGAAGGGTGAAAATAATCCAAAACAAAAGCAGACTCAACAGCTGGCGTTTTTAAAGTTGATAGCCCATCAGAGATACGGACATACACCCTGTCAGCTTTTGCTCCCTCCTGACTCTGCTCTTGGTTCCAGTTGCTGGCAAGTGCCCGAAATGCTATTGCCTTTTTGAGAGAGAACTTTACCTTCCCAAGGACCTCCACCCCATGAGCTCTGACCATGGAAGAGACTCACTGGGCCTCAACACCCACGCATTGTTCAATCACTCTCTACCCCAAACCTTTCCCATGTCAGCTCCCTAATTTATTTTTTTTAAGCCCAAATATCCACTCATCCAAGAACGAGTCCTACTTTGAAGCACTTTACCATATCCTAGCAACCTACATGGAGACTAGTGAATTTGCATTAGCAAATACAGTCACTCCAGGCCTGGACTTTCTTCTAAATCTCTGATTCTCAAGTGACAGCCTTTACCCCTCTGCTTTTCCCCTGCACCACTGCTGTTATTCCCTGAGAGGGTTCTCAGACCCGGCTAGCATAATAAACACAAAAGCACTGTCTCTTGAAAAAAGGGCCAATTTTCTTCCACTACATGGATGGACAATTAGAAAAGAGGAAAGTGTTAGTATTAATCAGATGGAAAACTATAGGACAATTTCAAGCTTCTTATTCCTTAGAAGAGAGGTAATCAGAGTACAAGTTTAAGAGAAACTTTAGGTAAATCTCAGTCCTGCCAAGCAGCCTTTCCAGCTGACCACCACCACAAATGTTTGCCTCTTCTTTTGACTCGAGACCTAACAGAGCAGATAGCTGGATTGCAATGATGTGACAGAAATCCATTCATTATACAAATAATTATTCAACAATGATTTATTAATTTATTCTTCTATAAATATTTATGTTAGCAGGTACTGAGCTAAATCCTGTGGGGGAAGAGAAGCAAGGATATATACACAAGTATCTAGACCAGTGGCTCTTACCTGAGTGCAATTTTACCCCCGGGGGAGGTAAGTTTTGGCAATTTCCAGAGAAAATTTTGGTGGAAGGGTGCTACTGGCCTCTGGAGAGTAGAGGTCAGGAGGTGTAGGCTGCACCAAACATCCTACAATACAGAGGACAGGCACCCATAGTGAAGGAACATCTGGCCCCAAATACAGAGTGCTGGGGTTTAGAAACCTGAACTTTAATTTACTATCAGGCATTACAACCTACATTCGTATGAGAGAAAGAGAAGGAAAAAACTGGAAGAGTGAGTCCCTTCTGTCCAGAAGTCTAATCCAATCTAGTCTAAAGATCTAAAGAAGGTAACATTTGACTATGCCATGAAATTTGGATGAGATTTTGAAAGATGGTGATTACGGAGTTCTAGAAAATCAAAAATAGACTTCTAGCAAAGGGGAAAACAGTGTATGTTTTTTAATGTGTGAAGGTCTAAGGGGAGTTCTAATAGTAAAAGAACAGCTAGAATCATTTGAAGAGCAAGACAGAAAGACCAGAAGAAGAAGGTGATGACATTCCCAAGGCCTCAAATAGCAGGTTAGAGAATTTGCTTTATTGTCAGGGACTACGCATCTGAAGCACCAGACCTGGCAAATGTTATTATATTTTATCTTAGGCTCTGGTGTTCTGTTATTTCCGAGTCAACCACATCTAGGGTGGAGACTGGATTGTAGACAAGTTTGGGTCAAACGTGTGCATGTTTGACAGGTGAGGAAGCTGCAGCCCAGGGAGGCCCTGGGAACTGAGCACTCGTGCAGTCAGTCATGCCAGCGCCCAACTGCCATTTGTTCTCAGCCTAATTCTTCACCACCGCTCCATGCAGACTCTGGAAGGTGCTGCTGCATGCATTTTTAGGGCTATACTTTGGGTCGGGTCACTTGGTCGGTATTCACATGCAGGACTCTGCACGGGCTAGATGGAGAGGAAGGATAGCTGATAACTGTCTGGTGAGTGGAGTTCAGTCACTCTCCACTGGGCTCTGAGTGCCGTGCAGCAGGATGTAGGAAACAACTTCACCCCCACGTACAGTTGTAGACATTTCAGAATCACTTGGAGGTTTTCTTCAAATTCAGCATATTCCCCTAGAGATTCTAATACACTACCAACAGGTATTCCAAGTTGTCTACCCCAAAACTTCTGAAAATTGTTGCTTTATATTTTTTAATGTTTTACTTATTTTTTGAGAGAGCAGAGAGCACAAGTGGGGGAGAGACAGAGACAGAGAGGTGGGACAGAGGATCCAAAGCGGGCTCTGTGCTGACAGCAGACAGCCTGATGCAGGGCTCAAACTCATGAACCACGAGACCATGACCTGAGCTGAAGTCGGATGCTCAACCAACTGAGCCACCCAGGTGCCCCTGAAAGGTATTGCTTTACAGAACCATTGTTGAGTGGGGAAAAAGGTTGAGAAACTTTACTATTGGTTTTAACAGGGAATTTCATCTAATCTATCAGACTCCAAGGTGACTTCAGAGTTCAACTTAACTGGATTCATAAATTTGGGGACAATTTTAGCTCTGTACTATTTTTTTTAAGTAGGCTCTATGCCCAATGTGGGGCTTGAACTCAGTCCTGAGATCAAGAGTCACATGCCAGGCTGGTGCTCTAGCTCTGTATTACCATTAATGTAATTTTCTGACATACACCCTTCCAAAATTCTACATGACATATTTATTTTTAAATTCATTTCATTTTGAGCTCTCCCTCTTTTCATGAGGCAGTAGACAATATCTTTCAAAGCACAGGAGTCCATGTGGGGAAAGAAAAGCAAAGAAAGAAGGAAAGGGAAGGGAAAAAAGGAAAGGAAAGGAAAGAAGGAGGAGGAGGGAAAGGAGGAGGAGGGAAAGGAGGAGGAGGAGGAGGAGGAGGAGGAGGAGGAGGAGGAAGAGGAGGAGAAGGAAAAGGAAAAGGAAAAGGAAAAGGAAAAGAAAAGAGGTTCTTGGTGTCTAAACAGGTTAGAACTGCTGAGTTTAGTGGGATTCCGATGTTTTTTCTCTATTAGACCACGTATGATAACCATCTTATATGTGCAAACTTAACCACTAGGTTAACAACCAGATCGCATCACTTCAAATTTTGGTCCTGGCACTAATTAGCTGTGTGACCTCAGGCCCACCGCGTCACTTCTCTGTGCCTTATTAGAATGCCATTTAATGCTTATTAAAATCTGTTAATACATGTAAATTGCTCACAGCAATAGCGGATTCACAGTAAGTGCTATTAAAGCACTAACTACTCTTATTTCTTTTAAAATAATTTTGAGGCACCATTTGAGACAAAAATTGATTTTCTTTTATGTGCTACCAGTGTCTGGCTTGAGGCTTTTACCTGAAGCCATCTTTTTTCTTCATGTCCACACCTACAGTCTTCTCATCAGCAGTGGTCTAGGAGTCTTGAACACCTGAACAGTCACACGGTTCCAGCACTCAGGTTCCCAGCCAGGGGCTCTAGAGTCCCCAAGATCTATGAGTTTCTTTATTACATCTCAAATTCTAATGGAGACGGTCTACATGCTCATACCAAGGCTTACATGTATGCTGCCTGGCACAGAGCAGGACACTATTAGTGAAATGAACGGATTACAAGCTCTGGTCTTGTTTTTGTTTGCTTGTTTTGTTTTTTGTTATTGTTGTTTTTGTTTTTTTGCTTTTGGATATAATTCTATCAGTAGTGTGGTTATCCTGTTCTGAAAAGATCACTTTGTGTTAATGCATGTCTCATGAATAAAAATGAGAAAGTAAATTCATCATGTCTTTAAAAATACAGACTGTTCAGTGGACTAAATATTATAAAGTAAGGAGTCCATGCTGGTAGGGAGAGGCTAATCAATGTTGGGCTTCCAACATAAAGGGTGGAAACTGCTGGAGTCTAATGTGTTCCCTGAATTCCTCTCTCTCTCCCTCTCTGTCTCTGTCTCTCTGTCTCTCTGTATTTGATTAAGTATCTCCATGAAATAACAAAAGCATGAATGTCTCCAAAAAGCAAGTCCAACAGCGGAATGGGAAGCAGCGTGCCTGGCTGGTGCAGAACGCATGGTTGAGATGTAATCTTCTGTGTGCAAACTTAACGTGCCAGTTGTTTTATTTAGGGAGGGAAAGGAGGGGGGATGCATTAGAGAGAAAGTCCACAGCATAATTAGGAAACAATCAACACGTTTTTCTTGCTGTCCTAATTTTTTCTTCACTTTAAAATGCTCCATTGAGTTTAATTAAACTTGCCCTAGGCTTATAAGCCTAGCAAACTGGGGAACATTTTTTTTTGAAACTCGCTTTCCTGTCAGAAAGGTTTTCTTCAAGCTGGCCCAGTACTGCTGAACTTCAAGGTTTCAGGGGATGTTAAAACAACTACAACCAAATTAATGTAGATTATCTTTATTTTTTCCTATTGATTTGAGCAGAGGGGACGGGAAGCTGGGCGCAGCCAAATAAAAGACTTCTACAAGGTTATTAAGGATGCTTGGTTTGGGAAGCAGGGGTTGGAAAGATGATTTCATGTGGTTATGAAGGAGAGAGAAAGAAACGGATACAGGGGATATGCCAATGATGAATAATTACTGTTATTTCAATGAACTGCTATTAGGGAGGCCATTTCTTCCCCTCTTTTTGTATGTCGGCATCTAATTTGCTTTGAGGAATTACCACCACCTCATTCAACATGGTCCCAGTGGGATGGTCAGCTGTTTCGGGTTGCCCTCCACCAGCCCCTGCTCTCCTTGGCAGAGGGGCAGATGGGCACGTGGCCATTCTGGACCAGTAAGACTGTCACTCTCTGTCCCTTAGGATGTGGATCTTGATCACAGAGACACACATAATCAGAAGGGTTTGATATAAATGATTCTAATTCAAGGCCAGGTAGAGTTTATCCTCGGGCATTTACTGAAATTCTTTTTATTTTTTAAAATATTTTTTGATGTTTATGTTTTTGAGAGAGAGACAAAGCATGAGCAGGGGAGGGGCAGAGAGAGAGAGGGAGAGACACAGAATCTGAAATAGGCTCCAGGCTCCGAGCTGTCAGCACACAGCCTGACATGGGGCTCAAACCCATGAACTGTGAGATCATGACCTGAGCTGAAGTAGGATGCTTAACCGAATGAGCCACCCGTGCGCCCCATAAAATTCTTTATAGATACTTAGATTCCACTCCTTTCTGAATCCTGGATGCTCAGTCTTTGGTTGGATTTTGTAAGTTCTTCAGTATTTGCGTTAGATTTTACTCATTTACACTAACGTAATGAACGACCTCGAAATCTCACGGGCTTACAACAACACAAATTAATATTTTAGTCATGTTAAGTGTTGCCTGCAGGTTGCCTGAAGCTCTGCTCCATATACTTTTCACACTACAACAGGTTGGAGGTACAGCTCCTGTTTGGGAAATTGCCACTCTTGTAACAGACAGAGGAGCACGATGAGGAAAATGCATCATGCCTGCTAAACCTTCTGCTTGGGAGTGGTATGTGTTACTTACCCTCACTTGGTCCAAGCAAGCCTAATGTCAGAAAGACTAGAAGCATAATTCTCCTCCATGAGGGAGAGACCTAATAGGGAGAGACCAAAAGAAGGGCAACAGAGATTTCTTAACAATAGTGAAATCTTAACTCCAGTTCTACCAAGTCTTAACTGTGCAAATGTGGGGAAATAAACCTCTCTGAGCTTCAGTTTCTCCATCTTTAAAGCAGTGCTCACCAATATCTAGTCCCCCTTTTCCCAGGCACATAAAAAACTGCATAGTTGAAAGGGACCGTGTGACCAGACCCAGCCAATAAAATGAGCAGAAGAGATAAGTGTTATTTCCAGAGACAGTGGTAAGCCATGTGAATTTCTCCAGACTCTTTTTACCTGCTGAGGCAACTAAGAAGACTAGAAGTTCCAACTGGCACAGGTATAAGGCATTTGAGTCCCTGTCAGCTTGAGTCTCTAAGTGACTATGTAAAGCAGAATAAATTCCAGGTACTGACCCAAGCTAGCCATCATAGCATCATAAACTAGCTTACTATAGCAACACTTTGTTATACTAAGCCATAGGTTTTGAGGTTAACTTGTGTCTTCAACATAACTTAGATTTTCCTGACCAGCACAGAAATTGGTAGTGATATTAAAATCATCAAATTTCTGGTAGTTAATTTCTTCCTGCTTGAATATCTAGAGTGACTTCCGTTTCCTGAACTGATCTAACCGATAAAGGCACCTAACCCAATCAGGAGATGATGGGAAAGACTTCTGGCTCAAAGTGATGCCTGAACTATGTCTGAAAGAATGAATAGAATATGTGAAAAAAGAAAAAGGGGCATTCAAAACAGTTCATTAAAGGGGGCATTCAAGCAAAGGTGAGGCTCAAGGAATAGCATGATGGGGATCTATATTCAATTCCATCTGCCAATGTTATAGAAAATGAAGTTGGGAGATAAATAAGAAATTGTATACTCAGTTAACATGATTGTGGAGGGAAGATCCTATGTCTAACATTAAGGTGCATAAAGTTACATTACATGAAAACAATGGAAAAAATCATTGAAGGATACTAAACGGGAAAGAGGAGGTGGTCACACATGAATTTTAGATAAACCCCTCCATCTGCTACATGAAAGCTACATTTGGGAGATGAATTAGTAGATAAAATGAAGTCTAAATACTTCATAGTTAAAATACTATCTTGGTAATCCCAGAGAAAGGTAATAAAACCTAAATGAGAGAGTAGGGGACATCAGATTAGGGAACAAATCTCTGGCTTCTGAAAGTATTCTAGATATTCAGTCAATAATACTTGTTGAACAATTAATTGAGCATGGTAGTGAGAAAGGTGGGGATGGGGGATTCAAGAATGAGTCTCAGGTTTCTAACTTGGCTGACTGGGTCGGGGAGATCCCTGAAGCTGAGGGTATTATTATAGAAGCATATTAAGGTAATCCATTCAGTTTTGTATTTATTGATGTTGAAGCAATAAGGGTGTGTGTGTGTGTGTGTGTGTGTGTGTGTGTGTGTGTGTGTGTGTATGAAAAAATGGATGTCTAAATTTAAAACTCAGACAGAGTTCTAGACTGAAGATATAGATTCACAGATTTCAGAATCATCAGCCTGTAAGTGGTGGCTGAAACTGTGGAAGCTGGTGAGGTCACTAAGGAAATTTTGGAAGAGTCATAGCCTAGGAGAAAATCAAAATTAAGAAAGGAATTAACAAATTTTCTCTAAAAGGATCAGAGAGGATCATGGAAAACCAAAGAGAGTATGGTGGCATGGAGTGATATGCTCTGAAACACTTCCACTGAATTTGATGATAAGGAAGATTGCAGTAGATTTAGGAGGGGCTTAGAAATAATGGAAAAGAATCTATTTATTTCTTAGAAGTATGATAAAAAGAGAGGTATGCAATGGGAGAAAAATATAAATAAGTTTATAAGCTACAAAGAAGAAATCCCTTTCCCCCAAAAAAGGTAGAAGGTACTTAAGACAAAAGTGAAGAAAGACAGATTCCCTCAGAGGGAAAATGAGGAATTAAGAGTCAAGGATAAAGGGGGAAGGACTGGCTTAGAACAGAAGAGACACCCATTCTATACAATTGGAAAAAGAGATAAATCAAGTTGTGGCTAGAGAAAAATCTGATGAGAAAGCTTAAGATACCACCTCATTACTTTTAAGACTAGAAACAGCATAGTGCATTCTGAGCGGTTGAACGTTTAGAGAGTGGTCATTGTAATGGGAGGGTGCAATAAATAGTAGACAAAGTCTCTGGAGGTGAACAAGACAAGAAAGCAGAAGTTTAGAACTCTGGCACAGATATCACCCCTAGGCTCATGATGTCACTGAACTTGGGATGGAAAAGGGGACTGCAGGGACTGTTTCAAAGTCTCCAGTGACCCAAAGCTAGGGAGAAGTGAGTTCGTAAAAAGACAACAACGGTCTAACATCATGAATCTCAAAAGACTAGTGAGTTTTACTGGGGAGTGAAGGAATGCTGATTTAGAAGTCCATGAAAAATGAGAAGAAGAAGGCTGAGTGCATTCCCAGTTTAAACCAGAGGCACCCCAGCCTGTATGATATAGTATGGTCACTCTAGCTAAGGGAGAAATGGATCTTTAAGGAACATTCAAGTTTCAGCTAAGAGAAGAGATGAGGAAAATTTTTTGTGTCTAGGTACATGATGTAGCAAAGAAGGTTAATGGGAGAATGTTTTGGAGATAAGTTTGTACAAGTGCTTCCTTGAGTCCCTCCGTAACTGACCACATGATGCTACCCTCCCTTCTTTCTGCTTTGGAAATCTCCTCAGTAGCTTGTCATGGCCATTCTTTCCTCACTCACCTCAAAGGCCTTCACTAATCTCTCTACCTATCTGTCAATCTTTCAAGGCCCAGTGTGAATTCTGCCTCTTTTTTGAAACATTCTCTGGTTATAACAGCTTTTCTGGACTTCTCAATTCCATGAATCATTATGTACTTTTTGGATATGTCAATGTGGGGTACATCATTATATGCTGCTTATGAATCACTGTGTTGGCTTGGTTTTAAAAATAGCTCGCAAACTCTTTGAATCTGCATGGTGGTTTTTTATTGTGTGATTTGCACTTGACCATCTCATCCCTATTTCTTTTGAGGAACTGCTTCTTGACAATTTTAATAATATGTTTCTGTTGGGGATCAAAATTGCTTCTCTATCACAATATTCCATCATATCTTTCTAATCACAGAAATAGCCAGGTGACCAAGGTTGGATCATTTATAATACTACATCCTGGTAGTCATAGTGATTTATCTATAGAGTAACTAATGGGAATTCTTCTCTAGGATTTTCCCAGTGGGAGCTGAAAGGAAAAAGAAGTCTGATTAGAGTCAGACTTCCTAGCTGATGACAGGTATATTCTGTGATGGTTAAACTTATGTGCCAACTTGACTAGGCCACAAGGCACTCAGATATTTAGTCAAACATTATTCTAGGTGTTTCTGTTAGGGTGTTTTTGGATGAGGTTAATATTTAAATTGATAGACTGAGAAAGCAGATTGCCCTCCCTAGTGTGGGTGGGCCTTGTCCAATCAGTTGAAGGCCTGCATAAAATAAAAGGTTGACCCTGCTCCAGATAAGAGAGAATTCTTCCTGCCTGCATGCCTTCAAACTGTTACACTGACTTTTCTTCCTGCCTTCAGACACAAACAGAAACCTTTGTTCTTCCTGGGTCTTGAACCTATCATCTTTTGGAGTCATCAGCTCTCCTGGATCTCCACTTTACCAACTCACCCAGCAAATCTTGGGTCTTGGAAGCCTCCATAATAATGTAAGCCAATTCCTTATAACAAATCTATTCACACTATATGTATATCTAAACACAGTTATACATACATACACATATATTTGCATATCCATCCTATTGGTTCTGTTTCTCTAGAGAACTCTAGTACACATTCCCTGGTATGTGGAGAAAGAGAATGAAACGGACATCCAGAGACAAGAGGCACAGAAAAAGAGAGATGATTTCAAAGCATCAAGACACAGGTTTTAATTTTCTTTAAGATGGCTATAGCATTGTTTCCTTTCATTCTGTGAGCTAACCTGGAATCTTCCAATAAGTTTCCTTTGGTGATTTAACTAGATTGAGTTGTGCTTCTGTGACTTACAACCAAAAGAGCCCTGACTAAAACAATCTTTGTTTTATATGTCTATATCCTGTTCAGCACTCAGGACTGTGCACATGATTGTTTCAATAAAAGCTCGTTGATTGATCGATTGATATTAGAATTACATTACTCTTTGTTCAGTTGGTAACTGCTGAGCTCCTGGTCTTCTCAATATTTCATTCTGAGCCCTATAATGAAGAAAATTTATCCGGACTGCTCCTAAGAGATAATCCAACTCCAAGAGAACACAGCCACTGGCAATAAATAGCCCAGATTCACAAAGAATAAAACAGATTAGACTAACTAGAAACTTTTTGGCTGAAATCACAAAGATTATATTAGCTAAAGGGAATGTGGTAGATGATTATTTGATCTTGTATCTTGATAGTGCACATAGTAAAGTGCTGGGTACAGCATCTCATGAAATCTTGATAGCTAAATTAATTTAAATTGGCTGAATATGTAGATCTTAAATATCTGAATACAGCAAACATGGGATGAATATAATATAGGAAGGTGTCAGGTTAGAATGTGCAGACTGGCTAATCAGATAATAGGGGATCAGTTTAACTCTGTTTTATTGGACCATCATCACTAATGGCATCTGAAGGGGTAAACAGCATGTTAATGAAATCTTCAAAGCATTGGTGAGAACATTAATAAATTAAACAAAGAACTTGAAGAGATATGAGAGATATACTGACAGAATAAAAGTTAGTATATTAGAGGGGAAAATATTCCTCAGATCACTTAGATCCCACGTGCTTAATTAGAAATAAAAGGAAAGTGACTAAGTAAGATAAAGTTGTCTAATTTTAGAAAGAAGCTAGAGATCAGTGCTAAATACTTTGGCATGAAAGGTGACATGATAGTCTAGAGAGCAAATATAGGTAGTATAGTCTGCATTCAGACCCACAGTTTTTTTTAATAGGGAGGATGCATATCTAATCTTAGGGTTAGAAATGAGTTTCAAGACATGAAATCAAAAGAAGAATCCATAAAGAAGAAATTGGCCAACTTAATGATTAAATGTCATTAGGCATTTGTTATTAAAAACAACAAAACACAAGGAGGGGATAATAATGATTATATCTAAAGTTTTTCAAGTCCTTGAAGTATAAGATAAATAACCCAATAGAAAATAAAAAAAATTCTATGACAATACTGAAAAGACAAAAAATAAATCATCAATGAAAAATGAAAGTTCTTACCCTTATTACTGAAAAAAAAAAAGGAAAAAAAGATATGACATTTTTGACCTCGAGAATCAACAGGTCTAGAAATGAAACATTTTTTATTTTCTGCTAGTGGGAATAGTATTAAAAGCTAACACCCACTGAGTGTTTAATATCAGACTACAACTTTCAGGCATGAGAATTTGGATAATAGGATAAGAGTATATTTAATTTTTTTTTTTTTTGCATGACACTCAGCAAGTACCATTGTGCTTTTATTTAATGTTTATTTTTGAGAGAGAGAGAGAGAGTGAGCACACATGAGTGGAGGAGAGGCAGAGACAGAATCCAAAGCAGGCTCCAGGCTCTGAGCTGTCAGCACAGAGCCCGACGTGGGGCTTGAACTCACAAACTGTGAGATCATGACGTGAGCCAAAGTTAGAGACTTAATCAACAGAGCTACCCCTAGGCATGGAGAGCCCCTAGGCACCCCTAGGATAGAAGTCTATTAAAACAGAATAAGCTAGTCTGCAATCACAAAAAGAAAAGAAAGTTTATTTATTTTTTAATACAAGAGTCTTGGGCACGTGTTTGGGTTGGTAAAACAGCTTTTATCTGGTCATCCCAGAAACCGCACTCCCTGTCATCTTTTTCTCCATCATCTTCATGCACACTGCCATCATCTTCATCCAGTGAAAAGCAAACTGCATGGTGGAGGATGAGCATGCAGCGTTTCCACTCACATTCCAATGGAGAAGCTGCAGTCATTTGGCATCACTGAATATAGGAGAGCTTAGGAAATGTAGTCTGTGTGTTCCAAGAAGGAGAGCAGAATTAGGCAGTCGGCTAGTAGTCTCTGCCACAAGACTGAAGAGTCAAGGTAACGAGCTGAAATGGAATCCATTCATGTCCCTCAAGGAGTGATCAGCTCCAAAAATAAACTGACAAGGTCACATTCATTAACTCATTGGAAAATCTCTCACAACACTCCCATTTGGTCCACATAACACCTCTGTTGTCAGCATTAATGTTTCTGAGATAAGTATTAGTGTTTCTATAGGGAAAATACAGGTCTGAAAGTCTTTAAAAATACCTCTAAGTCAGACAGCTAGTGAATGGTGGAGTTGAACTCAGTCTGTCCGATTCCACAGCCAGCTTCTTTGTTTAGTCTATACCACAAGGATGGAGTTAGCAAGCCCATCTTTCTCTACATTAACTACACAGAATCCATCACTAACTTTATATTCCATCACTCACTTTCAAGTCAACATGTAATAAGAATCTACTATTTGCTGGGCTCTGAACTAGTCAAATTAATATGTCTTATCTCTCAATCAATTCAACCCCCCTTGAGGAAGACATTTTTATTTCCCACTAAGGGTAAACTTGGCAAGAGTCACATAGCGAGTGGGCAGCAGATCCAGATTGCAAAAAGTGTAGACTCCTCACCATTAACACCATGCAGCACCCACTCTCACGTACACCCACTTCCCCAGCGAGACTTCATGAAGGCCGACTATGAACACAGCACCGTAAGGTGCTTCAAGAACCTACTCTCTGCTCTCAACAACCTGACAAGTTAGTTGGGGGAGATGAAACGTATACACTCCCAAGCACATACTAACCACACACGCATAAAAAGCAGTGTGTAAGCTGAAGTGGTGTAAAGGGCACTGACAGTTTGTATTTCACAGAATACCAAATTTAAACGTATATTGGAGATGTAAGTGAAAGCTTCTCGGATTGAGGAGGAGTTGGAATAGGTGGATTAACAGAGACAGGCCCAGGGAAAGGAGAGCCAGACAGCTTCCAATGTGGGAGAACAGAGAAGCCTAGCCAGGGAGGGTGGTAACAGTCAAGAGTTGTTTTTAAGTCCCCTGGGTCACTATCTGGCCAGTAACGTTGGTTAAAACAAGCAAATAAGCAAAATGCTTTACAAATACAGGTTAATGATATCTTGGTTCTGTTATTTTCCCTTCCAGAGTGAATGATCTGAATCCTAACTCAAACTTTCCTCTGAAGGGCTCCAATTCTTGGTTTGAAATACCTTCCCCTCCCCCCTTTTTATGAATGTGCAAATGTTATAATGCAAAGGTGAACTGAAAGCTCTTTGTCTTCAGAGACTAAAATATATTGCCCTAATATTAGTTGGTGATATTGCTCTTGCAACAGCTCAACAGCTGTTTTCCTATTAATATATGTGCAGTTTACTTTGTTTAGCCGGGCTTATACCAAAAGATCTAACTGGAAGGGAGAGGACAGACTGCAGGGAGAAGGGAAGAAGAGAGTTCCCTGGCTCCAAAAATCTTATTTTTAATGTGTGGTCAAATTGTCTTCTTTCCCAGAAATGACATGAATACATTTTTAAGAAAACTTTATCAGCCTTTTGGGGGTAGTATATGGGGATACTTTTTCTTTACAAAAATGATCCTAAAAACTAAACTGCTCTTGACTGAAAGAGTATTGACTGAAAGGGTATTGACTAGATCCCTAGAGTATATTAAAACAGAGACTCATGTCTCATGAGGCATTGACGTTTTCAAATCATAAGGCAGCCTAGTTTAAATCAGATGTTTATTAGAGCCTTATTAGACATAGGTACTATCTTAAATACTTACTGTCCAACTCAGCTTTGGTTCCAATGATGCCAGGCAAGAACAGAGACCCATTCCCACTGGTAGAATAGAACTGCCCTCTTCTATTCTAACACCAGGCATTCACTCCTTTAACAAATATTTATGTCTAACTGTGAGCCAATCATTTTTCTATGTATTAGTAATATAACAGTAAACCAAAAAAAGGCAAAGTAATAAATAATATAAAATATGTTACATTCCGAGAAACAGAATAACTCAAGATAAGGGGATAGAGGCACGCAGGGGGTGCTACTTAGAGTGGGCTGTACAGGGGAATCCTCCTCCAGGATGATATGAAATTTGAGTAGAAGTGAAGTGACCTGAATGAAGTAAACAGGCAAGTCCTCTGGCTATTTGGGGGAAAGCCATTTTAGGCAGATCTACGAGTTAAGTTCAAAGGGCCCAAGGGAGGCAGATGCTTGGAGTGCTTGAAGAACAAGAAAGAAGGCATTGTGGCCTGCAAACAGTAATCAAAGAGAAAGAGACAGAAAGTGAGTCAGATAACAGATGGAGGAACAGGTCAATGTGGGTCAATTTTACTCTAGATGATGTTGAAAATCTTATGAGTGTCTTGAACAGAGAAGTGATATTATATAACTTATTTTTTTAAAGGTCGTTGCAGTTGCTATTTTGAGAATAGATGGTGGAGGCACAAGGGATGTAGCAGGGAAACAATTTAGGAGGCTATGCAGTAAGGGAGAGAAAAGATGATAGCCTGGACCTGAGGGAGGGGAGCACAGTGGATATAAGTGGTGAAAAAGGTCATGTTGTAGATATATTAGAACACAGAACTGATAGACAATTTTTGGTGGATTGGATTAGGGTATGGGGGGGGGGGAGGTACAAATCTAGCATGAATCCAAGTTTTGATACTGGAGTAATTGAAATTCAGAGTTGTAATTTGGTGAGCTGGAGAAGGCAGGAGGGTGGAACTATGTTTTCTTGCATTAGGTTTGAGAATGCTGATTACAAGTGGAAATGAGGAATAGATGAAATGCAGGAAATGAGAGTTCAGGGGACAAATCAGAACTGAGATGTAAATATGAGAATTTTCAGGGTACAGTATTATGTGGAACACCTGCCTATATAAGCTCACCTAGGGAGTACCTGCAAAATAAAGAGAGGAAGAATTCCAAGAAAGGAGCCCTGAGGCACGCCATCACTTAGAGGTTGGGAGCGTAAAACACAATTGTGCAAAAGAGATTGAGAAATCGCAGTCATGGAGACAGGAGGAGAACCAAGAAAGAAAAGGGTCCTAGAGACCAAGTGGATATATTATTTCTGGGAGGAAGGAGGATTGAGAAGCAGGTAAACAGTAGTGGTGGCTCCAAGAGCAGACAAGAAGAGAAAACTTCCCACTTTGGTCATAATTCAGTTACTTGCTCTGGGGTCTGACTGCCTAACAAGGGTGTGACTGAAAGTTACTTAATGTTGGAGGCTCATCCCAGACTTACCCCTGCTCTTATGCTCTTATGTCAGCACATCTTGCTGATGACACCTTCTAGCTTCTAATTATCTCCACCTCAAGAAGAATACCAAGCAACCATTTAAGGATGATTATACAACTTCATTTTATTGGGGCTTCCTCCCTACATCCTCTTTGCTACAACCATGCTATACTCATGGTTGGTGTCTCCATTATCTCATCATTTTTGTAGGGTCCACATGTGCCACTGAACAAAGATCTTTCCATACACTTTGTAGTAACCCTGACAATAAATGTGAGAGTTAGATATTTTTGTTTCTATCTTAATACCTGAGAAAACAGACAGATGGGAAAAGTGCTTGCTTACACATGACAGAGCTCAGACCTCGGTGTATCTAAATCCAGAGTCCATGCTCTTAACCATTCCTCTGCTCCTGATTTAGTGACTACCATGTGCCTGGTTTACTCTCAGGAAAAGAACTTTTATTTCATATACAGAAAAATAAATACTAGGACCTTACCAAAATTCTAAGGAAAAGTATTTGCAAATCTTTCACAAACCCTTACCTCATCTCTCAGAATAATGTCTTATCTAATTCCAAAAGTTTTAAATGCCCTCTTTAGCTGGTAGTACTTTACATGGTAGTACTCTCATTCACAGGATTTCTCTCCTTAAGGTATGAGAGTTTTGTTGTGTTGTGTGTGTGTGTGTGTGTGTGTGTGTGTGCGCGCGCTATTTTGTTTTATTGGTGGAGGCTGGGCAGGTGAGAAGGTGTATCTATGCTTTTCATTATATAGGTAATGTATATTTCCTTGTTTATATCACTTCTCTGCAGTCAGGCTTTCAATTACTTATGTCTATGGACTTGCTTTTATGCTGAAGTGTATTTATTTTGAAAATATATGAAATGGAGAAGTTGATCTCTATCTATTACATTAGTTCAAGCTGAATCTCTAAGATGTTAGGGTCTACCATTTCTATTCTTATTAGATAATAATATTTATAGAATATTCATGTATATTGTGCTCTATTTGAACTTCACCAATCATTTCTTCCTGTATCACATTATAAATTTATAATTTATAAATTATAAAGGCAAATACTCTTACTAGAGTTTTAATCTCATAAGTGTGATTCAAATACTTTACCATTTTTGATGGTAGAAAGTAAAAAAGTGAGATTTGTGCTTCTTTTCAACCAAAGTATCTGGGCTAAACTCAATTTACCTCCTTATACCATGACTATTTTACTTCTCAGCTTAGTGAAAACCAAAATAATATTTCAGTAGCCATGGAAATTGTATCCTGCCATTTCTTTTGGCTAATGCATGGTTGTTGTTCCAGTTGTTGAATTTTTATCTCATCAAAAACTTTCATTAATATTCCAATGGTTTCTTTAGAGACCATCCCTCAAAAACTAACAGGAACATGTTAATAACTTGATGGGGGGTCGAGCTCCACTAAGCTTCTCATCATTTCCAATAGCTCAACAAACATAAATTCAGAGCTGTCTTCTTAGAATTTCCTTTTCAACAAAAGCATGTACTTTCAGGAGCGAAATTTTTTATTTTAAGTTTCAAAATAACAGGACAGCAAACGTCCAGTGCTCTATATGCCTGCTTTAAACGTCACATGCTAATAACCATGGACAGATCCACAAAGACTCAAACCAGCAAAAGCTCTATAAACTAAAAAGGGAAATTCTATGAGCTAAAAGCAAAATTCCACAGCAGAGACAAGCTCTATTAAATAACCTAGGGGTACCTCTTTGGCCTTATTTCTCAACCCTCCTTCTTCTTTTTAAATCTGCCATTTTCATTTTTCCTATCAAAATGACAGAATCTGATTCTCTAGCCATATTCACCTTCTTTCAGTTTCTTACTCCTCCTCGCCTTTCCTATCTCCCTCCCCCAAATCTCCCAGTCTGTGCTACCTGCCCTGATGTCCAGAGAAAGTGCAGACTTTGTCAGATTTCCTAGAACACTGTAATTCTCCTACTGTAATATTTATTATACTTTAGCATCATGGCTTCCTTTATTGAATCTCTTCAATATCAGGCCTTAGGCAACGACGGCAAGGATTCACCATTTTGTCAAAAAATGCCTATCACATATTATGTACTTCATAACTTTGAATGGAAAAAATGAACACATCATTAGAGAAGGTAGATGAATGAGACATTCTAGTGGTAGTGTGGTTTTTAGGAGTTGAGGCTTCCTTGGACCAAGAGTACTACATTCAAATCTCAGCTTGGGAACCACCAGCTTAACTTACTGACCTTGGATAAATTGCTTAATCTATTTGAATTTGAGGTCCTTCTCTATGAAAATGGAGATAAAAATAGATACTTCCTCAGAGAATTATAGCAAATATGCAATGAAAAATTTCATATAGCACTGTATCCAGCACATAAAAGTATTATATATATATATATATATATTTCTTGTTGTTACTAAACAATATTATTACTAAATAATAAAATGTGCTTACAGATCTGGCTATGAATTGCATTTGTAGCACCAGTTAGGAGTTTCAGTGGCAAATCCAAAAACAACTAATGGAAAAAGTTTACAGGGTAAAAACAGTGATTGTAAAGTAATGTGTTGAATCTACAGCCACAGACAATTAATGAAGCCTAGGATATGGCAGGACATTGGCTAACCTCTTAAATTCTCTAATAGGCAAAAAGGACAATGAATGTTATGCTTTGTGCTTATCTCTGAAAATTAAAGAAATATAGATCGTATTACATATGTCATAAACTAAAAGGCAACCATTAGAATTAAAAATAGGAATTTTATCTTCTAAATAAGTATAAGAAAATAAAGACAGATGTTTAAGAAGATCATGGTATAGTGAAACACAGAAAACTTAAGTGAGGTGCGCCTGGGTGGCTCAGTCAGTTAAGCGTCCGACTTTGGCTCAGGTCATGATCTTGTGTCGGTTTGAGCCCCTCATCAGACTCTGTGCTGGCAGCTCAGAGCCTGGACCCTGCTTCAGATTCTGTCTCTGTCTCTCTCTGACCCTCCCCCATTCATGCTCTATCTTTTTGTGTCTCTTAAAAATGAATATATGTTAAAAAAATTAATAAAAAAAATTAAAAAAAAAAAAACAAGTGAAACATAGAAAACTAAGGCAACAGCAGAGCAGGGAAAATAAAAGCAAATAAAAAAACAAAATTCATAAGGCATGGCAAAAGCAAGGCCAAATCTATTAGTTATGAAAATATATAAAATAAATACATTATGCATCCTGTTAAGAAAACAAGGCTTCTCAGATTGATAATCAAAAAAAAAATTTGATATAATCCTCCAGAGACCAAATAACTTTATAAGGATAAAGTGAAAGATTCATTAAAGATAATCAGAAATTCAGTCTTTTACAATTTCAAGTGTTCCATAATGAGTAGATATCACCTCTTTAATTAGGGAAACAAAGGATTAGGTTAATGCATGTTAAGACCTCAAAAGAGTCTCTGGCACAGAGTAAGCTCTACTTAAGGGTTTGTTCAGAGTATGACTTGTTACTATGGCTTTGTCAGTGCTATCCAAATAATATATCAAAACCGGGACACAACAATAGTATCACAATCACACAGCCCCCTTCGCTTTAAGGAGGTCTTTAAGTTGGTCACATATATGGAAGGTCCAAGGTGAAATTTCTTGTAAAATTTCAGTTCTTTGTGGTACAACCTATTCACCATCCTCATATCCTTCATTTCTAGACTAATGAGTGGCAGATAGTGATACTTTCATTATTTTCACTAAAACAGTAATAATCACATTAAATTGGTCTGCAGTTTACGAAGTGGAGTCCTATTTTCTGAGAGAATAGAAGAGTTAAGCAAAATTTAATTTAAAAGTCTTTGCTTTCTCCCACAGTATAAATTCAGCTATTGTACTCATTGATTTCATTCACTGAATCATTTGCCAGTTGCTTAGCAGGCATTATGCCTATATAAAGGTGAATGAAAACACATGGTCCTTGACTTCATAAAGCTTATTGTCTATTAGAAAAGAACAATTATTATGTAACCTGCAAAACAAAACAAAAACAAAAGAAAACAAAACAACAACAACAAAAAGCAGTTCCATGAGAGCACACAAGCATATAACCAAGAAGTCTATCTCCTATTGACAGGGGCAGGCAAGGCCAGGGTTTTCACAGAAGAACTTCAAAGGCCAAGGGTTTTTACTAACATATCTTCTCTGCCATGTCCATGATTCAATCCATCTTTCTAATATCCAGAATGCTGATTCACTAGAATAAAGACATTTATATTCAATAGATCCTTTGTTCCAATCTCCCAAATTAGCTCTATAATATATCACTTTATACCTTGTTTTATTAAACCCTACATGTCTTCTGAAAAATACATGTTTTGCATTCATTAGTCAGTAAGAACCCCAGGTAACTGCTGGGGTGGGGGAAAAAAGAAGACATACACCCAAATGGGCTGTTATATACACAGAGTGAAACACTTTCAAATGGGTTTATGTTTGGGAAAGAAGCATATTGTTCCTTGCCCAGCACACTCTGCTTCAGCAATGAGTGGAGGGTTTGGCATTAGGTCAGTTGCTTTGTTGTGTTTTGATAGATTGGGCCATATCTGAAGTTTATTACCTGGACATGAAGGAGAAAAGCCACATAGCAAATTGGCAAATATCCCCCCCACCCCCACCCCTCGACTCTTTTCAATACCCCTAGAACGTTTATAAAACATTTTAAGTTAATCAAACAACACTGGCGTGCATTCCCGTTGTAAAAATGAAGACAGTAGACAGGAGATTAAAATCACTTGTGACATCCAGCCCTGTATCCCTGTAGCATGTACCATCAATAGAGACAATCACTGTCATTGATTTGATGTGCTTTCTCCAGGTCCTTTTTCTCTGAATTTACATATACAAATGAGCATTCTAATTTCTGTGGTCTTTTGTTTTTTATACACAAAAAAATAATATTATTCTGTGGATATTTTTGGAAACTTGTTTTTTCAATAAAGACTACTAAACCTTACAGATTTTACATGAGAATGTCAATAGATCTGCCTCATTTATTTTTATTGTTGTACAGCATACCAAAGTGAGGACTTTATTAATTCTCCTACCAGTGGGCATTTACGTTGTTCCCATTTTTTTCCCATTACAAACAATACTGCAGTGAATGTTCTTGAGAATATGCTAGCAGGTCTTCTACTAGCTCTCATACATGTAAAATTTGTGAACACTTCTGAAGTGTTGCTTATCACTTTGTAATTGTACATATTATCATAAATGACATAAAAAAATGTCAAAAATCAGAATGACATGGGCATGGACCAATCAGCAAGGATGCACAAAGGAGCCAGGGCAGATGCCAGGAAGAAGCATTCAGTATGCTGTGCTTGTTCCTTCTACCCAAATGACTACACTAGAAATTGGGTTTTCAGTGCTGCCATTCAAGAAACATTTACCCTCTTACGTATTTTCTTGTGATCATATTCGGCTAGTATGCTAGCAGTGGTGCTCATCATGGCCAAAAATTATAAGTCAAAGACTCTGTGTGTGTGTGTGTGTGTGTGTGTGTGTGTGTACATGAGCTTGCAATGGTTCATTATAGCTGATATGAAAATAAATACTAATTATTTTTTTAAGAAATGTTACATTTCCATTTAAGTATGTAAATAAAGTAAAGAAGAGTAAGGAACATAACTTTAAAGGAAGATTTTTAAAGGAGATGATACCCCAAGATAGGTTGGTATCTTTCTCAGGAAATATTAACTATTTTTTTTTATTCATTCCAGTCCTAATGTCACATAAAAAGTTTGATCAGATATTTCTTAATAATTCACATTTTTAGTTTTTACCTTTTCTAAAATTTTAGCATGTTTCTTGTGTTTCAGGTCACTTCCCCACAAATGCTCCTCTAGCTTTTTAAATTGTAACTATACCTTCTTAAGGAACTAATCCTGCTACTACTCAGCTTTCATTATTTGCTTAAAAATGTCCAAAGTTTCAGTCATCTTCTTCTTAAGGTGCTTCTTTCATCCTTTCCATGACATAGAATCAAAAAAGAAGGGGAAGAAACACATGGGGCATTCCCTTTGCTGAGATTTCAAAAACTGCTTGTGATTACTTCAAAAGAATCTGAAAGAAGTTCTTTTCTGTTTAATTATTAACCAAGAATGAAGCAGAACTTTTCCATAGTTTTTCTTTTTGAATAATGGGAAATGGGAATAGCATGGCATGTTGTAGTCTATAAAGCACAGTCTCATCCCCAGATGGAAGCATCTAGCAAAGTAAAACAATACATCTCAGAATATCATTTCCTTTAGCAATACCCTAGCGATGAATCCCTATCCTTATACATGGATCTTCTTTTGCTAACACCTACATACTATTAGAAAAAATTATAATAAATTATGTGAGGATTTGAAAACTGGTTATCTGACGGCAGCCAGGAGAGAGGAGTGTGGGTCAATCCTATCTTCCATGCCCCGATCCCCAATCACTCAGAAATATAATTGTTTTGTACCTCTGTGATCCAAAAGCAAATCAAAGCCATATTTCATTCAAAGTACTCATGGCAGAGGGATCTTGGGAAGCAATTTCCAACCCTATGATTTTAGAATCTATTAAACCTCTTGTTCTTATAATTATCTTCACATTTTCTCCATTACTTTACATAGATACCAGAATAAAGAAGCTGCAATTTTGATTACAGAATTGTTTTAATCTCATTACTTCTACATATCCACTTTTTCTCTTTAATTTCTAATTTGAAACATATTAAAATAATAAAAAAATTTCAATGATTCTAACACTAATTATTTGACAGGTCTAAGATCCTAATCTCTCAAAACATCTTACTTATTTCAATGAAGCACATACAATTCTAAGCATTAAGAAAAAACTTAATTTTAATTTATTCTGTAAATGAAGAACATTTATTTAATTTGACAACACATCTGGCTACTCAAACTGAATGTGAAAGGAAGAAATAGTATGCTGTTGAAAACCTAAAATCAGGGTTGACTACTTTATGCTGTATGGATCAACCCAATGCTTTTGTTCAAAACACATTTATTCTAAAACTATGGGATAGATACGTTCACTGGTCACACATAACTCTGATCCAGGCACTGTATTAAGTTCTTGGATATAAAGATACAGGACTCTGGCTTAAAAAGCCCACAATTAAATAAAATGCTGCATGGGTAGTACTAACAGATATAGGAATTACATGCTAGTGGAACATTATGAGTAGCAATGATTCCTTCCCTTCAAGGAAAACACTGGGAAGGGCTTCATAGGGATGATGGTTTATTAGAATGAGTAGAAATCAGAATGAGCAGATACTGAAATTTATTTTAAATGAACTCCATATTCAGCTATTAAAAACCACATTGAGGACTGTTTTCCTGGATACTGTATCTACTAGCCCCTTCTACTTAAGTAATTTGTAAGCTGAATTTATAGGAGGTTGCCACAATGGGCAAATGTAAACCAAGGAAGTTTCTACTTTCCGCCTCAACTTTTCCATCAACACCTGCTCCCTCTTCAGCAAGAAAAGCTCTCCTTTCAGCTATATTGTATTTACATGATTGTGCTACAAAAAGAAATTGCTTTCTCAATTTATGTTTTGTAAATTTAGACTTTTGTGTATATATGTATGTGTATATTTTAAAAGTTATGCCCACTTGTATAACAGACACTCAGATGCATATACAAACAAAAGTTTAGGCCTTGAAAATAAGAAGAATCTCCAACAAACACTTTTATATTATTAACCCAACTTCGGTCAGAGAATTTGCATATAATGAAAACAATGAGGTCAAGTACAAGTGGAGCACACATTATCCTTCACACTCACTAAGAGAGTGACTCGCTAAGATGGCAGCACTTCACAGTGGGAGCTATTCTGTGAAACTTCAGACTTAGACTTAGCCACTTGTTTTGTTTTCATGAATTCTTCAGCATAGCACATTATTTTATTATTTTTTAATGTGTATTTATTTTGGGGAGACAGAGTGGGGCAGGGGCAGAGAGGGAGACACAGAAGCCTAAGTGGGCTCCAGGCTCAGAGCTGTCAGCACAGAGTCTGATGCGAGGCTTGAACCCAAGAAGAACGGGATCATCACCTGGGCCAAAGTCGGACACTCAACCGACTGAGCCACCCAGGAGCCCCGACATAGCACATTATTTTAAAAACAAATTCCTAGACCTATGCTAGCCTTTAGAATACACTGTTAAACTCTTAAATCTACCAGTGCTCAATCATATTCATTTGCCATGAAAATCCTTTTCTTAGCATAAGATAGAAGAGTCCAACAGTTCCTTTGGACCTGCCGCATATAAATTCTCTTTGGGGAAGTAAGGTGTAAGGATAAAGAAAGGAGCAAAGTTCCTTTATTCTTTGACTACTAGATCTTCACATCAAAATAGAGAAGTGGTTGATGGGTGGGGCACCTGGGTGGCTCAGTCGGTTAAGCGTCCAGCTTTAGCTCAGGTCATGATGTCACAGTTCGTGGGTTCCAGCCTTGTGTTGGGCTCTGTGCTGACAGCTCAGAGCCTGAAGCTCACTTCACATTCTGTGTCTACCTCTCTCTCTCTGCCCTTCCCCTGCTTGTGCTCTGTCTCTCTCACTCTCAAAATTAAACATTAAAAAAAATAAGTGGTCATTGGGTTAAGTATACTCAAAATTTTAGAAAGCTGCTTGTACAGAATGACATATCAGTGCTTTCCTAGTTTATGTCAAAGTGACCCTTCCAAATAGAATTACATTTTTACTATATGCACAGAAATACACACATGTGCATTCATGCATGTGCACACACATACACATATACATACACATGCCCCTTTACCATCCATGCTCCTGATTTGTCAAATGAGAGAGACAACCAAGAAGTGGTGACAAACAAGGAATTTTCTGTACTGAGGAGAAGGAAAATAAGTTTAAGAACTGGCTGCAGAAACTCACGGAGGAGAGAACTTTCTTTAATAGATATAACATTCCCACGTCTTTAGGTTTTGTATAGGGAGATAATTAATTTTATGTGTCCATTTGATGGGTCACAGTGCCCCAGATATTTGGTCAGATGTTATTCTGAATGTTCTTATAAAGGTGTTTTGGACAAGATTAACATTTAAATAAGTAGACTTCAAGTAAAGCAGATGATGTGGGTGGATCTCACCCAATAAGCTCTAAGCCTAAGTAAAACTAAAGTGTGACCTTCTTCAAATAAAAGGAAGGCTTTTAAGAAGAAGTCATCTAATTTTCTTTCATAGCTTGCTGTACACATTGTGACCTATCCACCTTTTAATCACTCCATTATCCCATCTCTCATCCATTGATTCCAAATCCTCAATAAAATCTACTATATACATAGCCTTCAGTAGGTGGTATTTTGGAAAGTAAAGAGATTACATCAGTGTCCAGCAGTGTGATATAGTATGAAAACTAAACAGTGTATACAGGTGATTACATGCAGAGAAGTGATTGGGAGTTTAGAAGCAGCAGCAATTTCTACAGAAAAGATAAGCCCAAGATTCTTCAGGGCTGTTGGAAGATGGAAAAGCTAAGTGTCCCATTACCAGTGGGACAAGGATAAGGTGATCTTTGCAAATTGGGGATTTGTAAAAATCCAAAAGTTTGGCCCAGGCATTATAATTCTCATTATGCCACGTGGGTCACTAAAGCCTACACTTAGAATGTAATAAAGCCTAAACTTAGAATGCAATAGAAAAGAAAAAAGAGAAAGCAGAGAAAAGAGAAAAAAGTTAAAGAAAATAAAAAGGGAAATAATGGAGAAGAGCTATGCTTCAATCCCTATAAGTGCCTTAGACTCACATATTTTGGTAACTTCTCTAAAATCAAAGGCACACCATACTGTGAAATAATTCAATCTAAAATGGAACTGGAGGATATAAAATGGAAAATCTCATACATGTGCCCTCAGGAAAACAAAACTTAAGGATTGAGACTGATTTCCCATAAACGCTTCATTTGCAGAAAACTCAACTCCAGCCAAGATCTCCCCTAACTCCATTGCTCCACCTCCTCTAGATCCACCTGTGTCCTCTTCTAATCCTTTCCTTTATCTGAACTCTCCGTCTTCTCTATTGCTGAAACATTACCAACTGAACCTATTAAAACTCCCCCTTTTAAAATTAGGTCTTCTGAAGATCCTGATAAATCATCAATTTCCTACATCTCATGGACCAAAGCTGAACTTAGACTATAACACAAGATTTTTCCCAAAGTAACAATGAGGATCCTCACACGTTTCCTCAAGAATTCAATATTTTAATTCAAACTTATCTATTTATCAATTAGTCTATATGCTTGTTGGAGAAGGTCAAGCCCAGCATTGGATGAAATCTGTTAACTGGGAAAGACTTGAAAAATCTTTAGAATTCCAAATAATTCAACCACCACTTCTTTTATATGACCAAGCTTGTGCCATAGCCAGAAGGCTGCATCTTGCCATCCCAAGGGCTTTCCCTAAATCAGTAGACTGGAACAAAATTCAGGCATGCACCCAAAAGCCTGCCAAATCTGTTCATGATTACCATAGCAGACTCCACAGTGTTTTTAGAGAAAATTCTGGGCTCCCTATAAATGTTGAATCCAGCACGGTAGGCTTTAAGTCAATCTTTATAAATGGTTTCAACAGAGATAGATCTCTGAGGTGTTAGTCAAGAGAATCTACATAGAATGGGGAACATTGTCCACACCTGATCTGTCAATCTAGCTAATCAGTGAGTCTGCACCATAGACGATGAATCCAAAAGAAAGGCAACTAAAATTTTAAAGATTCAATTTCAACAGATGGAATCTCTTAAGCAAACTCTCCCCACTGGACTCTGTCATAATTGTAAAAAACCTGGCCTTTGGACACTGACTGCTAGAAATAAAAAATATTTTATCTAATTATCACCATAATTAGAGTTTTCCAAGAGCTAAGGATCAGACTCATCCTAATGATGGGGCTCTAAGGAAACACAAGGTCTGTTTCCCATTCTACAGTTAAATAGATTGAGGGAAACTATTCTCCAAATTGGGGGCCAATCCCTTGAAATATTAATTGACACAGGAGCTACTCTACCAGTGGTCAACCCACTACAATTAAACAGTCCCCTCCTCAGAGCAATACATTTATTCAAATATTAGTCATGTCAAATGAACCACAGTGGTTCCTATTTCTAAACCTATACACTTTTGTTTGAGACCTTTGCAAAACAAACACCCATTTCTCAGTGAAGCAGTACCTATTCACTTTCTAGTAAGGATAAGATTTCCTTAAAAAATAAGTACGCTGTCGTTTCTTTCTCCCAAAAGAGAATAACCCTCAGGGTGCCTGGGTGGTTTCAGTCAGTTGAGTGCCTGACTCTTGAATTCGGCTCAGGTCATGATCCCAGGTTTGTGGGATCAAACCCCGCATATGGCCCTGCGCTGAGCATGGAACCTGCTTGGGATTCTTTCTCTCTCCCCTTCTGCCTCTTTCCCTCCTGCGCTCTATTTCTCTAAAATAAGTAATAAAATAAATAAAATATGGAATAACCCTTGAGTTTGAATCCCCTAAATTTAAATCCTTTGAATCTACCCACCAGGAAAATCCCAACTCTTTTTCTTTCACATGTAGTTTACAAACCAGGGAAGATCAAACTTCAGATTCATTCTCATTATTAGATTTAATGTTCCCTACTCTATGGGAAAAACCTCCAAGGACATAGGCAGAATTCATTCTGCACTCACTCCCCCTGGCATTAAGATCCAAATAGATCCCTTAAAACCCTTCCCCAGAATTAATCAATACCATATAGACAAAGAAGCTTTACAGGGCATAAGACCTATCATAGAAGACTATACAACATAGAGTTGTTATCCTCTGCACCAATCCTTGTAACACCCTTATTTTACCTGTAAAAAACACCCTAATGGTTGCAGATGAAGACTGTCCAAGATCTTCAAGCAATAAAAAACATTATTATTCCTCACTATCCTGTTGTTCCTAATTCCCATACAAGCATCTATCCTTACCAAAAGTAAATTTTTCATTGTGATTGATTTATGCAGTGCATTCAGTTGATAAGACTGAAGTTGTTAATATTGATACACATTTTTGCTTTTACCTGGGAAAGACAACAATATACATGGACAGCAATGGCCCAGGGTTTTACTGAAAGTTCTCACAAATTTTAAAACCTAGATGATATAAAAATTTCTGGAGGCTCCATCTCACTACAATATGGAGATGACTTTCCTCTCTGTTCACTGTCCAAAGCCTCCTCACAAGAAAATAGTATTTACCTGTTAAACTCTTAGCCCATAAGGGATACAAGATCTCAAAAGAAAAGTTGCAATTTGTTCAAACTGAAACTGCATATTTAGTGCATTTAATCTCAAAACAAGGGTTATACCTAGATCCCAACAAGCTTCATGGCATCTTAAGATTTCCTAACCCTAAAACAAAATGTCAATTACAGGCTTTTCTTGGGCTGAGTTATTGTCACAACTGAATTCCAGTTTTCTCCTTAATGGCACAACCCTTATATGTCTTATTAAAAAACCACTAAACCTAATCTTATTATCTGGGAAAACCAAGATAACTTGACATTTAAAACCTTGAAGGGAAGCTTAATAAATTCACATACTCTTACACATCCAAATTATCAGCTAACTCTTTTCCTTTTTGTATATGAAAAAGAGGGAAATTTCTTTAAAGTATTTACCCCAAAACATGGGGTCTACCACCAATCTCTAGGTTATGACAGCCAACAATTATATCCCATGGACTGAGGTCATATTCCATGCCTTAAGGTTATCCCTGCTACTGCCTTTCTGGTAAAGATCACTGAAGAAATAGTTATGAGATCCTCTTTGACCATCTTTGTAACTCAAGGTGTTGTTGCTCTCTTGAACTCACAACATAACTAACACCTTTCAGGAAGCCATCTTACTTCTTATGAAATTCTCTTGCTAACTGCTCCTCAGATCACTCTTATTTATTGTAACAAACTCAAACCTGCTCCCTTTCTCACTTCTTCCATGGATGAAATCTCCATGACTGTTTGACTTTGATGAATCACATATTAACCCCTCATGATGACTTTTGCCTACTTCAGCCCAATAAGCTAAATTACATGCTCTTATTCAAGCATGTATTCTTGATAAAGCTAAAGCCACTAACATCCATACTAATAGTCAATATGCCTTTGAAATAACCCATGATTTTGGATTTTATGGAAGCAACAAGGTTTTCCTACTTGCAGCAGAAACAGAATTTAAGATGGTTCTTATGTCCAAAGTTTACTAGATGCTATACTCACATCAGCGGCTCTTAAAGCTTATTAAAGTCCCTAAGCATTCTAAGTCTGTCTATTGAAGCCAAAGGAAACCACTCACTGATGCCTCCACAAAAAATGCTGTTCCTATGGGATCCATAGACCACACTTCTGTCATGGTCCAGAAAACTACTTCCCCTAGTGATGACCTAAGAAAATTACCCAGGCAAATACAAACAATTGGTTTCTGAAAGAGAAAAAGATAATTTGAGAGCTAAAAGCTGTTGGTATCATGAAGAAATGAAACTTTGGTTCTGACCCAATAATAAACTGGTACTGTCAGGAAATCTAAAATTTCCATTATTAACTACCATTCATAGATGAAATCACTGGTCAAGTGATAAAATAATAATGTTCATGAATCAACATTGGTGGAAAACATCTGCAAGGCCACGAAAAGCACTTACCTTGGTCACTTCACCATACTAAATTTAACCCAGGGAAGACTATCCATACTGCCCCTGAGGCATTTTAGTTTACCCGGTGGACCATTTGGGGTTTGGCAAATGAATTTCACACAATTGCCTCCATCTCATGGATATAAATATGTTCTAAGTAATGGTATGCATGTTTTCACATTGGACTGAAGTTTTCCTGTATAGATAAGGAACTACCTTCTCTGTAGCTAAAATCCTACTAGAAAATATTCCCCCCTACCCCCACCCCCACCTTAAACTTCATAGTGAACAGGGAACTCACTTTACTGGTCAGATACTTAGACCTGTGGTGTCTGACCAGTTTTGTGGCACTTTTATTGTGCTTATTATCTTCAGGGATTGTCTAACATACAAATGGAATTATTAAGACTCAGCTAAATTAGGTGAAACCCTTCAAGTACCCTGGCCAAAAACATTACTGTCAGTTCTTCTAAATCTTAGATCTACTCCCTTCGGAATTCATAAACTTTCACCTTTTGAAATAATTACACAATGACTGATACACTTAGCCCCATTTTTTTTTGACCCACAACTAATAAAGAGGGATATACTTCAATTTTGCAAAAGCCTGTTCAAATCCATAGAAAACAGTCACCATCTGGTAGAACAATCTTTATACAGAGCACTCCCTGGAAACAGAGGCATCAAACATCACACCTTACAGCCCAGAGATTTCTTCTCATGGAAAAGACATCTCCAGTGACTCTTTTCAACATCACTGGAAAGGCCTTTACTAGGTGCTATTAACTAACCCTTGGGAAGACAAATTTAAAGGAATAAACTCCTAGATTCATGCATCACATCTAAAGAAAGCCCCCAAACCTGAGTGAACCTATATACCAACTGGTGACCTGAAACTGAAAATTTCTAGGCCAAATTTCATGGCATCTGAAGTAGACAGCTTACTCAAAATACCTGGGCCAAGCCTATATAACTTTCCTGTTTGGTTGGTTTTTTTAATTACTCTGTGTTTAGTTAAATTAGGTCATTCAGGCCTTCAACTGTTCTTTTTCTAGTTTTACCATTGTTCTTCACTTTAGTTTCAACACATCCTTTTATCCCCACCTTACAAAAACTTTGATTCTGCTAAACATACTGTCAGATTTGTGCCAGAGCAAATATTACTCATGATAAACTTGAATTGGTGGCCTGGTCACTATCTTGAGAAGGATGGCAAAATTTATCTGATAAACATGTAGGATTTTCCTTTGGTAACTTTGGAGCCACACATTTCCTTCCTTCCTTCTGGAAAAAGGCACCAAATATTATGGCTTTCCATTTTTGGATAAATGGCTATCCCTCAGTCAGTTCTGGAATATTACCCCAAATTTTTCTTTGTTTCAAAATCGATGATGGGAATGTCAAAACTCTAGGATATCTCCCACTTAATATTTGTAACGATACTATTTTGTATGACCCAGATGAATATGAATTCACATCCCATTGAAATACAGAAGACTATATCAACTCATCCATTAATGTATCTCTACAATGGAACAATGAAAGCCATAACAAGACCAGGAAATGAAAAGCTTATGTGCTCCCACTCAATGGTACTCCATTAGGAATTGACCAAAAATATGGTAAATGATGGAGAAACTTAACTTGCTTTTTCTCCAGAGATTTTCCAAGCTTCCACCAAAATCCTACTTATACTAGACCAGCTCACTTGTTACTTTAGATCTATAAGTGTTTCTACTTAGAAATTTAAGGCATCACATAACCATCTCCACAATGTTAGTGAAACTGATTATCATGTGCTCTGTATAAAAGCCTGTATTTCCAATTATGAGATCTCCTCTTTCATTCCAGGGAAAAGAATCTGAGCAAAGAGACCCAACTATGTGTTACCCTTGGAAGACATTAGGTATTTCTTTTTGAGGAGAAAAAAAAAAAAAAAAAAAAATATATATATATATATATATATTATGCTTCCTCTTAATAGGAAGGAATGTTGTGGGATCATTGTCCTCACCCTTGACACAAAAATTAGAAAAATGTTTCATTCTGCTGCTTTTATAGCTTATTTGGAGTCTGTCCTATCAACTTAAAAGGATGCTTTGGAACTGGGAATGTTATAATTTGGGTGGCTGCCTACATATAACCCTGCAGTAGACAGAAAGGGTTTGGGGCATACTTTTGACAGAGCTTTTTTCCCTTGGATTGGAATAGCAAACCTTGAAAAAGCAATTCACAATATTTCTATAGTCATGTCTACCACTTTCAATACTTCTGTCCAAGCTTCTGAATATCAACAAACCCAAATAGACAGCCTTGCAGAAGTAACCCTACAAAACCACAGAGCCCTAAACCTCCTCACTGCTCCACAAGGGGAAGCTGTACCTTACTTGGGGAAGAATGCTGTTTTTATGTCAATAAGTCAGGGAAAGTAACATAAGAATTAAAAATAATGAAGGACAACATCAAGATGCTAGCAGAAGGTGGCCAAACTCCCAGAACTTAGGACACTGTTGATCTATTTAACATAGGCAAGTGGGGAAACTGGTTGAGAGGTGTATTTCAATCAGTAGGTGTCATTGAGCTTCTGGTCCTCAGTTTAACCTTTTTAACTAAATTTCTAGTGTTTTGCATTAGTAAACAAATGCCTTCTTCCTGAGTGTATGTACAAATAAAATTATTGTCCTGCCAAGGGCTTTTCCTGGAACTCAACTGATCATGGAAACTAAATGGTCCATCTTAGAGGGACATAGATGAGATTCTTCATTTTCAACCTTCGTGTTGCCCAAATGAGGTCAGTGAAATTCCGTATCATTTCCTTCCCCTCCTGGGACAAGACTCTTGAGGATGGCCTTCCTCAGCTTCATGGAAAAAGACACCTGATGGTCCTCCTCAGCTTCATAGAACATACAAAAAAATCCACATGTAAAGAATTATACCTTTGACGAAATAATAATGAACAACATCTGAATACCATAATTGATCAGCAATGCTTTGTGCGAAGGATCTTCAGAGAAGGGAGAAAACATGAAAGGATTTCAATGTAAAATGGGACCAGAGGATATAAAATGTAAAATCTCACATATGTCCCCTCAGGAAAACAAAATTTAAGGACTGGGAAACTGATTTCCTATAAATGCCTGTTTATAGAAAACTGACAGTATTGGAATTTTCTTAAATAATATGGAGACGGTCAAGGAGTTGCTTCATATCAAACCAGGAAATTTTTGCTTATGGTTTTTAGAGACATGAACAAGAAATGATCCAGACTGGGCTGATCTCACAAAGTAAGCTAAATTGATCTTTGTTTGTATGACTGGGCTGGTTTTGTCTGCTTGCGGAATTTTCAAAGCTGGCCACAATTTTTTTTTTCTTTTAACAGACCTAACTAAACTCTCCCCTCTTTACATTCCTTTTTATATTCCCATAAATATAGCCTGCCCCAGACCTTAACAGACTCATCTGTAGCTTGATACAGTTTTCATGGCCTGAATTGCAATTCCCCTGCTATTCCTGAATAAGCTCATAATTTTGACAATTTTGAACTTGCCTTAGTTTACCTCTTTATTTGGGCTGCCAACATCATCCGACATTATTTTTAAGATCCATCCCTATCTGACTCCAAAATGTCTTTTCAGCCACATCTCCCACTAAGTCTATGTGTTATAACTCAGACCACTGGCTGGTGACCACTGGATGAGCAGAGACGGGACCCAATTTGAACTGGGAAGGCCCTCACTTCTTAGGGAAGGAGTAAAGCATGGAAAAGAGCTTTGGCAGAGGGCTTGTGGCTCCAAAGATGTTGGCTAGTCAAGTCAGGCATCTATCTTCTCTCTCCTCAGTTTGGTCTTGGTTGAAAAGGGGGTAAGTAGAGTGCAGAAATCTTCCTTCTATCCAACTAAGAGGATCTTAATATAATCTTGAGGATAAAATCCAAAGATGTGCGTTATTACACGTTTTAATTATGCTCTGCCTTTCACTGAATTGAAAAACCAAGAAAGTTCCTTCTGTGTTCTCTGTGGTTCCTCTTCATTGGCACATTGAAGACTTATATCTACTGGCCTGAAGAAGAGATTGTTATAGGTTTAAAAGGAAATTAGTAGAGGGGAGATACATTTGTCACACTGAAGAAACTCATCCTGCTCCTACCATAATGGAGAATTGCAATGATTTAGTCACTGGGATGAAACTTCCCTTTATTAGTTAGGAAAAATTTAATGAGCAAAAGAAAGAAACAATGCAGTTTGGTCCCTGACCAGACTTAGAGCTTTTCTCTAACCACTCTTTCTTTTTTCACTAGGCTACAAACACATGAGATTTCAATGCACCAAGCTTGTTCTCACCTCAGGTCTTTACACCTTGCTTATCTACCTCCTTGAAATGCTTGGATCTTCACACAGTGATTCCTTTTCAATATTTAGTCTCTGCTCTATTGTCCCCATCCCTAAAGGCTTTTCCTGACTGCTCCAAAAATAGTATCCAATATACCCCAAAACATACCCAATCACTTTCTATTCTCTACCTAGCACTTGTCATTTTATGACATCCATCCATTTCTTTCTCTTTCTTTTCTTCCTTTCTTTTCCTTTTTTTCTTTCTTTCTTTCTTTCTTTCTTTCTTTCTTATCATCTATTTATCTATCTAATCATCTAATAATTATCTTTTTTTAATCTTTATAAAATATCCCCAATAGGATCTAAATTCCATAAAAGCAAGTGCTTTTTCTGCCGGTTCCCTGCTCTATCACTAGCATGTAGAACAGTGTATCCTACACATAGTAGGTGGTCATGGATGAAAACTAGTACTTAAAGGGATTTTGAGGAGAGTGTTCATCTACTATCCTTCGTTTCAATATGTGCATTAACAACAAATGACTCTTATCTATTCCTCGAAATGAGACCAGTGAGACCTCTAGCTAAGATATTTTTGTTCACTAATAAGATTCTGCCTAGAATGTAATAAATTTATATATAATTTTTTAAAAATTGCAACCATTCAGGCTTTTTCACTAAATGTGATCAACCCTTCCCCAAATTAATACATTATTAAGATTTTAGTAACATAATGATTTACCAAATATCTCAAAATGCTTTTTCCTTCGTTAAATAAAATCTAAAGGAAATGACTAATTAGTCAATTTGAATGATTTCCAAATAACACCACCAGCCTGTGTTTGTCTATACTACCAAGGTGAATTATTCATTAGCATTTATGAGAAGTGCCTGAAGAACACTAGCAGTGGGAGTAAAACAACCTGGAATGGTTTTTAAATGACCTTCCAAGCAACTTGGATTAACACTGGCATTATTCTCCCTGTACAAATCGAGTTAAAATTTTCCATGTGTCAGGTCTCAGAAGAAGGCAGTGAAGGAGTACTGTCTTAGAGAGGAAATGACCTTCTGCACCTCCTACAATTAGATTTTGCTTCTGTCTGTAGTGTCCGTGCGTCTCTGTGTGTCTGTGGGAAGAGAGAGGAGGACAGAGAAGTAGAGACGGAAGCAGAGAAGAGAAAGGAGAGTCAGAGAAAGATGAGAGGAAGGGGGAAGAAGACTGGGATGAGAGACAAAGAAATAGGAACAAACAAAAGGAGAGATGGGGCATGATGGAAAAAAAGAAAAAAAATCCATGAAATACAAGAAATAAAATGGATCCAGCAGGGAGGGGGAGGAAGGGAGGAAACCAGCGATAGAAAGGACAGATTCAGAGGCAGGCTTTCCCTTGAGTTGGCACACCAGGTTTCCAGGCTCCCAGGAGTTCTCCCAGGTGTGCAGGGTCACCTGACTTAATACTGATTAAAAGTGTAAATTGCAACAGAAAAAGAGAAAAAGGAATTGTCTTGTTGCTTCTTTCCTGTGAGGTCACACTCCCTGGTTGTAGCTGAGCCTGCTGCTAGGCACACCCCTCTTGTTTAATAAAATTGTATTAACTTTATCCCTGCCCTTGATTTGTGGCTTTCTCACGTTGTGAGGAATAAATAATAAATGATTGTAAAACACTTGTACATATGAAATGCCGCATAAATGCTTAATAATAATCAGCTTAGGCCAGGATGCCAGGGGGGTTGAATAGAAATCATTGCACGCGGCCATTCTTGTTTATGTGGCTAAAATTGTCCTGTGTGCTGTCTCCACGTAAAATCATCCTGCAGATTTAATTTTCACCCATTCAAGAATCCACTTCTCTGCAAACTCAACAACCTTTGTTCCCCCATGCCTACAGTAATGTCATTTACAATTGTACAATATAACTGCAACAACCCATCTTTGCCTGTTCATTTCAGCCTGGTTTTTGTGGCACCCCCTCTCTCCTTGTTAGCCCTTCCAAATCCCCACAAGTGCTGTTTTGAGTCATCATTTCTTATCCCTTGGAGATGCCTGTTCCACTCTGGCTATTTTGGAAAAATATCTGTTTCTCAGACCTGGATTTCATTGCACTTGTTTTTGGGGAATCCAATGTAGTCAAGTTGGTGGTTCTTTGCTACTCTTCACACATGCATTCATTTAATCACTTGCTCACTCAGCACTTACTGATGGAGTGTTGTGCTCAGCACTGGGGATACAGTGGAAACCAAGACAGAGAGAGTGTGCCTTGTGTAAGGAAATCAAACTGGGTAATTCTGGCGTAGTTTGGAAGATGCTACGATCAGAGTAATC
Source organism: Herpailurus yagouaroundi (assembly GCF_014898765.1). Classification (NCBI taxonomy): domain Eukaryota; kingdom Metazoa; phylum Chordata; class Mammalia; order Carnivora; family Felidae; genus Herpailurus; species Herpailurus yagouaroundi. Next base: position 75,011,715 of record NW_024412388.1, read on the forward strand.
ACGGGGTAAAGGGAAGTCAGCGTGAAGGCAGCAGGAAGTAGGAAATTCTGGTAGGGTCTGAGATTATTTCTTTTCTTTTCTTTTCTTTTCTTTTCTTTTCTTTTCTCTTCTCTTCTCTTCTCTTCTCTTCTCTTCTCTTCTCTTCTCTTCTTTTCTTTTTTGTCTTCAAAAGCCTTTCTGTTTGCTATTTAACATGTGGAAACTCCCTTGGTTTGACCTGGTTGTGGATAGGAAGGAGTGGTTCAGATCCAGGGAAAAAGCCCAGACCGGCCTCTCCTAGTCATTTGGAAGGAGAAAGGGCATTCTCCATCACCTCTGTTTGTTTCAGCCTCTTTTCTTTCTTCTTTTTTAAGTTTACTTATTTAGAGAGAGAGAGAGAGAGAGAGAGAGAGAGAGAGAGAGGGCGCGCAAGCATGAAATGGGAAGGGGCAGAGAGAGAGGGAGAGACAGAGAATCCCAAGCAGGCTCCATACTGTCAGCACAGAGCCCAAAGCAGGGCTCAAACCCATGTATCATGAGATCATAACCAGAGCCAAAACCAAGAGTTGGATGCTTAACTAACTGAGCCATGCAGGCACCCACACCCCTGCTTCAATTTCTGATAGGTGGGACCCAACTTCTGGGAGTTGCCAAGAATGATCCTTTGCTGATATAACCGTCTATTTTCAACCTGGAGTCTGTATTTTCAAAAGAAGATAATGTCTGAATTTGTATTAGTACATTTAATGACCAAAAAAAGTACATGCTTACTACAGAAAATAAAATGAAAATAAAGATAAGCAAAAATAAATTAACTGCAATCAGAGCACTCATCGGGAGCCATTTTTATCATTTAGTGCATATCCTACCAGACTTCCTCCATGTTTATATTACATAAAAATGTGCCTTAAGGTACATATTCCTCAATTCCAAAGTATTACATTTCTCTTCAATGCATATTATACTATACTCCGTATACATTCATATTGGTTTATTGCCTTTTTTACACAAAATATCAAAAACATAGTTTCATATCAAAATGTATTTAATCGTGATTTCTAATGACTCCTTCATATTCCATTATGCATGTTTATTTTAAAGTTTGAGATATATGCATTGGTGCAGTTGGAATTACTGGGTAGACGTATGCCTGTATTAAAGTTTTTGTTACCTCGCCAGAACGCACTCCACAGAGACTGAACTGGTTCATGCTCTTATCTCCCGTATATCAGACCCCTGTCCACACCACTTATCCTGCCTTATCCCCCCATACACCCCTTTGCCAAAATGAAGTACTCTCAAGGAAGATATGTTTGAAACTCCACAATTTTAATTTTTCCTCTACTTTCCCATCCGTTCCCTTGTGGCATGAGAATTAGTGGGCCTTGGGTTTTCAAACAGGTGGAGAAGGCTGCAGGGTGTATAATTGCTTTTGGTGAAAACATCAACGTCCACGTTTAGTTCTTCCTGCTCCACTTCCTCCAATTCAATTAGGCTGTTCTTACCAGGGGGAGAGTTTTCAAAGCATCAGATGAAGTGTTACCTCATGATTAATAATTCATGACAAGAAATGAAGATTGGGAAAGGTAATAATGCCCTCCAAGCTGTTTTTCTCCACCACTCCCTTGTTCTCATTCACATAAAATGCTGTGTCTCAATCGTTAAAGCAAACATACAAAGTTTCACTGCCCCATAAACCAAAGATCCAAAGCAGGAATTCATAAGCTTTTTGAAGTCCTAAGCCCCTTCGAGGATCTTGTGAAAGCTACAGACTCTCCTAAAGGAAAAAAACAAAAATGATAGCATGCACAGATATTGTGCTTTTAATTCCCCTGGGTCAGGCACCACTGGAAGATTATCCAAGGACTCCCTAGGTTATAATCTCTGGACAAACAAAAAGATTTAAGAAATGAAGAACCAGGACGAGCGCAAAAGGAATCAAAGTAGAACAGGAAGTTTCATATGCATTGCCTCGACTTTCTGTGCCCAAATTTGCAATGCAACGAAGAAATTCCTTCAAGCATGATTTATTCAGTTTTTAGGTATTTTGTGAGGGGACCAGTGAGTTAGCAGACAATTAGTAGAGTGGATTTTGGCAAATGCGTAGATTATAGGGCGAATCAAATAGGGGTGAGGGTGAGGGCATGGTTAATGTTGAGATCTATTTGCAAGACTACTGTAGAGTCTGCAGATTTTTTTCTCGCCAAGTGCTATCAGCCATAAAATGTCCAAGGCAGTGGGTCACACCCACTGCTTCATGCTCTGCTACTTGGCATTCCTCTAAGTTCTTCCTCAATTGTCATATCTCCACAGGCCATAACAAGGGACAACAGTCAGCAGCAATTCAATTTCGACCTCCATCTGCTGGCAATAACAACATAAGGGGGAAATTAATGTACACTCACACACTTGTCATTATAATAGCCCAAATTTGTTTTTATAGTACAACTTTCTTCCAAGGAAGTCAAAAAACAATTTGTATTTGAATTCCCAAATAGCAACTCACCTGGTAGGTAGATAGCTAAAATAATCATCCCCATTTTTGAAGGCACAGAGATGCTAAAAATTTGTCAAAGGCCACCTAGCACTTCCATGTTGAGGTATGCTTATCAGAAAAGCTCTCTGGAAGCCATTTTGGTGTACCTTAAAATCTGATATCTGATGTGCAAGCCAGAGAGATTACACAAACATACAGCAAAATATTTGTGTTCTACTAGCTAACATAGTATTTCTTCACCAAATTTTCTCCCTCTAATTTGTTCTCATTCCCTAAACCTAAGACCTATAATTTTCTATTTACCAATTCTGTGATTTTGAAAAGTTACTTAATCTCCCTCTTCTTCCACTTTTCCCTATGTGAAATGGAAATAATAGAAGGCAACTCATAGATTTGTTATGAGAATTACATGAAAAAAGAAGATTCCTCAATATATACAGGGCATCCATAAAATCTGGAAATATAAATACCATAATTTTATATTTTTTACAGATTGATGAAAGCTGAATGTGTTGAGCTGATACTGCTAAGCTGATGAAGGGCTGATCCTGACAATAAATAGCAGAGCCTTTTAATGCATATTACTTTGAAAGAGCTGCCATTTCTCATAGCACACTTAGAAAGGTGGTTTAAACATTCAAAGATATAGTCAGTCTGTTGCACAAACTCTTTTGTCGACTCTGATCCATTTCCAAGAAGGTGAAGGAAGCAGTCATAGCCAAGGTCGTAGCCAGTACAAACTGGCCAACTTGCCAAACACCCAAGGGATAGGAGGTGCCTTGCAGAACCGTTCAAAAGATTTCCAAAGTACCTGCCCTTTAACCATACAAGTTGTAAGTTCTTCAGAGCTTATCTGAGGGTGATACCCAGCACGATGAGAGACAATATGCTGAGTATATCAGAAAGCCCACTGAACAAATCACATATTGTAGTATCAATAGCTACTTATTATACCCATCTGTCTGTGTTTCCAAGTTTTTGGTCACCTATAGTAAGTGATTATTAAATGTTTATTATTACTATTTATGGTCTAAGAGGAAAAACTTTTTAAAGATATTTCACAATCCACTATGTTATCATTTTTTATATAATCACATTTTGGCACCAGAAGTAAGGGTAGAGGAATCACTAGCTAGAACTAATGATTCTCTTCCATTTGTGGTTCCCTAGTGCTCTCTTTTGTTATTAGCTTACCAACATGCCTCAATTTTTTAAGAAAATACAAGCAGTCTTTCCGCATCGATAGTGCTTTCACAACCACGGCGAATGTTCCTAAAACCCACCAAACTTTCTGCAAGAAGTATGGCAAGCTCCAACTCCACAAAATTACCCAGTAAAAGAAAGGCAAAGATTCTCTTTATGCCCAGGGAAAGCGGTGTTATAACAGGAAGCAGAGTGGCTATGGTAGGCAAACTAAGCCGAATTTCCGGAGAAAGGCTAAAACTATAAAGAAGATTGTGCTGAAGCTTGAATGTGTTGAGCCCAACTGCAGATCTAAGAGAATGCTGGCTATTAAGGGATGCAAACATTTTGAACTGGGAGGAGATAAGAAGAGAAAGAGCCAAGTGATCCAGTTCTAAGCCTCATATTTTGTTACATTGTGAAGACAATATAATCTTGCAGTTATGTTCACTTCAGAAAAGAAAAGAAAAGAAAAAAGAAAAGAAAAGAAAAGAAAAGAAAAGAAAAAAGAAAATACAAGCAGTGAAATTAGCCTACATGTATTTCCTGGCCATTCTTCCATAAAATTTACATATTCTTTTCTCTATTTCCTATGTCAGAGTCCTTCTCATAAAGAGATATTAGTACTAAAGCTGAGTTTGATTCATGAAAATATTGTATTCAGAAACCAAAAATAGTTATACAAAAAAGAACAATATCTTTGTATACACACTATAATAACAGCAATTTATTTCTGATCACTTGTGTTATGCTCTCTGGAGGAGGTTTAATGGCAGATTTCTGATGGGCAATTCCATAAAAGAAATTATGAGCATATTATATATGGAGAAATTTTGAAAAACCTATCTTTGCTATGCTCACCACCAATAAAGATATAAAGAACTTCCCAAACAGGAGATATACATGTATTACATAATTTAAATATTATGTAGTATGCCGTCATATCAAATGGATCTGTTTCATCAGGTACCTTGGACCGATCTTAATTCTCTAGTTTAGGGTGCTTAGTGTGATGCAGACTGGCCAAATGGGGAAATCCAAGAAATGTCTGTTGTTAAAATGCTGGTGAACCTCAATGTTAACAGGTGTGATCAAGTGTAAAGAAGCAAGTGTCACAAGAACATCAACAGTGTCATAGAGCAAAGGCTTCCTATAGGATCCTTCAAAGGGAAGCCAAGTTTTAGAAAACTGAAATACTTTATTAGACTGCCATTTGTCAAGTACATCTGAATTTCTGTCTGCCACCTGTCAGAAACTGAAGATCAGAGACTGGAGCAAGAACAGATATGTACCATCACTGAAATCATGTACTCCCTATGAATATGAGACTTAAGAGGAATCAGAGAGCATGGACATCAAAGAATGGCCAAAATGCAGGCATGAGGACCAGGAGCTTTTAAAATAGATTAGAAACCAGTTGAATAACACCAAATAATGTTATAAATGGATCAAATCAGTCAGGAAGGAGTGTTCTAGTAACCATCCACAGATAGCATTCTTAGCCCCAAATGGTTTATAATTGTATTAACAACTTGATTAAAGAAATAGAAGGTAGATATTTTTAATTTAAAATAGCACAAAACTAAGAAGAAGAGATGTTTGAAGACAGGAGTTCAATATGGAGAAATGATGGGCTGAAGTTTTGATCTAAAAAAAGAAGAGTAGAAAGATTTACAGTATTAGATTTCCAGCTTGAAAGGGAAGGCAAATTAAAATGAATATAATTTATGAAAGTTAAAAAAGGAATTATTCACAAAAGTATTAATAGGGATTAAAGAAACTAAAAAGTATTATTAAATACCCCCAAAACAGTAAGTGCTCAAATGGTCCCTCTACAACTTAAAGGTGTTAAGAGAGGGGCTGATTATGAAACCACTGATACACCAAGAATGCACGAAGAGAGCCATCTAAATGAGAGGAGCTTGGAGGGAAGAAACAAGGGAAATAACACCTGACTTCACTTTTCTTCCTCCCTTCTAACAGTCTCCTAGTAGTGTTTCCCACCTACCAAACTCAACTGAAAATCAGAGAACAAGTAACTCATTGATGTTATAATGCCTAAGGTAGAATTCAGATATCTGTACTTATTCACAAATATGGCTAATGATTTGGATGCATCCCAAGAACTACTCACATCCAGTGAAAACTACTTCAAAAATCAGAAAACTTTTTATGTTAAGGGATATTAAACATTTTAGGCTTTCTGGGACATACAGTCTGTTACAACTACTTAACTTTGTCTTTGTAGCAGTAAAGCAGCTTAAGCAAATGGGTTTGGCTAGACTTGTCCCCCAACAGGCTGGATTTGGCCAACACACTATAGTTTGCTGATTCCTGATCTACTCTGTGAGAGCCAATAATCCATGGAGTATTATGCTCTTTAAAGCTCTTGCTTTAAAAAAGATATAATTGCTGGATACCTTTCAATGTTTGAAGGTTTAAACATATACTCCTTATAAAATTTAAACTAAAAGCTTTTAAAATATACTGATAGTTACACTTATTATCAGTATTCATTATCAATAGAACTTATAAGCTCTGATGTATCATTTTGCACCCTCATTCACACCAGAAGTAAAATTTTACAAAAGTCTTCAAAAAAAACAACTCATATGCCAGGAAAATTATCTACTGAAGTAAAATAGGGAATATTAAAATTTTTATTTATATTTACTTTTCATTACATTTGTTTTAAATTTCTATTTTCAAGTAATTTATGATATACTTAAAGAATCAGTACTGTAGTACATGTAAATATTTATGATTTCAATAAATTAGTTTATTAGAAAGCAGCATTCGCAAAGTAAAGACCTCCAAAAATCCACTCTTCCATAAAGGCAATGAGAACACTGGTAAATAATTGTCAAGTCATCATTTTAAGGGCTACTAAAATTAACCAAAGGATTGGTTGTTCAAGAGAGTTTACTCAAGAAAATACTTAAATTGGCTGAATGAGAATATTAAAATTGTGGCATTTTAAGTTGCCCTACTCTCATCCCATTACTCCCATCTCTATAGTAGCCTTGAAAAGCACCCACTTTGGAATGGTAGTAACAGTGAAACAGAAGTCTAGCAGCCACTGGAATGGGTAGAATGGGTTTGGAACTCCCCTAAAAATCTAACCCTAAAGAATTTTTATTATTTGACCCACCTTGGAATTCCTTGGGGAAATCCCATTCTGATAGTTTGACATTATTTCAACTGACTCAGAGCTCACTGGACAAGGAAAGCAGTATCTACAGTGCATTTGCCAAAAAAAAAAAAAAAAGTTAGAGGCAGTTGCTTAAGATCATAGCTTATCTAGGGCATCAGTGCCAGTTAGGGTAATTAAGTAGCAAAAAAAAAGGTCAGGAAAATAAGTGGAATGAGATCTCGATAGGGGGTTTTGAAAAGATCTAACAAGTTTTTGGGAATCTAGAAGACTATCTGCATGTGCAGTGCTGTGAATATGACACAAAAAGACGTGAAAAGGCTTTAACCTCTATCCATAGCTGACCATGAGGCTCTGTGTAAGCAAGAAGTGAAGACTAAGGCGCAACTGTAAATTAATGAAGCACTGAAAGCCTATTCCAACCCACACATTACATCCTTTGGCAGAAAGTGAGAGACTTACTGGTTCAAGAAATTTAAGCAAATCTCTGTGCAATCATTATCTGACCACTAAGATAGCTAAGCAGAGATGAGACTTCAGTGGCTGCACAAAACACTGAATACAGATATTACAGAATGTTTTACTGACAGGTAAACAGCAACAATAACAACAAGGTCTGGGGGAGGAAGCAGAGATTTATACCCAGAGTTACCATGCTATATTATCTAAAATGTCCAAGTTTCAACAAAAAAATTGTAAGACTCATGAAGAAGCAGAAAAATACATCTAATACATAAGAAAGAAAACAGACAATAAGAACCATTCCTGAGAAGCCCAGATACTGTTCTTACAAGACAAAAATTTTGAATCAGATATCATAAATATGTTCAAATAATAAAATAAAATTACATTTAAAAAACTAAAGAGAAGTAAGATAATACCACACCAAATAGAAAATATGAATAAAAGATTAAACTTATAAAATGAAACTAAGTAAAAATAAAAATAATGGAGATGACAAATATGATAACTAAAATGAAACATTCACTAGAGGGGAAAACATAAGAGCCGATAGAAGAAAAATAAGCAAACCTGAAGGCAGTTCAGTTGAGATTATTCAGTTGAAAGAAAAAAAATTGTTTTAACTGATCAGAGATTCAGAGACCAGTGGTATACCATCAAGTATATCAACATATGTATAATGGGAATCCCCAAAAAGAAGAAAGAGAGAAAGGGGCAGAAAGAATATTTGAAGAATAGCTGAAAATTCCCAAATTTGATGAACAGCATTAACCTACACATCCAAGAATCTCAAAACACTCCTAACAGGATAAACTAAAGAAAGCTACACCTAGACCCATCCACATTGTAGTCAAACTTTCATAAGACAAAGAGAGAATCTTGAAAGCAGTAAGGGAGAGAGAGAAAAAAAAAACAAATCATCATGTACAAAAAGTCTTTACTAAGAGGTACAATTTACTTAATAGAAAATAAGGGCAGGAGCCTGTGTGATAATATACTCAAAAATGCTGAAAGAAAAAGAATGTAAATCAAGAATTCTATATCCAGCAAAATAATCATTCAAAAAAGGGCAATTATAGAGTTGAAAATATCTAACTTATAAATATTTGATATGTAAAATGTATGGGTTTAACAGGAGAATGGAGAAGACAGAAAAAATATTCAGTAAACTTGAAGGGAGGTCAATAGTAATTATCCAATCTATGGGAAATAAAAAACATTTAAAAATAAATTAACAGCGCTTTATTGGTTTATGAAATATCAAAAGATCTATTTATTTGTGTAATTGGAGTCTCAGAAGAAAAGAGAAAAAATAGAACAGAACATATTTTGAAAAAAATAATGGCTGAATGTTTTTCAAAGTTTAAGTGAAAGACATAAATTTAAAGACTTAAGAAACTTAGCAATCCCCAAGCAGGAAAAAATAGGAAGAGAACCACACCTAGAAATGTCAAGATAAAACTGCACAAAACCAAAGAAAAATTTCAAAAGAAGTCAAAGAAAAAGAAGACGTTACATAAGGAGGGGAAAATAAATCATTACATTACCTACTTTTCAGAAACTACAAAACCCAGAAGGCAGTGTAAATAAATATCCTTAAGGTGAAGAAAGCAATATCAAGTAAAACTGTCAATCAAGCATTCTATGTCCATCAATATTATCCTTCTAGAATTTAGGGAAAATATATTTTCAGATAGAATATAAGAGAATTTAGAGGATAAATTGGACATAAATTAGAAGAATTGTCAAAGGAAGTTCTGAGGCTGAAGAAAAATTATACCAACTGGAAACTCATATTCTCAGGAAGAATGAAGAGTACTGAAAATGGCAAATATAAGAAGTTTAATTAGTCATTTGAATATTCTCTTTCCCTTTAAATTTATTTAAGTTTCATATGACTATTTAAAGTAAAAATTATAAAACTGTCTCATGGGGTATATAATGAGTATAGAAGTAAAACATATGTCCACGACAGAATAAAGTGAGGGGCATTATATGGATTTACACAAGTGCAAGATTCTGCATTTTATGTGAAATGGCACAAAGTTAACTCTAAGCTCACTATGAAAACAAAGATGTAAGTTTTAATCCTTAGAGCAACTACTAAAAAAGCACAAAGAGGTATATTAAAAAAACAATAGGTACGTTAAAATAGAATTCTGAAAATATTCAAAACCCCAAAAGAAGACAGAAATATAGAAACAGAGGAACGAAACACAGAGGAGATAAATGGAAAACACATTATAAAACAGGAAAACTAAATCAAACCCTATCAATAATTGTGTTAAATACAAATGATGAAACTCTCCTATTAAAAGTCAGAGATTGGGGAGCCTGGGTGACTAAGTTGGTTAAGCATCTAACACTTGATTTTGACTCAGGTCAGTCATGAAATCAAGCTCCTGTGTCAGGCTCCATGCTAAGTGTAGAGCCTGCTTGGGATTCTTTCCCTTCTTCTGTCCTTCTCCAACTTGAGTATGTTCTCCCTCTCTCACTCTCAACAAAGAAAGAAAGAAAGAAAGAAAGAAAGAAAGAAAGAAAGAAAGAAAGAAAGAAAGAAAAAGAAAGAAAGAAAAAGAAAGAAAGAAAGAGAGAGAGAGAGAGAGAGAGAGAGAAAGAAAGAAAGAAAGAAAGAAAGAAAGAAAGAAAGAAAGATTATCAAAATAAATAAAAAATTAAGACTCGGCTATTTGTTATCTTCAAGAAATTCACTTTAAACATAGAGATACAAATAGGTTGAGGGGGTACCCTCAGTTGGTTAAGCATCTGACTTTTGATCTCAACTCAAGGCATGATCTCACAGTTCCTGAGTTGGAGGCCCATGTGAGACTCTGCGCTCGCAATGTGGAGCCTGCTTGAGATTCTCTCTCTCCCTTTCTCTTTGCTCCTCCTCTGCTTGCACGTTCTCTCTCTCAAAATAAATAAATAAACTGAAAAAAAAAAAGATATAGATAGGTTGAAAGTAAATGAATGGAAAAGATATACCATGTAAACAGTAAGCATTATACGACTAGCTTAACTAACATTAGATAAAATAATTTGAAGACAAAAAGTACTACCAAAAATAAAGAAATTTCATAATGATAAAATCAAATTATCAGGAATAAATAACAATCATTACTGTATGCAATCCTACTAAAAGGACTTTAAAATACATGAAACAGAAATAAACACATTTAAAAGGGAGAAATATACAATTCCAAAAACAATGTGGGAAATTTTAAAAAATGATCTTTTAGTAATTGATAGACAAAAATTCAGTAAAGATAGAGATGATCTAAACAATATGTTCAACATCTTAGTCTAGTGAATAGGTATAGAACATCAAATCTAACAATAAGAGAATAAACACTTTTTTTCAAGCACAAATTATACATTGAATATGATAGACCATATAATGCATCACAAATCAGGCCATAAAATATACTTAACATAACTGAAATCGTACAAAGGATGTTCTCTGATCGCAATGAAATTAGAGAGCCATAAAAATAAGATATTTAGAGAAAAAATCAAGTATTTGGAATTTAAACAACAGACTTCTAAACAATCCATGAATCAAAAAAGAAATAACAAGGGAAATTAAACAATATTCCAAACTAAACAATGATGAAAATTCAACATGTCAAAATGCATGGGATACAGCTAAAGCAACACCTGAGGGAAAATTTATAACTTTACATGCTTATATTTGAAAAGAAAGAGGTCTAAAGTTAACAGCATGAGTCCTCCTTAAGAAGCCAGAAAAAGACGGGGCGCCTGGGTGGCTCAGTAGGTTAAGCATCCAACTTTGGCTTAGGTCATGATCTCGCAGTTCCTGAGTTCTAGCCCCGAGTCAGGCTCTTTGCTGACAGCTCTGAGCCTGGAGCCTGCTTGAGATTCTGTGTCTCCTTCTCTCTCTCTGCCCCTCCCCCACTTGTACTCTGTCTCTCTCCCAAAAGTAAACAAACATTTTAAAAAAAGAAGCTACACAAAGAAGAGGAAAATAAAAGCAAAGTAAGTAAAATGAAGGAAATAATCAATATATTATTGGCCAGGAGGAGGTCAAACTTTCATTCTTCACAGATGACATGATACTCTATATGGAAAAACCCTAAAGATTACACCAAAAAACTGCTAGAGCTTTGCTATATCAGCAAAGTTGCAGGATATAAAATCAACACACAGAAATCAATTGCATTCCTATACACCAACAATGAAGCCACAGAAAGAGGAATCGATCCCATTTACAATTGCACCAAAAACCATAAAATATCTAGGAACAAATCTAACCAAAGAGGTGAAAAATCTATACACTGAAAACTATAGAAAGCTTATGAAAGAAGTTGAAGAAGACACAAAAAAATGGGAAAAGATTCCATGCTCCTGGATAGGAAGAACAAATATTGTTAAAATGTTGATAGTACACAAAGCAATCTACATATTCAATACAATCCCTATCAAAATAACACCAGCGTGTTATTCTTCACAGAGCTAGAACAAATAATCCTAAAATTTGTATGGAACCAGAAAAGGCCCCGAATAGCCAAAGCAATCTTGAAAAAGAATACCAAAGCAGGAGGCATCACAATTCCAGACTTCAAGCTGTACTGCAAAGCTGTAATCATCAAGACAGTATGCTACTGGCACAAGAACAGACACTCAGATCAATGAAACAGAATATAGAACCCATAAATGGACCCAGAAACATATGGCCAACTAATCTTTGACAATGCAGGAAAGAATATCCAATGGAATAAAGACAGCCTCTTCAGCAAGTGGTGCTGGGAAAACTGGACAGCGACACACAGAAGAATGAACCTGGACCACTTTTTTACACCATACACAAAAATAAACTCAAAATTGATGAAAGACCTAAATGTAAGATAGGAAGTCATCAAAATCCTCGAGGAGAAAGCAGGCAAAAACCTCTTTGATCTTAGCTGCAACTTCTTACTCAACATGTCTCTGGAGGCAAGTGAAACAAAAGCAAAAATGAACTACAGGGACCTTGTGCACAGCGAAGGAAACAATCAGCAAAACTAAAAGGCAGCCAACAGAATGGGAGAAGATATTTGCAAACCACATATCAGATAAAGGGTTAGTATCCAATATCTATAAAGAACTTATCCAATTCAACACCCAAAAAACATATAATCCAGTGAAGAAATGGGCAAAAGACATGAATGGACACTTCTCCAAAGAAGACATCCAGATGGCCAACTGACACATGAAAAAAATTCTCAACATCACTCATCATCAGGGAAATACAAATCAAAACCACAATGAGATACCACCTTACACCTGTCAGAATGGCTAACATCAACAACCCAGGCAACAACAGATGTTGGCGAGGATGCAAAGAAACAGGATCTCTTTTGCATTGTTGGTGGAAATGCAAACTGGTGCAGCCAATCTGGAAAGCAATATGGAGGTTCCTCAATAATCTAAAAATAGAACTACCCTACGACGCAGCAACTGCACTACTAGGTATTTATCCAAGGGATACAGGTGTGCTGTTTCTAAGGACACATGCACCCCTATGTTTATAGCAGCACTATCAACAATAGCCAAAGTATGGAAAGAGCCCAAATGTCCATCAATGGATGAATGGATAAAGATGTGGTATTCGGGGCACCTGGGTGGCTCAGTCAGTTAAGCGGCCCACTTCAGCTCAGGTCATGATTTCACGGTCTGTGAGTTCGAGCCCCGCGTCAGGATCTGTGCTGACAGCTCAGAGTCTGGAGCCTGTTTCAGATTCTGTGTCTCCCTGTCTCTGACCCTCCCCCGTTCATGCTCTGTCTCTCTCTGTCCCAAAAATAAATAAAAGTTAAAAGATTAAAAAAAAAAGATGTGGTATATACATACAATGGAGTATTACTCAGCAATCAAAAAGAATGAAATCTTGCCATTTGCAACTATGTGGATGGAACTGGAGGGTATTATGCTAAGCGAAATTAGTCAGAGAAAGACAAATATCATATGACTTCACTCATATGAGGACTTTAAGAGACAAACCAGATGAACATAAGGGAAGGGAAGCAAAAATAATATAAAAACAGGGAGGGGGACAAAACAGAAGAGACTCCATAAATATGGAGAACAAACAGAGGGTTACTAGAGGGGGTGTGGGAGGGGGGATGGGCTAAATGGGTAAGGGGCACTAAGGAATCTACTCCTGAAATCATTGTTGTACTATATGCTAACTAACTTGGATGTAAATTTTTAAAAAATTAAAAAAAAACAACAGCAGATATTAATGAAATATTAAAACATACAACAGAGAAGTTAATAAAGCCAAAAGTTGTTTTTTGAGAAGCTCAGCAAGATAAAAATTTTCTAGCTAGACTGATCAAGAAAAAACATAAAGAACACAAAATTACAAATAAGAGGAATGAAAAATTATCATCACTACTGATCATACAGACATTAAAAAGGATTATAAAACAATGTTATCAGTTCTATGTCAAAAAAAATTATTGACAACATATATGAAATAGATAAATCCTGGGGAGAGCGGGACAGTTTAACAAACTGATTAAATGAAACTGAAAATATGACCTAGCCTATGTTTAATTAATAAATTAAATCAGCCATCAAAAGACTTCACACACACACACACACACACACACACACACACACACACACCCCAAAACAACAAGAACAACAAAAAAAACACACGAAACTACAGGCCCAGGGGAGAAACTGACAGAGAAACCCATGAAAGGACTTTGTGATGGTAATGCTCCGTATCTTGACAGAGGCTTGAGTTATACAACATTTGTTAAAACCCACCAAATGTACACTTACATTTGTGCATTTCATTGTATGTGAGTTTTACATTAACAACTGCAAAAATATTAAATCCTAGTTAATGTTATGAATGCTAATGTATTTAGGGAGAAAAGGAATTCTGCAATTATAAAAAAGTAAGATGGGTTAATGAATGAAGGGATGACAAATGACTTTATATGTGATAAACCAAGTATAGTAAAATGTTAATTTCAAACATACAGCAAAGCTTACTGTTTACTACAAAGTCTCAATTTTACTTTGTATTTGTTATTTTTTATAATAAAGTGATGAATAATCTTTTGGAGTTCCAAACTAACAGACTGGGAAATTTCTCATGTAAAGATTTGGAGAGCCAATAAGCAATAGAACATTAATAGAATTATGAAACTACCTGACAAATAAATTATATTCAACATAATTCCACTATGAAATGAGAAATCAGTATTTTGATTCTGGAAGAAATGCTTTCGAAATTCTTTTCCAATGGGTCAGGACTAAGAACTGATTTCTATTCAGAGACTTCCCCATTTTTCTCACTTCATTTCTTCCTCACTTAGACCATTTCTTCATGTAGACTGAGCCACAAATTCAGGGTGTGCCAGCATCACAAACTTCCTTAAGAAAATATCTATTTTAAAGGTAAAAACACAAGCAACATGTTCTGCCTAGGTTTCCACCAGTTCCCATGGTCCATACACTTCAAAGTTCCACAAGCAACTTGATAAATCTTTAACAACTCTTTCTCATGTTCTTCAAATTGGACTCCACGGCAAAAATTGGTTGGATGAACAAATACATAACTAAAAGATATGGACAAATGAATACATAAATATAATTTAGTGAAGCCAGCAACTCATCCCTTTATGAATTCAGGGGCCCTCCAGTGTCAATGAGCAGGTGGGTTGCCTGCCAGGATCTTGGTCTGTTATGAACTGAGTCTATTCCCTCCATCCTGGCTATCCTCAAACCTGTGGACAAAATAGAAATCTTTTGTTCAAAGTTAAGTAAACACAAAATGTCAATAGATAACCCATAAAAAAGAACTGTCCAGTACAGAAGTGCAAATTCTTCCCACAATTAGATGTAGACCATTACAGAAAAGGAAAATTGCTTTCTTTTTCTTTTTCTTTTTTTTTTTTTGCTTCCTGTTGTCACTATAAGAGTATATTATTCAGAGTATTTTCATCTCAGCATTCTCTAGCAACTGGCACAAAATAAATTCAAGTATCTTTTGAATGGATGAATGAATGAACAAAATTTATTTAAAAAGATGACTTTAAGATGATATGAGAATGAATACTAACAGATTAAACCACCACTGGAATCTGGGAGTCACTAATTGATACTGCAGAAAATAAAATAAATAACTCAAAGGACATTCTTAAAAACTTTTTGTAAAATGAAGAAAAAGTGAACAGAAATTTAAAATTAGAGAGAGAGACTAAAGGATTAGGGTTTCCAGACTTTATAAAAGACTTTAGAGTTAAAATGAAAAGTGGCATTAAAGGTAGATCAGTGAGAGGAGACTTATACTTCAGAATATCCTGATAATATATTTAAATTTAATAAGTGTATCATTAGCATTTATGTTAGATTATATTACATATATTTACATATCTTATATTGCTTTTTTTCACTCTATTAGAGGTTAAGCTCTAGGAAAGCTGGATTTTTTTTTAATTCACTGCTGTATCCCCCACCACCTGAAATCCTGCCTGATAGATAGTACATATACAATATTTATTTATGGAATGAACTATCTAATTTTTAACTAATTAAAAAATAAACCCAACCCAGGATTGAGAGAGAACGGTGGTGGTGTAAGAGCCAAGTATATATTCAACCACACAATTAAAATCAAGTTGCTCTCAGGTTCTCCTCTGCAACAAATGCTATTTAAAAAAAAAAAGCACTATGGCTAAAAAAATGTTTTATGACTCTAAGATTGCACTAATAACCTGCTTTTTGTACACAAAAGTAACAGAAACAAATCTCAAGTTTTTTCAAAGTCTAAGAAATTATAGCTCATAAAAATTGCTTTAAAAAGTGCTTTGGAGATCTTAGACATTTTCTCAAAATTAGAGGTCAGGAAAGAAAACAAAGCAGTTAAAAAAAAAAAACTTACTGGTGGGGCGCCTGGGTGGCTCAGTTGGGTAAGTGTCTGACTTCAGCTCAGGTCATGATCTCACTGTTGTGAGTTGGAGCCCCGCATTGGACTCTGTGCTGCCAGCTCAGAGCCTAGAGCCTGCTTCAGATTCTGTGTCTGTCTCTCTTTCTCTGCTCCTTCCCTGCTCACGCTCTCCCTCTCTCTCCCTCTCTCTCTCTCTCAAAAATAAATGGACGTTAAAAAAAAAAAACTCACTTCGGGGCACCTGGGTGGCTCAGTCGGTTAAGCACCCAACTTTGGCTCCGGTCATGATCTTGCGGTCCGTGAGTTCGAGCCCCACATCGGGCTCTGTGCTGACAGCTCAGAGCCTGGAACCTGCTTCAGATTTTGTGCCTCCCTCTCTCTCTGACCCTCCCCCATTCATGCTCTGTCTCTGTCTCAAAAATAAATGAACATTAAAAAAAATTTTTTTTTAAAACCTCACTGGTAATTTAAAAATCAAATAAAGGCATAGAGGACAACCACCATGGAGAAAAAAATAAGTGAGGCTAAAAATTCAAGGTAGTATATTGAAATCCACTAAGTGAAATATTAACTGTAAAAGTAGCCTACAATAAAGAATATACATGCATATATGTATGAACTATATATAACAAAAATAGTGTGTACATATATTACATATGTTTATATATAGATGGAGTGTGCATGTGTTATTGCTTTTAGTTACAGAATAGTCACTCAAGACTTTTGTAGGTGGAAGAGAAGTAAGGAGGCAAAAAAAAGAAAATAGTTTTCTGAAGCCCATTAGCAGCTCTCTTGCTTCTGATATGAAAGGTGCAGGAAACCTAGAAAGGTTCTGTTGGGTCCCATTTTCTCTGCCCTATTCCAAATCTACCAATGCCTTTTGTTTTATATTTAATGTCTAATTGGCATTTTATCCTTTGCCCACATGCTTCAAAATGCTGCTTACCTGGGTGTCTATTATGAATTGCCCTGTAACTTATCTTTGGGTTTCCCCAGAAAGCCAAATCTAAAACAATGACCTCTGTGCAAATAGTTTATTTATGAGGTAATCTCAGAGAGTAGGGACAGATGAGGGAGGGGAAACAAAAAAAAGGAGGGAAAAAACAATATAAGAGTGTAATGTTTATCCTGCCCTCCATGAAGGATAAATGGGGCTCAGTTCCGAACAGAACTTTCAGAGAAGCACAGAAAATAACTCACAATACCTTTACAGAGGACATACCAGAATTATCTATATATCAGCCCTGTTTCCTATTGATCAGGAGATACCCTTGAAGGCATTAACTCTGATATCTCTTGGTTTTACAGGCGGGTTACTCCTATGAGCTTCTGAAAAAGTGAGAGATACCTAGGAAGAAAGTGAAGGACACAGAGACTCCACGTCTTTCTTTGAGCAAGTCATCATCAGCATGTGATGGATGGAAGGTTCAAGGAACTGTCTGTCACAACCATGCAAACAGAGATGAGACCAATAGGATGTTACTCAGGATAGAGGAACCTGCTATTCCTTTGATACATCTTCCAAGATCTTCAAGCTTTGTAGCCCATGATTCACTCATTTCCATCCTCCAACCCAGCCCAAGAGACCAGGACCTCCTTTGGAAATAGTGATTTATGTTTCTGCTTAGACAAAGCAAGGCAATTATTGATGAAGGCAATAAGGAAATTAAAGATAAATTTGTGTGCGTTTGTGATTTGCATCTTTTGTACACCACAGGCAAAGTTCTTTTAAAAGATATCAGTTCTTTAAAAAAAATATATCAAATTCATATGCTAGAGCTCAAAACAATCGCATTATTTAAAAAAATTAAAATTATAGGGAAAAAATCTTACTATGATACAAAAAAAAGTAGAAATTTTCATGTAGTCTCAATTGTCACTTGTATTTTATAATATAACTTCCAGTATGCTGGCCTTCTACTGTGCCAATAATTTGCCTATTTGCCCTCAGCCCCTCTTCCCATCCTTCTGTGCTTTTTCTGTACATTAAGAAAGGCTAGATGTCTGCAAGCTACATTTCTCAGTCTTCTTGCCAGCTGTCTTCCTAATGAGTGCTACTAATGGAAGATACTAGTGGGAGATAAGACAGCAGAAAAGAGCAAGTTTCTTCCTCTGGCTCCAATACTGGCAGTTGTTGGCAATTGCCATCAGTAGCTATAGATGGGTAACAGCAGGGATGGGATGATTCTAGACTCAAGCAGACTGGGCACAGGTAGCCTCTTTTCCTTGGCTTTAGCCTTGGTCCAGGAAGCACTCCTTCAGCAGCACTCCTTTGGCCCAAGTGCAACAGCAGTTCCAACAGGCAGCAGGAAAGACAGGCTTTTTGACTCCAGCTCCCACTCTCTCAGTACCACCCTTTCATATCTTTGTTCTTCAAAGCGTCTTTCCTTCTGTTAGCTATCCCAGCCCTTCCAAAACTCATAAATAATTCTTTATATAAAATCCCCTTCATTGGATGTATCTATAGTGAATTTTTTTTCCCAAATGAATCCTGAGTAATACATATATCTTTGACTAATTCTTAGTTCAAATAGTTTATTTATTTATTTATTTATTTGCCCTAGAACACTGTAGATATTATTCCAAATATTTTGTCATTTTGTTGTATGGAAGTAGAAACCTGATATTAGCAAGACTTTTACTACACTGTATGTATTCTGTTTATTTTGTTTGCTTTTTTGCAGCATAAAGCCCAAGACTTCTCCTATTCACTTCCCACCTTCTGTTCCCCCTTCCTTTCACAAGTGTCAGTCCTGCTTCTCAGTCTGAAGGCTCTCACTGCCTTCTCCAGCACCCTCCACTTCAACTTGACAGGAAATACCTCTAGTAGCTCTCTTGCACTTATAATTCTATTTGACGTTGCTTATCTGGGGACCTTAACCCATGCAGTTGGAAATGCAGTTTAGACAGACAACTCCAGTGGCTGATTGGAAATTCAGTTAAACACAAACACAATGGAGCCACGAGATCAATAAGAAGGCCTTTCTTAAAAATGTGTTTTACATAGTCATTTATCAAATTTAGGAATTGTATTAATAAGGCTTTTATTTTCATAATTAAAAAATAAATTTACTTCAAAAAATAGGGATATGGATAAAACTAGTGCATGTTCAGAACAGAGCAATCAGGATAATGAAGAGATTAAAGCACATTAAGAGCAAGTGAAGGGAATGAAGAAGAAATCACTAAGAAGGACCAGTTAAAGAACAGTTAAAGAGCTGGTATGCATAATGGGAACTTGGCTTCATTGTACTAAGATCAATAAGTATTAAGCTACGAGAAGACAAATTTCAACTTGTTAAAAGATCAGCTTTTACAGTATGTTTACGGAGCAGATAGGACTTTTGTGGGATTTTCAAACAAGGACTTGACCACCTGGTAAGGATGTGGCAGAAGCAGTAGGTAGATGGCTGTGGTCTAATACTTTCGAGATTGTTCTAATGTGTAGCTGAATCTCTGCTTCAGTAAAACAGAATAATGGACTCTTACGTCTCCTACTTTTTAATCTTCTCTTCCTAAGATCATTCTAACATGCATGGGGCTGTCAACAGGACATGCCTGCAAGAAAGCACACTCTATGAATATGCCTGTTTACTGTGCCTCTGTGAGGGTATAAATCCACATCTCAGTGGAGAAGAACATATGGAGCCCAAAGAAAGGAAGAAAATATATTGGTTTAAAAACAACTAATTAAAACTGGTGACTGGACCAGAAATATCTTCTACCTTTACACTAAAACATTTCAAATTAGTTTCTAATTGATATAAAGTAGAAAACTTAAAAATAGTCTTATTTCTCCAGGACTTGCTTTTGGTGTTGTTGCTATGAAAATGATGGCCTAGACGAAAGTGGCACAGAACATATTGGCGTAAATTTTATTAATGCATCTTTAAAGCTCAGTGCACGTGTCCTGTGACTGATTTATAGGTCTCCTCTAATATTTCTCAAAACTGCACAAAGCTAAAAGTAAATACCTATTAATTCATACTCAGGTTCCTTTAAAAAAGACATAAATGTAGCCTAATTAGTCAATGAGTTGATATTTATTAAAAGCCCAGTATGTGGTGACACTGGGGACAAGCATTTGATAGCTTATCGCAGGCAATGGCACTGCCTTCCCTAACCTACAAAACCCAGTTATATTTAACTCTTCTCTCTCTTTTTCATGATAATTAATCTGACTCTAACATGTCAATTCTACTTCCTAAATACATTCCAAAACCCATCTGCTCTCCAGCTCCACGTTTACTTTCCCAATTCAGGGTTTATTACTTCCTCCCTGCATTATTAAAGTAGCTTTCTATCTGGATATCCTGTCCCTCAACTATTACCTCACCAATCAACTATCCACATTATTACCAAAATTATCTAATGATCTCACTATTGCATTTGAAAGCCTTCAATGGCTTCCCAGTGTCTCACGGTGAAAGTAAATTTTCACAAAACCCACTTACAAAATGAGGGTTTGTACTATATCACTTCTCAGTCCCTTCCATCTCTGATATGCTATGAATTTATGCTTCTCAGTAAATTCTGACTAAATGGTGAGCAATTCCTAGACAACACTGTACTTAAATAAACATGTCTATAGCCATGTGCTAATTTTCCCAAATTACTGAACTGATTTTGGTTTCTGTGCCTGTTATCTATTTATGTATGTACTATGTATACAAAGAAAAAAAATACCAGATGAATTTAAAAGAATATTAAACATAACTGAAATTATATTAGAAATAGATCATTTTTAATAATTGTTTGATTTAAAAATATTTGTGCTTCATTTTAGAAACTTAAAAAAGCAGAATAATGATAGTAAAAATTGTCAATAATACCACCATTTAGGAACACTCAATAACTGAAATACTTAATACTGATTATTTGAATATGAAATACTCAATATTTCAGATTATTTTTTCCATCTCCCCTTTTTTTTAATGCACAAATAAATTCTTTAAAAATAAGGATTCTCGGGGCACCTGGGTGGCTCAGTTAAGCATCTGACTTCTGCTCAGGTCATGATCTACCATTGTTGAGTTCGAGCCCCACACTGGGTCCTGTGCTAACAGCTCTCTCTACCCCTCCCCTGCTTGACACTCTCTCTCTGTCTCTCAAAAATAAATAAACATAATTTTTTAATACACAAAAATAGATAAAAATAGAAATTCTGTGACATATAAAGTTTGTCACTTATGTAGCATGAATATTATCCTGTCATTAAACATTTTTTTGGAAAATGTGCCTTTGGTAGATATGTAATTTATTTAGCCATTATCATATTGTTGCCCATTTTAGACATTAATTAACTAACCTTTAACTGTATGCCTAATTTTCTCATGTAGTGAATTTTTCCAGAAAGTGTACTAGCCATGTAAGGAAATGTTTTTCTCACCAACATCATGAAACCACTGCACATTATCTTTTTAAGAGATTTTTTTAAGGAGATTATTTTTGCTATTTTGAAACTAGTTTTAATTTTCATTACTTAGGTAACAGAACATTTTTTTCTTATGGATACTTGTCATTTGTTGTGTTTCTATTGTAAATTGTCTATTCATGTACTTGGCCCAGTTTTCCATAGGGGTATGAAATATTTGCCAGCAGGTTTCAACACACATGGGAAAAAAGATATATTCATGGAATGTGCCTTTGAACCTGCATTCAAAAGAACTCAGACAGAGGTGAGTGGTGAATAAAGCAATTGCTTTTGCTTAATGACACAGGTGGGGAAAGAGTTTGTAGAACATGTTTTTCTTGAAAATAAGATATCTGTAGTTCACAATGTACGTGTACATACAAATCAGCTTCAAAAGTGTTTTCATAGAGGAGCTGCTGGAAATGTAGTATAAATATCTGCCTTTTGTATCACAACATTTCTTTAGAAGGGCATATATAATAGTTATTTCAGACCTAAATTTAGGAGCTGATAAGTAAAATATCAGAGAGCTAGAAACTTCAGAGTCATCCTTGACATGTCCCCTATCTAATTGCTAACCAATTCCTGTTCACTTTTCCTGAGTGTCAATCCAAGAGAACCTGCTGGATCCATCCCCTTTGCCACTGTCTTACTTAAACTCAAGCCTTGTCACATCTCACCAGGACTGGTGCAGCACCTTCCAAGTGTCTAAAGTCTGACTAAAATTGCTCTCAATTAGTATCTCGTCACAGAGTTCTATCAAATTTAAACCAATAGTTAAGCACCATTTTTTTTCCTCTTCAAGTAGTAAAAGCACATCAGGAAAAAAATGTATATGGTTTAAAAAAAACAAAAAGGAAATAATATTATCTCTTGTCCTATCTCACTCTCAGAAATAAAAAATAAAATTTTTGACCTCCAGAGAAGATGGCAGAATAAGATCCTAAGCTCACCCACTCCCACAGACAGAATTAGATAACACCCACACCAGTGTAAATAACCCAGAATATGACTGAAAATTAGCAGAACATATTCTCCACAGCCAAATGGAGAGAAGAGCCCTCATGGGTAGGAAGGGCAGAGACACAGGACCTAAATGGACCCATGTGACTGTTCATGGAAGGGAGAGATATCACAGGCCTGAAGAGACAACAAAAATAGACCCTCACACCAAGCACCCCAGGCATAGGGAACCCACATGGAAAAGACAAATGCCCATAACAGCTGGGTTTGAAAACCAGAGGGGTCAGCTCTGGGAGAGTCAAGACGGTGATGGGAAACTGAGTTCCTGCCCTTAATGAGAGAGAACAACAAACAGCCCTGCAGAGATACAGCATAGAAGCAGCAGTTTAGAAAATGCCTGGGGTACGTGAGAAGGAGATTTATTTACTAATCTCAGAGCTATGATGATGGGGCAGGGATCTTTAGGACACTTCTTCAAGAAAAAGTAGATGGCGGGTGCCACTTCCCTCCCATCCCCCAGCCAAAACACATGGACACTTGCAGGAACCAGCACAGTGCAACACTTACCACCTACCTTATTAATAGTGCATTCCCCCCATATTCTCTGATCGACACAATCTCTCCAGCCAGGCCTCCATTATAGGTCTCCTCCTGCAGCAGACATGTTCAAATCTTGCTGGCACAGTGTGCCCACCCCCACATTCTCCTGTGGACTTGCTCCCTCTATTCCTGTGGCAGGAGTTTTCTAAAGTGGCTCTAGATCCCACAAATATCGTTAACACTGTGCACCCCACCCCTGCATTCTCTGGCAGACTTGCCTCATCTAATACGCCCTCTGGCCTTTGGCCAGAGCCCATCCAAAGTGGTGGCACAAGCCTGGCAGTGTGCAAGCAGCCCAAAAAGGGACCATCACCACTCCAATGTGACTCCTGCCCTGGGGAAAGGGGAAGATAATCACATACACTACTCCAACTGTGGCCCCAGAAGTGGGCTAGGGGAAGACATGTGGTCTGACTGCAGGCCCCAGACACCAACAGAGCTTCTCAGGGGACAACACAGGGAAAGCATCCTGCATATCATGCTACCACATCTCTGGCAAATGCCTAGTCTGACTCAACTCAAGCCCAAAGTGGCCTCAGACTGGCTCATTAATAACAGAGGGACCAAATCCTGCCCACAATAGGCAAAGAGAGCCATTGCAGATGACTGGACTAAAGGGAAACATGGCTCAGCCACAAAAGTAGGGAACATGCACACACATAGGAGACACCCTTGAAGTGCCAGGTTCTGGTGAACTGAGAACACTACACTACAGGACACTATAGGACCTCTTCTTCATAAGCCCATTGATTTGAAGAGCAGGAGACATAGCTGACATTCCTAACACAGAAGCAGACACAGAGAGTTAGACAAAATGAGGAGACAAAGGAAAATGTGCCAAATGACAAAACAGGACAAAATCCTGAGATTTTGAGTGAGAGAGATAAATGACAGAGTTAAGTAACATGCCTGATAGAGAATTTAAAGTAACAGTCATAAATACACTCACTGGACTTGGAGAAAAGAGTGCAAGACCCCAGTGAGATAGAAAACCAATCAGAGATGAAGACCTCCATAACTGAAATTAAAAATACACTAGAAGGACCAAATACTAGAGAAAGCAGAAGAACAGATCTGTGACTTGGAGAACCGCATAACAGAAAGCAATCAAGCTGAACACCAGAGGAAATAATAACAATAATAATAAATGTAAATGGATACAGGGAACTCAGTGACACCATCAAGCATTATAGAGATCCCAGAAGGAGAAGAAACAGAAAAGGGGGCAGAAAACTTGTTTGAAGAAATAATAGCTGAAAACTTCCTGAATCTGGGGAAGGAACCAGATATCCAGATCTGGACAGAGGTCCCCCAACAAAATCAACCCAAGGAAGTCAATCATACAGTAATATCAAGACATACAGTAATTAAAATGGCAAAAGGTAGTGATAGAGAATTTTAAAAACAGAAAGAGGAAACATTTACATATAAGGAATCCATAAGGCTATCAGCTGATTTTTTAGCAGAAAATTTACAGACCAGAGGGAGTAGCATGATATAGTCAAAGTGCTAAAAGAAAAAACCTGCAACCAAGAATACTCTATCCAGCGAGGCTATCATTCAGAATAGAAGAAAAGATAAAGAGTTTCCCAGACCAACAAAAGTTAAAGGAATTCAGCACCATTAAATGCGTCCTATGAAAAATATTAAAGGAGATTCTTTGAATGGAAAAGAAAGACCATAAGAAAGAATAAGAAAGTAAGAAACATAAAAGCAGTAAAAATAAGTATATCTATAAAAATCAATCAAGGGACACACAAAGTAAAAGGATATAAAGTATGACAACATATACCTAAAACATGAAGAAGGGCAGGGCAGAGTAAAGAATGGGACCATCAACTTAATATAGACTGCTGTAGGCGGAAGATGTTATGTGTAAACCTAATGGTAACCACAAATCAAAAACAAGAGAAGTGCAAAAAAATAAAAAGAAAGAAAATGAATTATATCACTAAAGAAAGCTAGCAAACCTTGGGAGAAGAGAGCAAAAGAAGAAAGGAACAGAGAAAAGCTACAAAACAACCATAAAACAAGTAGCAAAATGACAATATGTACATATCTTTCAGTAATTACTTTGAATGTAAATGAATTAAACACTCCAACCAAAAGACACAGGGTGATGGAATGGATAAAAATGCAAGACCCATCAATACAGTGCCTAGAAGAGACTTATTTCAGACCTAAAGACACATGCAGATTGAAAGTGAAGGGAAAAAATTTTATCATGCAAATGGAAGTGAAGGGAAAGCCAGGGTAGTAATATTTAAATCATATAAAATAGACTTTAAAACAAAGACTGTAACAAGAGACAAAGAAGGATGCTATATAATCATAAAGTGAACAATCCAACAAGAAGATATGTTAGTAAATATTTATGCACCCAACATGGCTGCACCCAAATACATAAAGCAGCTAATAACAAACATATAGGAAATAACCAATAGTAATACAATAAGAGTAGGGAACTTTAACATCCCACTTACATCAATGGATATATCATCCAAACAGAAAATCAACAAGGAAACAGTGGCTTTGAATGACACGTTGGACCAGATGGATCTAACAGATATATTCAGAACATTCCATCCTAAAACAGCAGAATACACAGTCTTTTCAAGTGCACATGGAACATTCTCCAGAACAGAACACATGGTAGGCCACAAAACAAGTCTCAACTAATTAAAAAAATTAAGGTCATACCATGCATCTTTCCCAACCACAATGCTACAAAACAAGAAATCAACCACAAGGAAAATTTTTGGAAAAAACACAAATACATAGAAGTTTAATAACATGTTAGTAAACAACGAATGAGTCAATTAAGAAATTAAAAGGGAAATAAAAAAATACATGGGGACAAATGGTAATGGAAACACAATGGTGCAAAACCTTGGGGATGCAGCAAAAGTTGTCCTAGAAAGAAGTTTATAGCAACACAGACCTACCTCAAGATGTAAGAAAAATCTCAAATAAATAACCAGACTGTACACCGAAAGGGGTTGGAAAAAGAAGAAAACAACAAAACCCAAAATCAGTAGAAAGAAGGAAATAATAAATATTACAACAGAAACAAAATAGAAACAAAGAAAACAATAGAACAGATCAATAAAATTAGGAGCTGGATCTTTGAAAAGATAAAGATAAATAAAATTGATAAACCTTTAGCCAGACTGAAAGAGAGAGAGAGAGAGAGAGAGAGAGAGAGAGAGAACTGAAATAAACAGAACGAGGAATTAAAGAGGAAAAATAACAACCAACAACACAGAAATTCAAAGGATTATAAGATATTATGAAAAATTATATGCCAACAAATTGAACAACCTAGAAAAAATGGAGAAATTCCTAAAAACATACAACCTACCAAAACTGAAAAAGAAAGAAACAGAAAATTTGAACAGATTACTAGCAATGAAATAGAGTCAGTAATCAAAAAACTCGCAAGAAACAAAAGTATAGGACCAGATGGCTTCACAAGTGAATTCTACCAAACATTTAAAGAACAGTTAATACATATTCTTCTCAAATCATTCCAAAAAATGGAAGAGCAAGGAAAGCTTCCAAATTCATTCTATAAGTCCAGTAGTACCCTAATAACAGATAAAGACACTATCAAAAAAGAAAACTACAGGCCAATATCTCTGATGAACATAGATGCAAAAATCCTCAACAAAATATTAGCAAACCTCATACAATAATACATTAAAAAATCATTCACCATGATCAAGTGGGATTTATTCCTGGAATGCAACAGTGATTCAATATTCACAAATCAATCATCAGGATACATTACATCAACAAGAGAAAGGATAAAAACCGTATGTTCATTACAATAGATGCAGAAAAAAACATTTGACAAAGTACAACATCCATTCATGATAAAAACTGTCAACAAAATAGGGATAGAGGGAATATACCTCAACATAATAAAGGCCATGTATGAAAAACTCACAGTTAACATCATACTCAACATCAAACTCTCAGTTTTACTCCTAAGGTCAGGAGCAAAACAAGGAGGTCCACTCTCACCATTTTTATTCAACATAGTACTGGAAGTCCTACCCACAACAATCAGACAAAAAAAGGAAATAAAAGACATCCAAATTGGTAAAGAAGAAGCAAACCTCTCACTATTTGTAGATGACATGATATACTTTATAGAAAACCCTATACTCCACCAAAAAAATACTAGAACTGATAAATGAATTCAGTAAGGTTGCATGATACAAAATCAGTATACATAAATCTATTGCATTTCTATACAGTAATAATAAAATAGCAGAAAAGACAATTATGAAAATAATCCCATTTACAATTGCACCAAAAATCATAAAATACCTAGTAATAAACCTAACCGAGAAGCTAAAAAACCTGTACTCTGAAAACTATAAAACACTGATGAAAGAAACTGAAGACAACACAAAAAGTGGAAAAAATATTCCATGCTCATGGATGAGAAGAATTAATATTGTTAAAATGTCCATACTACCCCAAGCAATCTACACATTTAATGTAATCCTTATCAAAATACCAACAGCATTTTTCAAAGAACTAGAATAAGTAATCTTAAAATTTGTATTTAACACAAAAGAACCCAAATAGCCAAGGCAATCTTGAAAAAGAATAAGAAAACTGGAGGAATCACAATCCCAGATTTCAAGATATACTATAGAGAAGCAGTAATCAAAACAGTATGGTACTTGCAGGAAAACAGATCTATAAATTAATAAAACAGAATGGAGAGCCCAGAAATAAAGCCACGATCATATGGTCAGTTAATCTACAACAAAGGAGGCAAAAATATAAAATGGAAAAAAGACAGTCTCTTCAACAAATGGTATTGGGAAAACTGGACAGTAACATGCAAAAGAATGAAACTGGACTGCTTTCTTACACCATATGCAAAATTGACTCAAAATGGATTAAGGCCCTAAATGTGAGACCTGGAACCATAAAAATCCTAGAAAAGAGCATAGGTAGTAATTTCTCTGACATTGGCCATACAACATTTTTCTGGATATGTCTCCTGAGGCAAGGGAAAGAAAAGCAAAAATAAACTATTGAGACTACATTAAAACAAAAAACTTCTGCACAGCAAAGGAAATAATCAACAAAACTAAAGATGAGAAGACATTTGCAAATGACATATCTGATAAAGGGTTAATATCCAAAATACATAGAAAACTTATACAAATCAACACCAAAAAACCCCTCAAATAATCCAGTTAAAACTGGGCAGAGGACATGAACAGCCATTTCTTCAAAGATGTACAGATGGCCAAGAGACACGTGAAAAGATGCCCATCATCACTAATCATCAGGGAAATGAAATGCAAATCAAAACCACAATGAGATATCTCCTCACACTTGTCAGAATGGCTAAAATCAAAAACACAAGAAATAACAAGTGTTGGCAAGGATGTTGAGAAAAAAAAAGAACCCTCATGCACTGTTGGTGGGAATGTAAACTGGTGCAGCCACTGTGGAAAACAGTCTGAAGTTTCTTCAAAAAATTAAAAATAGAATTACCATACGATCCAGCAATTCCACTAGTGGGTATTTATACAAAGAATAAGAGAACACTAATTCAAAAAGACATATGCACCTCTATGTGTATTGCAGCATTATATACAACAGCCAAATTATGGAAGCAGCCCAAGTGTCCAACGATAGATGAATGGATAAAGAAGTTGTGAGTTACACACACAATATCACTCGGCCATTAAAAAGAATAAAATCTTGCCATTTGCAACAACATGGGTGAATCTACAGACTACAATGCTAAGTAAAATAAATCAGAGGAAGACAAATACCATATGATTTCACTCATTTGTGGAATTTAACAAATGAACAAAGAAAGAAAAAAGACAAACCAAAAAAACTAGACCCTTAACTATAGAGAACTGATGGTTTCCAGAGGGAAGGTGGATTGGGATGGATGAAATAGGTGATGGGGATTAAGGAGTGCACTTGTCACGATGAGCACCAAGGAATATATGGAACTGCTGAATCACTATTTGTATACCTGAAACTAATATAAAACTATATGTTAATTATGCTGGAACTTAAAAAAAAATGAAAATTTTAGCACATATTCTTTCAGTCTCCCCACTTAACCAAAATTGGAATCATTGTATACATGTATACAATCTGTTTTATTCACAGAACCACTTTTTTATTGCAAATATCTTTTCATGTTTTTAAACATTTTTCTGCAACATAATTTTTAAGTGGCTTCATGGTGTGTCATTGTATGAACAATCAGGTCACTTTCAATATTTTGCTATTACAAGCAATGCCACAGTAAACATCTTTGTAATTAAATATTTTAATACTTTAAAACATTACTTTTTGTTTTCTTCCATCCAATGTTGCTGTGCATAAATCTGATATTGATTTCATTCTTTTTTCTTTGTAGGTGAACTACTTTTCCTTTCTGGAATGTAGAATTTCCTTTTTGTTTTTGATATTCCCTGTATAAGGATTTCTTTATTCCTCTTGGTTGTCTCTCTATAAGCACTTCCCATTGTAAAATCTTTCACTTTTCAAAATTTTTGAGCCATTTTTCTCCATTATTTCTTTAAATATTTCTAATCATATTTTTTCTCTCCTAAGATTTCTTCTATCTAGGTATTGGAACTTCTACTTATATCTTGTGTAACTTTTAGCTTTTGTAAGTTCTACTCTTCATTATTTCCTGTTGCCTTCTGGAAGAGTTTCTCAATCTGATCTTTTAACTCATTCCTGGTTCTATTTCCCAATTACATAAGTCCTTTTAATCATACTTATTTCAAATTATTCCTCCATCTATTCTAAAAATTTATTTTCAGAAGATACATGTTGTCCAGTTTGGTGTGTGTCCTACAAAGAAGTTAAACAATACAGTAGCCTCCATATCTTGGTCCATGAGAACTTGTTTTCCTGTGAATATCAGCTATTCTGTCTGGTGGAATGTGCAGTGAAAGAGCCCAAGGACCAAAATCTTAGTTTGGTCAGAGTAGGCAAGTTTAACGAAAAGGGGAAGTATGAACTCACAGCAGAGAATAATCACTGTTGACCACTATGTATTGTATCAACCCCATCAGGCAACTGGGCTGGGAAAGTCTTGCCTAAGCAACAACAGCAGAAGGCCAACTCCTTACACAGCAGTCCACCAGCCATGGGGCTCAGAGAGAAGGTGTGGACTAGGAGGTGCCTGTAGACAGCTGATGGGAAGGAACCTGCTTATCCCAATTCTTCATGCCACATCATCAGGGATTTTTGCTATACTACCTAGATTCTGCCCCTAAGACTTAAATATCCATAGTCTGAGTCATTAGCAAAATGGCAGGCATTAATGGTCCTAATAGAATGGGAGAGAAGATTACAAACAAAAATTAAACCTTCTTTCTGGGGGCACATGGGTTGCTCAGTCAGTTGAACAACCAACTTTGACTCAGGTCACAATCTCATGGTCTGTGAGTTTGAACTCCACATTGGGCTCTGCACTAACAGTGCGGAGCCTGCTTGGGATTCTCTCCCTGCCCCTCTCCTACTTGTGCTCTCTCATGCGCTCGTTCTCTCTCTCTGAAAATAAATAAACTTTAAAAAAACACCTTCTTCTGTTTGTGTGTTAACTGACATATTCAGTTATGTGCTGTGTCCCCCGTTCTAGTCGCTTACCCTTCACTGTGTCCAGCCACTACAACACAGTGAAAAGTCAACAGTCTTCTATAGTTTCATTGATTTCTCACAGTTTTGTGGCATTGTATATTCCCAAAGTCTGTTTCCCGTTTATTCTTATTGTCTCTAGGACTGATTTGAGGCAGAGAGATCTGACAGGCCTTCTGGTTTGCCATCTTGGTAAGAACCAAAGACTCATATCAAAATATTTATTCATATTCATACCAATTCTCTTCAGATAAATCTCTGGAAATAGGAATGCTGTGGCATAGCATACCTAAAAATCTAAGGATTTTGATATGTTTGCCAAACTGCCCAGGGTTATAAATAGAAAAAAATGCAATTTTGGTAATTTACATCCAATCTTGTTTGAATCTTTTTTTTCCCCTTACAAACAGGCTGTTATGAACCTGTCTACAGTGTATTTAACCACATGGGATAGCTTATCCATGATGAACCCATCTCTTTCCTATATCTTCCTCTGTTTCTTTTTCTTAGTATGATATTGCCCTTTTTTTTTGCTGGGCTCCAACTCAAATATCACCACGTATGTGGATCCCTCCCCAAATTCCCTAGGGTCTCTCCTTTTTTAATATTTTGTTCATATCTCTATTATATAGCACAATGTACTTTAATTATTTACCTTTGTGTTTGTATGTACCTCTAAACTGTGAAGTTCTTTTGGATAGACATTCTATCTTAATCATCTTTTTATTGCCAGAGGCTTGTGACTGGCACCGTGTTATCAATCAATCAATGTCTGCAGGACCAATGAATGAGTTTTCAAATAACCAGCAGAACCTGAACTAAATGTGCAAAACATGTTAAGTACTTTCTTTCAGTCTTCCAAACTATTTGTATTATTGTCTTCACTTTACAGATGAGAAAACTGAAGCTCAGAGAGGGTAAGTAGCCTGTCTGAGGTAGAGCTGAGATTTGAATCCCCATTTAATTCCAGAGTCAAGGATCAAGGTAGCACAGCAAAAGTGTAAACAGGTTCCTACCCACTAGGTTAAGTTGAGATTTAATCACTAGGATCTTATGGTTCCTGCTGATTCTGTGTTTTGACGAATGTGCAGGGAGAAAATCAGAAAGGTTATGCAATGAAGAGGTTCATTTTTTTTTTTCTTTGTGAAGTCACTATTTCTAACCTAATATAATCCAGTATTTGAGAGGCATTACCCTCACCATTCAGTTGTTTCAAAATAAAACTGAAACTAGAAGGATTAAGTTATGCCAATTGCGAGAAACAACCCATATAGTTTCTTCTTATAAGAGCCTTGCTGGAGACTATTAAAAGAATAGATACGAAAACATTCATCTGTCTTCAATGTGACACAACCCATACCTTTATAAAACAGTTCCACTTCAGGATCTCATTTTTTATGAAATGTTTATTTATTTTGAGAGAGAGAGAGAGAAAGAGAGAGAGAGAGAGAGAAAGAGAGAGAGAGAGAGAGAGAGAGAGAGAGAGAGAGAGAAAGCATGAGTGGGGAGGGGAAGAGAGAGAATCCCAAGCAGGCTCTGCGCTGTCAGCACAGAGCCCACCACCGGGCTTGAACTCACCAACCGTGAGATCATGACCGGAGCCAAAATCAAGAGTCAGACACTTAGTTGACTGAGTCGCCCAGATGCCCACCTCAGAAAGCTTCTGAGCTTGCATAGTTGTTTACTAGCATTTCCTGATTAACAGAATGGTGTAGGGAGAGAGCAGAAGGGCAATACTGAAAGAGGCAAGTAAACACACAAACATGATTTGAGGTCCTGGGCTAAGGTATTTAATTTCTAGAATCATCTTAAGAAATTTCAAGCATACAATTAACAACAGACATGATGAAACGCTTACAGATTTTACCATCCTTATGAAAAACTCTACAGGTGTAGCCTGGGAACACATTTTGAATTACATAATTTTATGCCTCTGGTAGATACACATGGTTGAAGAATGACTATATGATGCCAAGTAGCCCTGTGAGGCCATGTTTTCAACTGTCTTCATCACCTATTACCTGGAAGTCACCCAGATTTACGAAGTGGAATGGATCACCCATGCCCCCAGTCTGCCCTGATATGATCTGGTTATTTGGGCACAGAGACATAGTCCAAGGTAAATGTCACTGATATGTATTCCCCTAAAGCTGAATAAAAACAAAGTCAGAGCTTATTGATTTTTAAAAATTAACTTCTTTCTGCCAGACTTCATTTAGGCCCATTGCCTACTTTCTTTGAGAACACCTGGGCAAGCAGAAATTTCCATTGCTGATTTGGAACATGGGACAACTAAACTACAAAGAGCCAATTTTTTCTTGTCATTCAATACAAAGGGGAAAGGATCTTCAAGAGGAGCATGGTGAGAACTCAAATTGCTCTGAGGAGTAAGGAAAAAAAAAAAAAAAACAGGAAAATGCCCCAGAGGTATAAGAACTTTGACCACATTCTGGTGTTATCCCTTCTGAAATTAGAGATTCTTATTGTTGGAAGACTACTTGTTTTGTTAGTAAATTTCTATATCCAATGGTACCCCATCACTGGTCATTTTACTAAATATGTTTTTTTTAATGGCACTTTAGCAAAGCACGTATCAGGATTCCTAAATAAGAGAGGTGGGGATCTCATATCAAATGGGATTGGTGGTAGGGCACCTGGGTGGCTCAGTCAGTTAAGCATCTGACTTTGGCTCACGTCATGATCTCATGGTTCATGGGTTTGAGCCCCATGTTGGGCTCTGTGCTGACAACCCAGAGTCTGGAGCCTGCTTCAGATTCTGTGTCTCCCTCTCTTTCTGCCCTTTCCCTAGTCATGCTGCCTCTCTCTGTCTCTCAAAAATAAACAAACACTGGGGAAAAACTGAGAGCTTTTTCCCTGAGATCAGGAACACGACAGGGATGCCCACTCTCACCGCTGTTGTTTAACATAGTGCTGGAAGTTCTAGCATCAGCAATCAGACAACAACAGGAAATCAAAGGCATCAAAATTGGCAAAGATGAAGTCAAGCTTTCGCTTTTTGCAGATGACATGATATTATACATGGAAAATCTGATAGACTCCACCAAAAGTCTGCTAGAACTGATACATGAATTCCGCAAAGTTGCAGGATACAAAATCAATGTACAGAAATCAGTTGCATTCTTATACACTAACAATGAAGCAACAGAAAGACAAATAAAGAAACTTATCCCATTCACAATTGCACCAAGAAGCATAAAATACCTAGGAATAAATCTAACCAAAGATGTAAAGGATCTGTATGCTGAAAACTATAGAAAGCTTATGAAGGTAATTGAAGAACATTTAAAGAAATGGAAAGACATTCCCTGCTCATGGATTGGAAGAATAAATATTGTCAAAATGTCAATACTACCCAAAGCTATCTACACATTCAATGCAATCCCAATCAAAATTGCACCAGCATTCTTCTCGAAACTAGAACAAGCAATCCTAAAATTCATATGGAACCACAAAAGGCCCCGAATAGCCAAAGTAATTTTGAAGAAGAAGACCAAAGCAGGAGGCATCACAATCCCAGACTTTAGCCTCTACTACAAAGCTGTCATCATCAAGACAGCATGGTATTGGCACAAAAACAGACACATAGACCAATGGAATAGAATAGAAACCCCAGAACTAGACCCACAAACGTATGGCCAACTCATCTGTGACAAAGCAGGAAAGAACATCCAATGGAAAAAAGACAGTCTCTTTAACAAATGGTGCTGGGAGAACTGGACAGCAACATGCAGAAGGTTGAAACTAGACCACTTTCTCACACCATTCACAAAAATAAACTCAAAATGGATCAAGGACCTGAATGTGAGACAGGAAACCATCAAAACCCTAGAGGAGAAAGCAGGAAAAGACCTCTCTGACCTCAGCCGTAGCAATCTCTTACTCGACACATCCCCAAAGGCAAGGGAATTAAAAGCAAAAGTGAATTACTGGGACCTTATGAAGATCAAAAGCTTCTGCACAGCAAAGGAAACAACCAACAAAACTAAAAGGCAACCAACGGAATGGGAAAAGATATTTGCAAATGACATATCGGACAAAGGGCTAGTCTCCAAAATCTATAAAGAGCTCACCAAACTCCACACCCGAAAAGCAAATAACCCAGTGAAGAAATGGGCAGAAAACATGAATAGACACTTCTCTAAAGAAGACATCCGGATGGCCAACAGGCACATGAAAAGATGTTCAGCGTCGCTCCTTATCAGGGAAATACAAATCAAAACCACACTCAGGTATCACCTCACGCCAGTCAGAGTGGCCAAAATGAACAAATCAGGAGACTATAGATGCTGGAGAGGACGTGGAGAAACGAGAACCCTCTTGCACTGTTGGTGGGAATGCAAATTGGTGCAGCCGCTCTGGAAAGCAGTGTGGAGGTTCCTCAGAAAATTAAAAATAGACCTACCCTATGACCCAGCAATAGCACTGCTAGGAATTTATCCAAGGGACACAGGAGTACTGATGCATAGGGGCACTTGTACCCCAATGTTCATAGCAGCACTCTCAACAATAGCCAAATTATGGAAAGAGCCTAAATGTCCATCAACTGATGAATGGATAAAGAAATTGTGGTTTATATACACTATGGAATACTACGTGGCAATGAGAAAAAATGAAATATGGCCTTTTGTAGCAACGTGGATGGAACTGGAGAGTGTGATGCTAAGTGAAATAAGCCATACAGAGAAAGACAGATACCATATGGTTTCACTCTTATGTGGATCCTGAGAAACTTAACAGGAACCCATGGGGGAGGGGAAGGAAAAAAAAAAAAAAAGAGGTTAGAGTGGGAGAGAGCCAAAGCATAAGAGACTGTTGAGAACTGAGAACAAACTAAGGGTTGATGGGGGGTGGGAGGGAGGAGAGGGTGGGTGATGGGTATTGAGGAGGGCACCTTTTGGGATGAGCACTGGGTGTTGTATGGAAACCAATTTGACAATAAATTTCATATATAAATAAAAAAAATAAACAAACACTGAAAAAAATTTTTAAAAAATGGAATGGGTGGAAATTCTTTGTCCAAAAGAGAGCATAATTTAAGATGAAGCCCTGAAGGAATGTGCCCCCTCATGTTCTCTTACCATTGAAAGACTTCTGTAAGAATAACATACTTAGGATTTTATGAAAATATTTAGTCAAGGGTGTTCTGACTTAGAAACAAAATGTTTGACAGATTTTGCATGTTGTAGATACCATGTCTCAACATGAAAGGCACATGTGAAGGGTCACTTAAGAAAGTAGTTGCAACTGAGGAATCATCGTCACGTTTCTTTCTTCAGTAAGCATTGTAAAATTAACCTTCTGAGCCCTCTCTCTTCTTGATACTGAAAGGAGCATCTCCTTATTAGAAGCAATGAAAATGAAATGTAACAGGTGTACATCATGTCACTTTTGAATATGGGAAGATGTGATTTAGGTCTGCTCATGAACAAATGACCCTGGAGATGCTATAATTCTTCTAACTCCTGGGTCATGACCCTGAGAGTGGAAAATAAACTGAATTATATGCAACTGGATAGACAAAGCCTGATGACTTATGCCATGCATATTATAAGACTGAGCACGTAACTTTATTTAAGTCAAAGCATTTCATTTTACTAAAGTGTTGGACTCAACGCTGTTTCTCTGTCTCTGTCTCTGTCTCTCTCTCACACACACACACACACACACACACACACACACACACCCTGTTTTCAACAACTGACATACAAATTCACAATTCAAGCCTACTTCACAATACCCTAAAAATGACCCAGGTCTGGTTGCTATGCAGACATCCCTATTTGCCATACAAACGTATGGTAGACTGGTATTGTTTTGTGCTGGGGAACAGATAAATGACATGGATTGAAATTATGGTAAATTTAAATTGATGGCCTAATTAGTATTATCTCTTTTTGTATTCATTGTAAGAAAAATTATCCAGGAGGAACTCATTTTGCATTAATGTTGATATAAAGTGTAATTCTCCAGGATTTTCATTGTAATTTGGCATTAATTAATGCATCATTATTTTAAAGTGTTAATTAAATTGTTACAGAAAGGGACATCTGCAGTGGCACAGAAAGGAAATCACATGAACAATTAGTTTCGTATAGGTCTGTGGTGCAGAATCCGAGATCACATGCATGGCAGCAACAAGGCGGCCGACGTGGAGATGGCAGACACAACTCTGCTCTGCCCTGCTTGGTGCATTGTTGACAGTACGCGACCACTCCTGTTACCTTTTCCATTGTGTTCAAGTGAAGAATGGGCAGTCTCTAGAACACTGGATATTTGTTCCATGCCTAGGACAGAAGGCACATCAGTGGGACTATGGCTCTTCGTTTTTCTGGAAGCTTGGCAGACATCACTGACCATTCCTTTGTCAGAAAAAAAAAAATGACAGACTTTTTTTGTA
The DNA here is from genome assembly GCF_014898765.1 of Herpailurus yagouaroundi. Classification (NCBI taxonomy): domain Eukaryota; kingdom Metazoa; phylum Chordata; class Mammalia; order Carnivora; family Felidae; genus Herpailurus; species Herpailurus yagouaroundi. Next base: position 75,048,932 of record NW_024412388.1, read on the forward strand.
ATATTGTCGAAAGAGCTCAAAAATAGGCTCCTGTAGAAGGCTAGGTTAATATTTCTACTGGTAATAAACTCCATACAAAACTGTGACAAATCAAAGGGGAGATAATCTGTGGTAATTCCTTACGCAATGGACCATCATTGTTAACACATCTGGAAGTCATTGAATGCTATCATGGCTTAAGATATATAATTCCAAGGAAATTCCACCATGATTTCATATATCAGGGAATCATGGCAATCAGATAGCAGTGTCGGTTGGCAAGTCAAAGGAACTTGGGATTTGGAGGGAATATATAAAGTAGGCTCTAAACACTCTGTCATCATGGTCTCACAAAACAAAGAAATTTGGAGAATCTTGTTCTGTCAGCACCATGATCTTCTATTTAGCCCTGAGGGGCTCTACTGAATGAGCATTCTTGGTCAAGAGTTGTACACCAAGATCCCCATAAGAAGAGTATAAAAGGATACTATGGCATCATAATATGTAAAACTGTGAAGCCTTTAAATTAATTTATATATATATATATATTTTTTTTTTTTTCTGGATACCAATTTAATATTAATGTTACAACCTTTCCTTTAGCAGCCACAGTGAGAGTCTCTAATTTCTTAGGTTCTGTGAACTTTTCCTTACAGGTAATCCTATTTTATGGATATATAAGGCAAAGTCCAAATACCTACAATCAAATTGAAGTTAAATCTTCCCTCTTTGCATTAAATGATAAATTGGACAGAAAAGATCAGAATCACTCCATATTGTTTCGACAGTTCTCCTTAAACAATCATTTACTTCCCTCCTCGTGAAGATGCAAACTCCCTACAGACGGAGGTCTTTCTCTGGCTATTTGTCCAGGTTGTAGCCTGGTGCCAGGATCGCTCGGTGAATACTTAATTAATCGAGTGATTCATGTAGCTTCTTGGTAATTGCTTTCCTAAAAAGAGGTGACCACAAAGCTTCTATAAATTCAATAGGTTCTATCTGAGAGCAATTGGTTTTATATAAGATCAGTATTCTCAAACACATGGTCCCAAACACTTTCATTGCCTATAGTGTTAATCACTAGAAAAGGCTATGAAACAAAGCTGACTGAAAATCAAATCCAATGGCAACTAAAGAGGAATATTTAGTCAGTGAAAAAAAACCAAACTCTCCTGGTAGAGAAATAAATGTTTTTGGAAAATGATAACAACAACAACAACAACAACAACGGTGGGGGGGGGGGGGGCGGAAGAGTAAAACCAGACCACCATTGAAGTAATGGAAGAACTTACTCATCCCCTGGGAAAGTGCTGCATAACCCTTAGGCTGGGGTTTATCCTGTCCAGGGGATGAAATTATCCCCAGATGACCCCTCATCTCTCAGTGAGGATTCCTCCAGTCTCCCCAGAGATTCTTGAAGTTAGGATGAGTGTCAGCAAAAACACTTCTAGTTCCTTCTGGCTCTGCATTCCTACCTTGACCAAATTATTTCAGTTTATTGACTATCACTATATGCTTTTGTGAAACCACTTACTTCAGTTTGAACCGCCCCCCCCCCCCCCACTTCCCAAAACCAGGGAACAGGCAACAGGCTTACATTACAACACAGCAACATTTTCTAACGTGAATATGACACATGCCGGCACTCAAAAGTCCTTTCCCAGCCCCAACTAGCGCACAGAATTTCTCCAAATTCCTTTCCTTTCCTTGTAGTTCATCTTTCTCTTCCTGTAACCCAAACTTTTCCCCTCTCCCTTCAGCGGTAAACTTCAGCGCCAAAACAGTTTAGCTACCTCTTTGTTTTATGGTCTACTTTCATACCATGCCCTGAGGCTCTACTCTGAACCCAAGTGGGTCTGTCTTTTTGCCAAACAAAGGACTTTTGAGTCTTTCTTAGGAAACAGAAGAAGTTGCGTTCAATTGTGGTTTGAAACAACTTTTGCTTTGTTTTGTTCTGTGGAGTGTGTCATCTTATAGCTTCAATAGTTACCTGGGGCTCTTTAGAAAATTCTGGTTTCTTTGCTAACACTGCTTCAGCCCCTCACATCAGATGCCAAATTCCTTCCAGGCAAGTAACATGTGTCTAGTTTCTTTGGTAGGTGTTTACAAATGCCAAGTAGACTCTTCTGCCCACTTTGGGCACTAAATAAATGTTGCTGATGAGCAAGAGCTGACAGAAATTCAAAATGATGAGAAAGAAAGCGTTTCTAGGCCCCAGGTCTGGATGTTGGAAAGGAAATGTGCAGAGGAGCTTGCTACCTTTCCAGTAATAAGGAAACTTCAGACAGGACACAAAACTAGCTTTAATTTTTAAACATAAGAAGCTCCACATTTTTTTCTCTAAATTTAGTGCTGTGGCATTCAGCTAAAACCACCTTGTGTCCAATAATATACTTCCTGGTCTGCCCTGAGGTCTTCAGGAAGCATTTTATCTTTCATATAATTGCCAGGGTGAATCCCTAGTTATAACATACTCTACAGCACATAAAATAATTGTTGCAACTGAACCCATCACATAAATATTAGTGATTGAAGAGATTGGTTGAGATAAATCAATGTGGGTGACATATTTAATAAACTTTGTATAAACATTGTTTGCAACAGCTATAAATAAAATTGTCTTTAGGAATTTTACATATTGCACATCCCTCTATTCATGGAGAGGCACAGGCATGATTTCTAGCTGCACTAAATGACAAGAAGTGCCTTTTTAAACCTGCCCAGATCAGACCAGGCAAGCAGAGTTGGAGAGCATGCCCACACCAGGTCTGGCATGTGCCATGGCTTGCTCCACGGTCCGAGCTCACCACATCGCTCACTTGCCAGCAGGCATGAGGTTCAGTTTGAGGAGATCTTCAAGCCAACACGATTCTTCTTTCCTTTTTTTTTCCCCAAAGAAAAAGCTACGCCATAAATAAAGCATGATCGAGATGGCATTTTACATTCACACAGATTTTGGCATAAATAAATAAAAGGGATTTTGTTCAAATTCTGTCATCCTTACATGCCATTTTCAAATTATCTTTCCCTACTAGTTCAGCATACTCGACTAGACTGTGAGAGTCGTCTTGGCTCCCTCCAGTGGCTGACTGAACTCTGATGAAACCACAGGGGTATATCTCAAGGCCCTACAGCCTGGTGTTCCAGTGTGGAATCACTTCCTTCTGACAAAATGAGATCAAATCCCTTTGGGAATTCTGCTTCACTCTTAACATGCATTCCCTTCCCAGAAAGGTTTACGGTAGGTGCTGATTTTAATTAATCTACTTCCTAATCCCCCATCCAAATTGGTTTATTTTACTGGTCCCATTTTATGGATGAAAAACAACCCACTGGAAGGCAGTAGAGGGACTGGTAATACTGGGAGGGCAGGGTAATGCCTCACATCAGAGCACAGGACCACAGAGGGGCTTAGAGGAGACCCTTTCACATTCTCTGCCTTATTATTGTCAGATTCCAACAGATGACAAATTGTGGAAATATTTAGGTTCCTTTCTTAAAGAGGTCAGATATAATACAGTGTGTCTTCAGTTTTAAGCTTAATGAAATGTCACATACACATGTGGAAATTCAGGTATGAACTTCAGGTCTTATAGTGTTTGAAATTTACAACTTTCACATTTATTTTTATTAGTAATATTTAGTCGCTCAATATATTTCCCTGGCATTAATGGAAAAAATATGGTGTCTTCAAGCAGCCAAAATAATCTCTCTAAATTCTTGCCGAGTTTAAACAAAGGCCATGCAATTTAATGGCTAAAGTTACTGTTGTACATTTCCAGGGTACTGGGTTCAAATCCCATCAAATTAGGCTCTAATTAAAACTCACCTGAACTATTTTTTTTCATTGTGTAATTATTTTTTAATTCTTAATGACTCATATTAACCTCCTTTACTCAAGGAAAAAAAAAAGGAGAAATTAGAAAAAAGAGGAAGCAAGGCAGGGAAAAGTGCAGATGAATTAGAGGCAGTTATGATGCCTTTTTAAAACGTAGCCTGAGAATTGGGTGTGCAGCACAGAGATCAAGAGGAGACTTAATTGGGGCTCAACTGCTCAGTTCATAGTTCTTGGGTCTTTATAAAAGCTAAGAGCAAAGCTAAATCATGTGTAATTTGCCATTATTTTCCCAGATAGCTCTTCCTGAAATGTTATTTTTCACTTGCCTTTTCATTTTTTTTTCATCTTGAAAGCATGGTATCAGACCTTGTATATACAGTGCGCCACTTGCCTGCTGTCAGAGAGAGAAGTGACACCACTTGTCACTACCAATCTCTTCATGTCTGGTCTCATCCGAGCAATACACACAGCCTGATTTCCAGGTGTTTGTTGAAACTCCAAGTTATGTAACATGTCTTTGCTGTGCTCAGAACTGAAAAAGCAGCATTACAGGGGGGAATAAATTCTTAACTTCCTAAGAACTCTGAGGGTGCACTGTACTGGTTTTAGCCCAATTCCACATTTACTGAAAGGACACTTTAGGACAGACAGGGGAGGCATTGCCAAGCTGAAGAGGACACTGATAGATTCAGCAGCAAGGATGGGAAATTTTTACAAACTTTTTAAAACTCAAAACAATAGGAGTATATGGTTCCTAGTGAATTTAACCACTACTAAAAACACTACATTTCAATATATATATTAGTCCCTCCATTCGCTTCCATGCTCATAATCATACAACTCCTTTTTCAATGCTTTGAACTGTGTTTACTGCTATGTAGCTATATTGTGATTTATTAATTTAAAACATTATCTAGGGGCGCCTGGGTGGCGTAGTTGGTTAAGCGTCCGACTTCAGCCAGGTCACGATCTCGTGGTCCCTGAGTTCGAGCCCCGCGTCAGGCTCTGGGCTGATGGCTCAGAGCCTGGAGCCTGTTTCCGATTCTGTGTCTCCCTCTCTCTCTGCCCCTCCCCCGTTCATGCTCTGTCTCTCTCTGTCCCAAAAATAAATAAAAAACGTTGAAAAAAAAATTAAAAAAAAATTATCTATTGATCTCTTATAACGGTAGATGAAGATTTTAGCTCTTAACACACATACATGCACACACACACACCCTCCTTCTTCTCTCTTCCCCCAATCCATGTAATAGTTTTATCAATTTGGAGTTAAAGCCCTATCTACAATTTTTGTTGTTGTTACTATGCACATTTTTAAAAATTAATAATGTCATCATTTCTTCTTTTGTTTGGCTTTTTTTTTTTAATTTTTTTTTTCAACGTTTTTATTTATTTTTGGGACAGAGAGAGACAGAGCATGAACGGGGGAGGGGCAGAGAGAGAGGGAGACACAGAATCGGAAACAGGCTCCAGGCTCCGAGCCATCAGCCCAGAGCCTGACGCGGGGCTCGAACTCACGGACCGTGAGATCGTGACCTGGCTGAAGCCGGACGCTTAACCGACTGCGCCACCCAGGCGCCCCTTGTTTGGCTTTTTAATCTAATTACTGACTCATGCCCCCAAAGTGTGCCTCTTAATATAATTTCTCACCCAGTCAAATCTAACAAGTAAAATATCTGTTTTCTCATCAAACCTCCTCAAGTTCTTTATCGTCTGGCTTCAATCTGGACTGGCAACTTCTAGGCCTGCTACGCAGTAATTGCCTCCTGTGTTTCCTTTTGAGTCATCCTAAGAATTACTTTATCCTTTCTCCAACATTAGATCTGTTTTTCCTTTACAACCATGTTTTGGTGAAGCACATCCTCCAATAGTTTCCAGAGAAAAGGCAAATTTAGAGTCTTTCTCCCCTCCAAGCTTGAAAGCTATTGCTCTATTCTCCTATCTTGAAATATGGCAGTCTAGAAGTTCAATGCCATCTCTTTATGGCTAACATTCCAAAATTTCGTTACAACTCACTTTGCCGTGGTCTTTTGTTTAATCAGTTTGCTAGGTACACAGAAGGCCTTTCATTTTGAAATTATGTTCATTTTTTTTGAAATTTTTTTATTTTTTAAAAAATAACTTCCTTGCCAGTATTTTCTCTATTCTCCCCTTCTAGGATGCCTATTAATTATATGTTAGCCCTCATTTTTGGTTCACGAAATGTTCCAAAATATTTCATCTGTTCATCTCTTTCTATTTTTGTTCTTTCTGGGATATTTTTTGCCTGCATCATTTAACACTTTGATTAAAATTTTGGCTGGCATATATTAATTTTAAAAACACTTCATTTTTTCAGATTGTTTCATTTTTGCAGCATTCTGTTGTCGATTTATTAGTAAAATATCTTCTCTATCCCTCTAAAGATATTCATATTTTCCACGGTCCAGATTTCCTACCAGTCCTGTTCTTTTTTTTTTTTCCTCTATATTAAACCATCTATATTTCCTCTATATTAAACCAGAGAGTTCTTAGCTCTCTGTTCACAGTCAGCCATTAAAGAGTTAATAGAAAACCACATATTAGTGCATCCATGAACTAATGGGCACCTCTGTAGCACAAAAGAATAACCGGCTAACTTTTTTCACTGGGCCATCCAACTACTTTTCTGTAGGTCTACACTGGTTTGATTTTGCTGGAGAAGGATCCCCCAACCTCCCCCTCTGCTGCTAATTTTGGAGTTGGGCATAGGAGTAGAGCTGATAGGGGAATGATCTCAATATTCATTATGAGACTTTCCCTTAATCCCCAAATTTACAGTTCCTACCACATCCCAATTTATTTGCTGTCTGGCATTTTCAAATCTTCTCAATGGGTATTTTTTTGTTTGTTTGTTTGGATGGTTTTGATAAAAGAGAGAGAGAGTTCCATTATCATTGTAGTTGGTGTTTTAGGTCAGATATAGCTTTTGGCAGAACTAGTATAAAGGAAGTTCTCATTCCTTCATTCTTCATTTAACACATAGTGAATGCCACATCACTTTCTCTAGGCAGCAACAGATTTCTCTGTTCCCTCTCTCTTCCTTTCCTAACTTGAGTAATCATGTGATTTTGAATACAGGGAGGTTGGGAATTTTATTTTTATATTCTAAGGCAATATGGTATAATTATAAGCAAGGGATTTGGAACTAGGAATACCTGTGCTTGACCTGCATTTACTACCTGCATGATGCTAAACAACTTTTCTGGATTCCAAAGTTCTCATCATAAAAGTAAGACAACTTCTTTGAGACTCTTTTTTCTCAACTATGACATGGGTGTATCATATCTTTTCTAAGTGTAAGAATTACTTGAGTTATTATTTGTAAATTGTCTAGCATGTAAACTTCTCTTAATTCTCTTTTTCTTTAGAATCTTAATAGGCCAGTATATCAGTTAGGATTAAACTTAGCTGTATATGAAGAAAAACCTAATACAACTGTGGCTTAAGTGAGATGTAGGTGGCCAGTCCTATTTATGGTAGGAACTTAGGCTCTTATTAGCTTTCTGTTCCAACACTTAAAATGTAGGAGTGACATGGTGCCCGGGTGGCTCATTTGGTTAGGTGACTCCTGATTTTGGCTCAGGTCTCAGTGTTGTGGAATCAAGCCCCGTTTGGGCTCCACCCTGAGTGTAAAGCTTGCTTGGGATTCTCTCTCCCTCCCTCTGTCCCTCTCCCCTGTTCACACACTCTCTCTCTAAAATAAAATTAAAAATAAATAAAATAAAATAAAATAGGGTGACAATAACATTGCCTTCATTTGGATATTAGAAAAATGAAATATGTATGAAGTGCTTAGTGCAGTATTTGTATACAAAAAAAGTACAATAACTTTTTAAAAACAAAATTCAATCGGGCTGGTTGTAACGAACTACTTGACAAAGAATCTAGAAATATAGACTGTTTATCACAAAGCATGAACAGTGCAGCCATCAGAAATTTGACAGTAAATTCTGACTCACCTACAATTGTTTAGAGTGAAAACAAGCAAATGGGGAATCCAAATTGTACCTCTAGTAACAAATCTGCTGCTATTCCATTTTAGGGCATGTAATAGCACTCTCCTAGGCTTATTTTCCCCCTCATGGCATACACTCTCAGTCTATCAGCTGGACAGAGGTTGTGATTGTAACCACCATCATCATCATTCCACGTAATCTACACGAATGAGGTCAGCTGTTCAGACGATTTCATTCATCTTGTCACAGTAACATCAGTTAACATTAGCTGTGCCCCATTCTTAAAAGACAGTTTCTGTTAAATCGGTAATCACCCCGGTAAATTCTAGATCTAACTTTACAGACATTCCATTCTTCTTTTAGTATCTTCCCTCTAGGGCCTGGCAGAAATATTAAATTCCTTCTAAGGCAAAATTATGATAGCTTGATGAATAAAAATGTTTTAACCTTCCCACTAAATCTTCTCTAATAATTATCTGGAATGCTATAATTATTGTCTTCTAAATAATAAGAGAAAGAATTTTCTAAAAAAAATACCTCAGATTACTTTTTATTTTTGCTTATTGTTCTGGAATTTTTTTTCCCACAAGTCTTTCCAGAACCTGTGAGAGCCAAATAATTTACTAATGTGCACCAATTCTTCTCTGTACTCTATGTAAATCTCAAAAAGCAAGATTTTCCAGGAGAATCATTAATTGCGTTAATAAACAAAAGGGCAAATCTCTCCACCGCCCATCATGAGAGAGATGTTTTTTTCCTTCCCACTCTCAACTGAAGATAGCAGATCCAAACCACCTGAGAAATCCAAGTGGATTTCCATCGAGGAGTAGTCTATTTCCTGATGGTTCTGTACTCTCTTCCCTGAAGGATGGACAGGTAGTGAAAAGTGTTATACACAAAAGATGGTGGCCAGTTGAGAATTGGGCTTCCTCTGAAATTATGCTGAAATGAATCATGGGCTAAGTCCATTTTGTTATACTAAAATTTCCTTTGTGCACTAGTGGTCATGAAAATGTTTTATTGCCAAATCTAGATCACTTCGCCCCCAATGAAACTGTGATTCTTAAAACACAAAATCTAAGAAAGATACACACTGGGCAGCACCAGCAAGGTCAGCTAATTCATCAAGAGCCAGGCATAAAAGTCCACATGTTTCACTTTGCCAGTAAGCTTGTCTGCTTCATCTAGTGCCAACAACTCAATCCTCTGAACAGATGATATATTGAATAAAGGAATCTTTTCAAATTCATGGAGTACTTCAGGTCTCATCTTTCCAATGTATCATTTGCTACAAGGATTCATTCTATCATTTTAGCGTCAGCACATGGATTATGGTGCCAACTCAATATTCTTGGAGGTGCTGAAGTAAAAACTGCATTCTCCTCCTAAACATCCCATCAGGACAATGGTAAATTTTTAGAACTAATTCACTGTGTATCCTGGGGTTTCCAGAAGCTCCCTTACACAGAACTAAACACAACATTCTCCAATGAGGTTTTAACTCTCCATTCTTTGTCAACAATTGCTAATAAAATAGACAATAGCCTTGTAATTAGGCAGAAGGAAAATAACTCAATTTAAGCAATTGCATCTGGGAAATTCAATTCTGTATTCACCAAATTTTTGGCTGGGAAGCCCACAACAGAATCCACTCCTCTTGGTTTATTACTCAATAGAAATCTATGGGACCACAATAATAGTCATATTCTGTACTGTAAGTCTGTTTCCCATAGGTCTAAATTTGCCGGTGAGCTATTTCTGGAGGCCGACCGATCTTTACCAAACTTTTTGAGTTTAAATTTCTCTCCTCTGCACCAGACTGAGTATCATCACAAGTTTCTGAAGGCCATCACAGAATCTTAATGGTTAAGAAGAAGGGGGAACTTGTCCTTTGCCCTCTGCACAGGCAGAGAAAAACTGTAAAGTGGTCCACAAAGAAGGCCTGGTGTGTGATAGAGCCAAGGGTGGATATAAGTGAAATAATCCTACCATTTGCATGTTGATGAGCCTTGGTCTCTTCTGATGTATAGATGTGACCCAAGATGGTGCACATCTACAGAACAGGCCAACAACAAATCGAAGAGGAGAGACGGAGTTCAACCAGAGTGGGAGCATGGAGGTCAGCAGTGTGAGGCCTCTGAGTGAGAGGTGTTGAAGACTGAAGGGATTAGAAAAGGGACTGATATGTTTACATGTCACTGTTCATTGCAAGGTCCTTCCCATATGTTAAGAGAGTGATAATGTCACTTCTTTTAAAGAGCTTTTCATAGAATGCCCCAGATGATCTCTACAGACTGCCTGCACCATAAGTATATATTCTGTATGCTCAGTGAAAATGGCAAAATTGTGTGATGGATTCTCTGCTCTCAGGGAACTTATGACCCAATAGGATAAGTGTTTAGACAGGAAATATCTCAAGAACAATATACATCACTATAAATAAGGACCCAAATATATAGCATAGAGATGTTTGGCAGTTTGGTTCACCACTGTACCTCCAGGCTCTCACACAATATCTGGCAAGCTGTAGGTGGCCTACAGATATTTTCCAATATATGAATGAGTGAATTATTTCACACAAAATGTACTCCAGTCCAAAGTAGATGTTTCACAACCGAGTAGGTTTACTTTCAAAATGGTATCCACTGCACGATTTCATTTATACAACATTCTCGAAATGACAGAATCAGAGAAGTGGGGAACACATTAGCAATGGCCAGGAGTTGGTAAGAATAGGCAGGGAGGTGGCTGTGACCAGATGAGAGTACATGGGATCATGCCAGAGCTGTTCTGTATCTTAATCAAGCTGATAATCACATGAATCACATGCAATACAATTACACATAACTTTAAAAAAAATTTTTTTTAATGTTTATTCATTTTTGAGAGACAGTGTGAGTGGGGGAGGGGCAGAGAGAGAGGGAGACACAGAATCCGAAGCAGGCTCCAGGCTCTGAGCTGTCAGCACAGAGCCCGAGGTGAGGCTCAAACTCACAAACCATGAGATCATGACCTGAGGTGAAGTCAGATGCTTAACCAACTGAGCCACCCAGGTGCCCCAAAATTGCACAGAACTTAATCCACACATACACAAATGAGTGCATGTAAAACTGATGAAGTGTCAGTAAGGTTGGAGGCGTGCATCAACGTCGATATCCTGTTTGTGATACTATGCTATCGTGATATAAAGTGTTACAACTAAGCAAAACTGGGTCTCCTCTGCATTTCTTACAATTGCATGCAAATCTGTCATTATCACAAAATAAAAAGTTTAGAAAGAATATCCAAAAAAACTTGCATAGCCTTATTGGAGAAGAGTTCAAAGAGAAATAGGGCCAAGGTAGGGATTTGGATAGGAAGAGAGGAGAGTGCATGGACGATGGGGTGAAGGGGCTGGAAAGTAGGCTTGTGAGAATCTCTAAGAGAACAGGCTTGTGAGAAAGTAGGCATGTGAGAATCTCTAAGATTCTAAGAGAATCTCTAAGAGAAAGGGGTCATGGTAATACAGAAGAAGCTAGCAGTATGGTTTTTAGTACAACAAGTATGAATTTTAGAGTCTGCCCTCCCTCACTCTGTTGGCCAGTTCCCACACTCTCGTTTATCTAAGGTCAGCAAGCCCTCTGATCTCCCAATGGGGCTCCTCATTTGCACCACAAAAGGTACCTTCTTTGTAGAGATAATGAGCATTAAATGAGCTAACATATATGGAGGATCTAACTCAGGTTTTGGCACATTGTTGATATGTAGCAAATACAGATTTCTTTCCCTTGCCCTTGGATTCCAGGTCAACCAGGGATTCTTGAGTCAAGTTCAAGGCAGGTTATTGCACATTCTTAGCAATGCTCAACGTTGGGGGAGGTGAGGAAAAAGGCAGTGCCAGGAGCACAGACCTGTCACCCCTCAGCCCTTAGCTACAGAGTAGGTATAGTTTGAGGAGAAAATGTGAGCAGGAGATGGGAAGTGTCCTGAGTCTGCACTGAGAGGCATGCCTTGTCTAGAGAGAGGACAAAGTTTTCAGAGCAGCTTGCCACAACCAGCAATTCGAACCACTATGGCCTCCTGGCTTTGCTACCTCTGTTAACACTTGGACAAGGCAAGGAGACAGAGCGCGGGTATTTTCTGGCCAGTGCCAGTGTGGTCATGCTGAGCCTAGGCATAGTGTCACCCAGGATCTGAGCCACTGGTGAAACCAGCCACCTTCCTAGGGGACAAGTCTCCGTGACAACAACTGCAGCAGACACAGACACAAGACAGAAAACTTTTTAAATAAAATGTTTGCTCACATACCAACAATTTTCTTAAATCTACATTGAAAATTAGTACCAATTTGCAGACACATGAGAGATCTACAATAATAACTTTCCAAGGAGTGTTTCTCCCTCATTTCCTCTAATTTCAAAATTCAAAATGATTACGATTTTGAAATCTTGGTTTGTGTGTCTGTGAGTGTGTCGCAGTGTGTGTGTATGTGTGTGTTTTGTCTACAGTGGGTATTAGAACATTTTCTGCTATTTTCCTCCAAAAAAGGAAAACAGATTGGGGAAACGAAATCCTAGGCTGACAATATATAGTTTTGTAAATACAGCATGGAACGATACAAGCATTTACCAACAGGCATTAGCTGCAACAATATGAATTCCACAGATGAGCGGTATAAAACATATTTAGAGCCCCTGCTGCACAGCATGCTACTGATGTCGTAGGATCATGTTTATTGAGATGTACAGTGAAACCTAAGAAGCTGATCGCGTGCAAGAAAGGAATCTAAATTGACTTCTCCAAATTTCTGCTGCTTTCAGGTCATAAAAACCTAACACTCTAGACTCTAAACAAAATCTCTGTCAAAATGGACAGTTAGCTTGAGATTCAGTCAGAAACGTCAGGCTAGGAAAAGAAGTCAACATTTTTTGTTACAGTGGTCGTGTTTTTGTTTCATGGGTTTTTTTGTGGGCTTTTTTTTGCACAGTTCTGTTCATTTTCTGTTTTTTGCTCCTACTGATACATCAGGCATCCAATCATGAAAAACAATGTCCATGTCACTAAAATGGCCTCCAGGCATCCAGTCTATCTACATTGGGGTTAAACATCTGTGTGAAGATGTGACAGCACACCCTATAAAAGGTATTATTGAGTAATATAGACTTTCTGTAATAACCAAACAGTAAAGAATATAGCTTTTTAAAGGTCTCCCCATGGCTGATCTCATGACTCAAAGATAAGACTCTGTGCTGCAAGCTAAGTAATAAAATCTGGTGGATACTCTGGGCCAGCTTGTGACAAATCATATCAAAGTATTATTAAAGAAAGAAGTTGAGACCCAAGACTATTATTGATTCTTGACAGAATTTCTTATAAATAAAGTGTTGCAATCAGGTCCTGGACTTGCCAAGGTCCTGGTAGAATTCTTCCTATTATAGGGGAGGCTGAGAAACAGTAACGCTCCATTAGTGAGAGCCGAGAGCCTCTGTGTGCAGCACCACAAGGATGGGTCATGGTCAAAAGAGAGCCAGTGAGAACACAATTTCCAAAGGCATTTTAAGGCACTCTTTGCTGATCCCTTTTTGAAATGGGTAAAGCTGCCTCTGAGTTTCCACAGGAAGCAGTTTGTGCCCTGACTGTGTTAGCAGAATGAATCTGTGACCCTTCCGAGCACTAAGGACACACCTCCATTAGTGTCCATATTCTTACAGGGAAGAGGCTGATACAGTCAACCGAAATGACAGGGTGATAAATATAAAACCACTATCATCAATAAGACTGGAATGTAAAAGCACTTAGTTTCAGCCTAAGTAACTCGCAGAAAGTTTGGTTTCAAGAACCAATGCGTCATCCATCACTACTCTACCTTCTGTTGACAAAGTAATTGTAAGATATCTAGAATGGAGGTTCAATACGAGCTGACATTTTTGAAAGGAGGAATTGTGTGCCGTACTTACTCATTAAATGTATTTTTCCTCTACTAAAGATGTTTCCTTTTTTAGTTTATGTATGAATAACTTTAACTAAAGTTCCCCTGACACCCTGACTTTGCTCTGAATAGCACCTATATTCATTAACATAAAACCTGAAAGAAAATAATTTTAATGTAGTTTTTTTTAACACTTCAAAAGCCTCTAACAAATTGATCGAGCACAATTATGCATTCTAAAGGGAATTATAAAGAGATCACAGAAGGTTGAAAAGTTCTAGTTAAAAAAAAAACTTTAGGGTGAAAAAGAAAAGAAAATTAGGCAGTAAATGTGAAACTTTGATGCACATTGAATTAAAGTAAACTTGGACTTTTTAGGTTATTTTTTAATATTTTCCTAGAGAAACAGTGTTCACAGAGAAGAATAAATAAGAGTTCCAGCAAAAGTGTCAGATAATTTGACAGAATGAGTTATATTTCATGATGTGTATAGACTTTGGAGTCAGACCCATCTGGGTTTGAATTTCTGCTCTACCACTTGCTACCCATATGATGAGCAACAAGTTCCTTTTTTCTAAGACTTTTTTCCTCATCTGTAGCTGATGTGAGAATCAAAACACACATTTTTTAAGATGCTTATTTATTTATTTTGAGAGAGAGAGAGAGAGAGAGAGAGCGAGCACAGGGAAGGGGCAGAGAGAGAGGGAGAGAGAGAATCCCAAGCAGGTTCCACGCTGCCAGTGCAGAGCCTGACACGGGGCACAAACTCACGAACCGTGAGATCATGACCTCAGCTGAAATCAAAAGTCAGATGGCTTAACTGACCACCCAGGTGCTCTGGAACCACACATTTTTAAAAGCATTCCACCTTCTGCCTTACACAAAGTATTTATGAAATTGGTCCTCCCAATCCCCCTTCCAAGAAAACCATGAGATGATCAGTTCTCCCTTTCTTTAAATCCTACAGAACTTTTTTGGAAGATCTAATTATCTTCACTTAAGTTCCAGAAGACAAACTTTCTCTTACAATGAGTGCTTCAACTCAGGCTAAAATCTCTATCCTAGTTCATCTGTAAGGGAGCATTCCTGGAATTTCTTTGCTCGACATATTGCTCTCAATCCTATTGTTTTGGGGTTTTTGTTTTTTGTTTTTCTTTTTTTCTTTTTTTTTTTTTTTTTTTTTGGCAAAGCTCAGTTAAATCTACTTTCTCCAAAGAGCTATTCCAGATTTTTCCAGGCAGATTCCCACTCCTCTAGTGGCATCTTGTTTACCTTAATTTGCACTGCACTGTGGGTCCCTGGAGGGCAGCAACCATGTCTTGCTTGCCTTTGTACCCCACAGTAGCTAGCACTGCTGTTTTCTGATGGTGAACTCCCAAGCAATGTGCATTAAATGTCTACCGGTTTGGTGTCTTATAAAACCAGGCTAGGGGGTAAGTCCCAGAACTTGGAATAAAATCCTAAAGTAGCCGAACCACAGCACTAGCCCTTTTACATTTTGCAAATGTAATCACTGTGATCGCCATGTGGAGTTGCGGAAATTCAGGCAGTCAATCAAAACCACTTACTGAGCCCCAAAGCATTGTGAATAAGGGGGTATGCAAGAGAAATAAAAAGCTGTGCACAAACCTTTGAGAAACTTACTATCTCACTAAGAAAATATACATGAGGGGGATGTTAAAAACACACCACCACCATATGTAGGTTATAAATCTTAGACTGCCAGGCAATAAACCTCAGCGGATATGTTCCTGGTTGCCCCAAGCCATTGTATAGAAGTTATAGTGCAGAGAGCATATCAGTAAAACTATATTGGACCTGTTGCTCTGCATGAGGCTAGATTTATATTTAGCTAGAAGTCCAGGCAACTGGGACAAATCTCCTCTCTGTTTCAAGTGACAACACTTCCTAGTGGTTAAGTACTTGAGCTCCGGAGGTAAGGTTAGCCTTGATCAGCTGGCCAGGTCTCTCTCTTTTCACCTGTGTGAAC
Source organism: Herpailurus yagouaroundi (assembly GCF_014898765.1). NCBI lineage: Eukaryota > Metazoa > Chordata > Mammalia > Carnivora > Felidae > Herpailurus > Herpailurus yagouaroundi. Next base: position 75,064,621 of record NW_024412388.1, read on the forward strand.
TTGAACTCAATCTCTTTGTGTCTTAATTTCCTCCTCTGCAAAAATGAGAGTAAAAATGGGATCTTTCTCATAGCATTTGGGGAGGCAGAGGAAATAAGTAAACTCAAGACAAGCACTTGGAATAGTAACTGGCCAAAAGGAAGCACTCAGTAAGCACTATTTATCATTAATTGTTTCTCAGAAAGCAGCATATTTTGGCAAGAATACCATTCAGTAAGGCTCTCGACTGATTGGCAAAATTCATCCCCAAATTTATGAGCTCACCTTGCATCTTGTTGCTGGTTGGATTTTTCCATGTACTCTAAATTACATTGGCCTCGTGGGTTATAGTTACAAGGACATAATGGAGAACAAGGGAGAAAGAGCTAGGAGTGGTGGCTAAAGCAATTCTTACTTAGAAATGTGGTGAGGATTCTGAAATGAGGATGGTGAAGGAGGTCAGTCATTTAACTGAGAGGATGGGGCAGGGAACTAAAGACGCTATGTGCATTGATCTTGTAATAATAACATTATGCCCCATATTTTACACACATACCTATATAGTACTCACAAAAACTCTCCATTACATGTTTTATTATCCCAGTTTTAGAGTTCAGAAAACCCAGGCTCTGGGATGCTAAGTGACTTATCCAGGGACAGACAGGCAGCACATGTTGAATCCAGGATTGGAACCCAATGCTGACTTCAAACTCATTACTCTTTCACAGGCACCCTTGTCCCTGTGAAATAGTTCTCAAAGTAGAAGAAAAATTGCTTTGCCAGGAATCAGATTTAGGGCCTACCTTTCACCCTGCACACAGGTTAGAACCACTAGTAAATCTCTCGGTTCTAAAGAGCAACTGGCTTTAACCGCAATCCAGTCTATGCATCCTGTGCACCAAGGAGAGAACCTCTAATTCTTTACCTTGATACTGTGTCCCACTGCAAAATTTAAAGACAAAAATCAAATACTCTTTTGTGCTTAGATGTTCTGCTTCTGTTTTCTGCAGCAGCACTTGGGTCCCTGAAGCACCTGAACCCATTTATTTTCCATCTGTTTCTTGCCTTCCTAAAGCAGCTTTATTGCACCCCAGAAGGCTTTCTCTCAATTAGAGAGGGGAGAGGCACTCAAAGACATGCAAGATGCACCAGAGACTCTGCAGGTAGGCAAGGAGGATAATCAGGTTCAAGCGTCCAGGACTGTAGATATCTGATCGTGCAGCACTCAGACATACATCGGCCTGGCTGACTCTTGTCTGCAGGATTATAAGTCAAAAGGACCTGTACCTACAAGTCCCTTTTGTGGGGCGAGGTAGAGGGTGGGGCGCAGAAGCTGACTTTGCCATATAGGGGGTGGAACTTAGGTGTTACTCAAAAATGGGAAAGGGATACAAATTGCTGGGGTCGATTTTCATGCATGTTGTTAAAATAAATGTAAAGGCAACTTTGGAATGCTACAGGGCTGCAGAGTAGTCAGAAGGCTTAGTGAATCAATTTTCTCACTGAGGATGGCCTCAGGCTTATCCCTCTGAAGGAAAAAACATCTAAAGCCCATCATTTTGTACCAATGACTGGCTGCTCCTGGGGAAAGATTCCCATATGAAACCCCGGAAGGTGTTTCCCCTGAGCCATGCCAGGTTTAATGGCTCCTGTTTGGATCCAATTAGGACTGGCTTGGGAAACTGGGAGAAAATGGAATCAGTAGGGGTGGGGAGACGCAATAGAGGGCAGAGGGGACTCATTCATAGCTTTTCAGAGGGCAAAGGGGACTCGTTCATAGCTTTTTGGGTATCTGGAAACAGTGCTCGCTCATGACTTCTCTTACTCCAAATTGTTATGAGAGCCAATTATTCCACCTATTAAGGTTTTAATGTGGCACCAATAAGTCAAAACCGGTTTAACAACTAAGAATTATAGTTGGTATAAAATGTTTGAATTTGGGCTAATAACATATACTAAGTTATTAGACAGATGAGATTTAAAATGACTAAGGTAAGAAATTGGGTTCATAATGGACACATTAATAGACCACTAAACTGACTTTAAAGGCTCTGGCAGGCACAGTCAAGACACCAAATATATAACAACTCCATCCATCTTGAGCTTCCTCATCATGTCACCTAATAGAATTTCAAACACTATTAGCACACTGATAAATGCTTATTATATATTATCCATGCATGCTGTCCTTTGAATTAAAAGACAAGAACCGGCACCTGCTACTTTGTGGAATTGGTTCATCTTTCTTTATCTTGATGCTGAAATGCTGATTTTACTTCTCCAGGTTGTCCAAGGAACCACAAACTTCCCACTAATTTTAGAAAGACCCTTTTGTGACCAGAATGACCATGGCTCTGACTGGATAAAAATCCAGGACAACTTGAGAAGAAGCACCAGGACAACTTCTGTGACACTGAACTGGCCAATATCATACAAACCAGACCTACTTTGTCATGCCAATGACAGGCCAATGACCATCATCGTTTACTTACTAACCAATATATTTTTTTGAGCAACGGTTTTAAGCTGGGCCCTGTTCTAGTTACAGAGAATATGGTGTCAACCAAAATGTACAGGAACTGCCCCATCAAGGGGCTTAAGGTTTTGTGGGAGAGACCCATTAAACAAATAAAGACTGCAAAAAAAAAAAAGTTAATTATAAATATACTGCACATGTAGGACCTGTGGAACAGGGAGAGAATCGAATAATACTTCTCAGAGGAATAGCAGTTAATCAGAGATCTGAATCATAGACAGGATCTATTCAAGGGGAAAAAAAACAAAAAACAAAACAAAATGTATACACAAGTCTTAAACCACAAAAGAACTCTTCTACTCACCAAGAGAAAAGGGGAATGATTAGCAAAGACCACTTAATGGAGAGTATGATAAAAATTGAAGGTTCTGTTCTAAAATCTAAGCAGGGGAGCCATGTGGTTAAATCTGAGTTTTTAAAAACACTTCTATTACTGCTATCTGGAATGGATTGAAGGGACCAACGAAGACAGCTAGAAGTGTAATTAGGAAGCAATTTCAGTGATCCATGTGTGAGATGATCAAGGTCTAAGTCAGGATCCAAATGCTGACAGTGGAAATAAAGAGCACTGGAAGGAATCAAGATCCATTTTGAAAGTCAGATCAATAAGACCTGTGATGTATAGGAGAGAGGGATGGAGAGAGAGGCAGGTGTCCATAATAACTCTTAGATTTCTGGCATGAAGAATTGGATGGATAGAGATGCTATTTAACCACCTTAGCTTATGGTAGGGGCATAAATCCATATGGAAATTCCATGAAAAGTACATCAACCCCTTGTCTATTGCAATAGCTTAATTTTCTGCAAGTCTCATTGATGGAGAACTTAAGTAAGAGATAACACTTCCATGGGAGCCAAAATAGATATAAAATCCATGAGATACAGTTGTGAACTTTAATATAGAAAAGCCCCTTAAAGTCTCAGTCAAAACCACCTTTTACTTTTCCTTTAAACAAAATGTATTAGACTTCTTTATGCAGCACCTAGGTGGCCATAGGAATAATGACACGAAGCAATATACAGAAACAAGTGAATGACTCCACAAAGTAACAACATCTATAAGAATACGGACATGAAACAAGAGTAGTACATAAAGTGCAATGTGAAAAAACACGAATGGGAAATAAGCAGTTTTAATTGTTTTGATCATATTTGCCTAGGAAAGATACTCTTTCTCTCAGTTGTCTTCATATGCCTTGACTCATTAAAATAATCTCTATTACTGCTTTTATTTCTCTCTTTTTGTCTCTTTTTTGTTCTCCTCTCCCTGTTTTTTTTATCTTCACTTTGCACTTTTTTCCTAGGAAATTACAAAAGTAGACTTAACAATTACAATTATATCCATGAGAAAAGGCACAGTGGAGGTGGGGAACGTTTCTTTAAAGTCAGGAAATACACACAGGAAGCCTGTCTCTCAGTCTCCACTGTGATCTAAAGAACACTAGGCTATGATCTTAAAAACACAGAGACTCTTATTTATCTTTGTATCCCAATATTTTAGCATAATACCTAGAAAAATTGATTTAAATCTTTTTAGTGAAGGGTATATTGATTATCTAAGCAGATAATACTGAATCATTAGAAAGGGTCATGGGGTCATATGGCAAGGACAGCTGTGAAGGCCGTGGGTGGGAGTGGGTTTTAGATTAGATATTAGAAGCCTTTTTTAATTGTCAGAGTAAAATATCTTTTTCATGCTACATCACCCAGAAAGATTTGGGCATCTCTTTCCTTTAGCATTTAATCTAATTTGATATTTTTATTATCACACAAATATTATTGCAACAAATTGAAATAAAAAGAAAACATGAACCCAAGTCTCTTAAAGGTAAACAAATGAAATTAAACTCTTATTTGTATATTTTTTCCTAGTCCCTTTTTCTAGTCCCTGTCTATACACACATATACAAACACACAAACTGAGTAATAGCTGAGAAGTCATAATAATAGTATATACATAAGTAAGCATTTTGATTATTTTAGGTAACATATCATAAACCTTGTACATAATGCTCACAGTTATGATTTTAATGATTCATTAAAAATACCATGAATTTGAAAATGATAATCTAAGTACCCATCAATAATTCAAAAAATTCATTGAAATAACAATGAAAATATATCAAAAGGAATATATCAAAATCCATCAATACACTTGTTCATTCATTCAACAAATATTCATTGAATGCCAGCTATATGCCAGATACTTTTGAAAACTCGAAGTACACAGTGGGAAATCAAAATTGATCTCTGATCTCATATACTGATTATAATCTAATGAGACAGATGACATTCTTCCCAGGGAGCCTCAGAAAGATTCAAGGCTGGAGCTGGCAGGCATGAAGATCAGAAATGAGCTTTGGTGCATGGTTCAGGACAATTAAATGAAGGAATTCTATAAAACAGCTGGGACTATATACTATGATCCGACCACCTCCCACAAAGGTACAGAGTAGCATTTGCCTCCATCTTAATTAGTACTTGGGAACTGATTTCCAAGCAAAGTGTTAGATTAACCTCAGAGGGCCCTTATTAGGAGCCCAGGATTAAAGAAACAGACCAGAGATGGAAACAAGTCTAGAGCCACAGTCCAAAGCATGGGCAGATTTGAGTCACGGGGAGGAAAGACTCCAGCCTCACACAAAATCAAAGTAGAGAAACCACTCTTCTGTCTCCAGAATAGTCTCTCTTTCAGTGGTATTGTTAGCAGTACTGAATCTACTGGCCTATTTCCTGTTCACATACTCCATGGGGAAGCCTGATGGTCAGAAGCCTAGCTCTCTGTTGGCCTTAACCAGGAAGAGGAAGTGTCCCTTGGTAAATCAAGTAAAGGAATGATAACTAAAACCATGCTATCAATTTATGCTAATTACATGGGACTCATTTAGCCATGTTAATAGCTACTATCCAATAGCATAAAAACAAAGGTTACCAAAAGTAAACAAATAGAACAAATGACCCTAAGGAAATAGAGCTAGTATCAGTAACAGAAGAGAATCTTAAAAAAAAAAATCTAATTGGTATCTTGGGAGATATTCCAGAAGATATTATATCCCAGAATACAATCAGATCACTTTAAAAAAGGAGTAATCAGAGAGCTAGACAGATTTTTCATAAACTAAATAAGGTTTCTTAAAAAAATCAATAGAAGAATTCAATAATGGATGGGGGGCTAATATAAACTTGAGTGATTTGGAATATATAGTTGAGAAAAATCTCCCGGAACTAAATCATAAGAGAATGGAAACCATGAGACAGTGTAAAAGATAGGAAAGGTTAATCCAGAATAGACCAAAATAACTAATTCAAATTCCTGATAAAAACACTGTGTTCTTTCTCAAAGATGGGAGATATAATCAACTAAATTATAGGAAAAAAATTATCTGAGGTAAAAACATAATAGATTAGAAAAATTGAAACAAAGGCTTTTCATGAAATTTCATGAAACTTTAATCAGGAGTGAAAGCTAGCAAGCAACTATCAATTTTATTGGAGAGCTCACACAGACTTGAGGATGTACTCCAGCAAAACAAAACAGGAAACCTGAAAAGTAGAAGACACGGAATTGAAGCACAATAGTACCAATACAGGAAAATACAAAAAGAAGATAATGATGCAGCCATCCTAATGAGCAATGAGTAAAATTAGTGGAAGTGCTATGTAAAGACTGTTTCTAATAAGCAAGTCAAAATTCTATTACAAATCACCTGCTTCAGAAATTGGTAACATAAAATCATTTGTCTTTTCCCTCTCTCAGTAAAGAAAATAAAGACATTTACCTGTTACAGAATAAAACAGATGCAGTGAAATCCATGGTCCAAATAACAAACACACAATAAGGAAGTACAGCTAGAAAATAAGAATCCATTTGCTCTTGATGCTTAGAATAGCCATTCTCCTTCAAGAGGCAGAAATTAAGTGACATAGGTTAACATATCCTTCTGTGTGGATCTGATCACTCAGATCTGTAGAGGATTATTTATATTACAATTATATATATATTTATTTATCCTCAATTCATAAAATTAACTTGTGAACAAAGCAGGAGAGACGCTTAGAGAATGCATAAAAGTAACAGAAAAAGGAGTTAGTATGTAAAGGAGGAACGAGAGGAAAACAGATGGACACGAGTATGTTCACTAATTTTTTCTCTTATCAAGTGAGGAATCAATAGATACTCTCTAAATTGTTTAATAAAGAATAGAGGCCAGAATAGATCATTTAGTTATAAATGAAAATGTTAGAAATACTGATAACATAACTAATAAAACTAAGAGATAAGAAATGAATCAAAATATTAACATTTAATAGTTTGGCATAAATAGATACAATCTAAAGTTGATAAACCTAGAAATTATATGTAAGTATATTATTTAGAATTTAAACATAGTAATTCATGGCAGACGGACCTCAACTATAATTACAACCTCATTATGTTGTTCGTTCTCAGCAGATGACTTGGGAAAATAACTCTCAGTAATAAGTGATTAAAGGGCTCATAACTATGAATCAACTTTTTGTCTAATTTCCCAAGGAAGAGAAGATTGCCCATGAGTTTGTGTGTGGTAGCCAGATTTCAATTCCCATTAGAAGCAGAAACTGACAAAATGCCCAGCTCAGTTGCAATGAAGACCAAAGGAGAACCATCTTAAGAAGAAGAAATAACTGGTGACTACAGGAATTTTCAAAAGAAAACTAACTACCTTAAGGAGTACACAAAGCACTATGAAGATCATGAATCAAACATCTTGATCGTTGATAATGTGTTCTGGATATGGCAAAAAAGGAAGAAATCTTGCTAGGATCTTTCAAGTTCAGTCATATTTCTCATGTTCTGGGACTTGAGTTTTGCTAATTAGGCCATTTTTTAATTCAAACACACTTAACTACATTTGAAAAAAAGACTTCATCGGAGACAATTAATGATACTCATCAATCAAATGCAATGTTGGTCCACTCTGGACAATTCAAATGCCACTACAAAAAAGAAATCTAAGTCTACTTTGGGAACTTCTCAAGAATATTTGGCAAGGACGCCTGGGTGGCTCTGTCGGTTAAGTGTTCGACTCTTGATTTTGGCTCAAGTCATAATTCCAGGGTCATGGGATCAAGCCCTGTGTTGGGCTCCACACTGAGTGTGGCACCTTCTTAAGATTCCCTCTCTCTCTTTCTCTCCCTCTGCCCTTCTCCCTGTACTCGCTTTCTCTCTCTCTCTCTCAAAAAAAAAAAAATATATATTGACAAAGAAAGGATTAAAAAGAGATGTGCTCAGGGCATAGTATATTAGGCATACATCACCAGCACCTGCAAATGCCTAAGTCTATGATCTCTCTTGTTATTATGTATGGCATCAATGTGAAGCCAGAAAGACAAGAGGACTGGTCATGCTTTTCTCACAGACTGTGTGAGTTCTGGTAATTTTTCCAAAGTCTCCAAGTCTCATTTTCCTCATCTGCAAATTGGACATCCTGAAGATAACTAGACATAAACTGCCTACCTCACTAATTTGTTATGGTGATTAAATGAGATCATTTGTTTGAAAGTGCTTTGTCAATGTTAATGTTCTATATTTATTTTTACTACTATTATCATCATCCACTCCTTGTGCAATAGACTTTAACAAAACTCTTCTATCTGGCCTAGTCTTCTCTCTCTTGCTCTTGTCGAGGCAGAGTGTTTTAATAGTATAAGATTCCAAAAGGTTATTGACTTTCCTGCTCCCAAATCAGAGGCTCTTCAAATTGACCATACCGATGAGAAGGGATTTTTAAGTTTCCTTGGTAAACTATACCATCAGAGTTCCAATTCATAATCTTTGTGACTACTTCCATAATTAGACACATTTGGTGGTTCTTTTTTCCACCCTTCATTCCTGAGTCCTTCAGCTTATATTATTTCTAAACATGTCTTCTCAGTCAATGGCTTGATAATTTCTATATCTGTTTGATTTACTGGCCCCTCTGGTTCTTTGTCTCCTACCTGTCCTCTTGTGTCATCAGTAAACCATCACTAGATCCTTAATAAATGAGAGGAATCCTTTCCATGCAAAGCAATTACTGATTGTTATGTCCAGGGAAATTAAACTTTGATTAAAATGGGTTTATGGCTACAGACAGGAAATACACCTTTTGTGATAGGCAGATCTTCCAATTAGATGGGGAATGGAAATATCTGAAGGCATTTGCTTATCTCATTAGCCATTCAGAGTTAATTTTATAATAATTTTCTATGTATTTTTCTAGTAAATAAATGAAGTACAATGAGAATTAGTGGTCTATTACTTTTATTAGGTTGTAATGGGGCACCAAGCACTATAGACAGCATTAAAGAATATGAATTATTTTAGAATATAATTAAAGAAGAACCCAAGTATCCTAATTCTCCCTATCATTGATTCATTTTATACAATGTAACTTTTGAAAATAATACGTGAAACAAAGAAAGTTGTGTGTGTGTGTCTGTGTGTGTGTGCTTTTAAAGAAGAATGTGGAAATTTTGATATTTATGACAATATATTAATTCCATAAAATATTATTCTGAATGTTATACATCAAATAAACAAATAATTACAAGAGTGTTTGGGACTCAGCCAGAAATTCTCTTGTTTATCTATACCCACTCCCTGAATGAGCCTACCTCCTTTTCTGGTTACAAATACTACTTCTACACTCCTGGTGCCCTATTTAAATATCTTCCCCAACCAGTCTACCATGAATATGTCCAAATATCTACTCAACTTTACACATGGGCATTTAGCAGTCATGTCAAACTTAACCTTTACAAACTGGACTCCTGGTTTTCCCTCCAACACTGTTCTCACAATGTTCCTCATCTCTGCATGGCACCAACATTCATCCAGAGGCTCAAAGGCAAACCGTGAATTTATCCTCAACTCTTCTCTCTTACTCCCCATATTCAATTCATCAACATATCCTGTCAGAAATGCACTTTACATATTTCTCAAATGGGACCATTTCTCACCACATCTATACACTTAATCCTCAATTTGAACATCATCACCTTCCAGCTGATGATAGCAATGGCCTCCTGAGAGGTTTGCCTGGTCCTATTCTTCCTATACTGTCTGTCCTGCACATAGCCGCAGATGATCTTTTCAGCATTAATCAAATCAGTGTCTTCCAAAGGCTTCTTAGACTATGTAAAGTAGATCCTGAAATGTTTGCCATGGCCTACAAGGCTCTCCATGAACTAGGTCTACTGTGCCCTATGGAGGCTGATTTTATTCCTAAATTTGTACTTGCTGCTCCCTCTGTCTAGGGACATTCTGGCTAATGCCTAAAGACATTCTGGCTTTCCCTTGGGCCTGATTAATGTCAGATGATCTGATGTTTCATAGTATTATGGGTCCTCGACTGCAGTTTCATTAAAATAAGCCAGATTACGTTTGGTAGGCCTCCACTTTATAATAATGACAGTTCTTGGAATGATCTTGTCTAGCAGTGTGTAAGCACTGTGTGCAGTGAACCATGTTTTCACTTTAACACTGGGAAAAATATGAAAAATGACCAAGAACATTCTGTCACTCTTATTTCCAAATGCAGTATAACTAAGGCCTCCAGACTTTTTTTTTTCTATTCCCATGTATCTTATAAATAAGGTTTCCACTTTAAAGGGGCCTACAAGCACATAGCTAGGACAGCTCACTTCTAGTCTCAGGCGGTGGTGGAGAAAGCATAAACGGCCCTCTGCTCTGCCTACCACTTGGTATACAGGAGCCCCAACCCGAGTCCCAGCTTGTGAGATGAATAAAGTTCCCAGGCTTCCAGTGAGGGGTCACTGAAAAAGGAGAGAAATTATGGTATAAGTGTACACAAAATATATGCAGAAAGCAAGACTAAGCAGTTCTTCTACAGAGCATAGAATGGGTAAAGCTGAATGCCCTTGGTACAGACATTTGGTTATTGTTTAGTATTGACATATTTAATTAATTTTTGATAAAATTTTTCCATTTTTGAAATACTTTATTCCCACAGCAATGAGCTCAATAAATGTATGTTTAATAAAAATAAAAGTGCTGATTTTTCATTTCTCATGTTGGCTTGAATACTTAACTTGCCCATACGGCTTCTCAATATTTGCTGCTTTCTTTAGAGGTCATAAATTATATCACTAACACGTAGAAACTAGAAGATATAAATCTGCTGAGAAAGCATCGGTATCTATTTCAAAAGTTGTTACTGAAAATTTGTTTTAATGTTTTACTTAATTTTGAGAGAGACAGAGCGTGAGAAGGGCAGGGGCAGAGAGAGAGAGAGACAGGGAGACACAGAATCCGAGGCAAGCTCCAGGCTCTGAGCTGTCAGCACAGAGCCCAACGTGGGGCTCTAACTCACGAACCAGGAGATCATGACCTTAGCTGAAGTCTGATGCTTACCTGACTGAGCCACCCAGATGCCCCACAAAAGTTATTTTAAAGCCTGAGCCTCCAGAAGAGAATCTGACACAGCTGAAGAATGCATGTTTACAAATCACCCCAAGAACTATGGCTTTTCATTTAGATCAAAGGACTATAGTTTTCAATAAGTTGTGCTTATTTTCCACTTTTTAAAAGTGAACAGAAAGCAGAGCACGTGGGTGAAGCAGTAGCTGTTAACATGTTGGGTTTATTCACAGAGGAAGTTAAGCCAGTTTCCTATCAGTGTGATCAGATGATTCAGTTAAAGATGAAACATTTAAAATTATTGAATGCTACTGTACAATAAATTTAAAAGTAAAACACAGAAGCCACATTTATTTTGTTTGATAATAAAAATATAAATCTGGTGTATTTTACCATTATAATGGTAAAAACATAGTTCTCACTAAATTGAGAAGCCTATATATGAGATACATACTAGGAATGGATTGTGATGTATATATAATTCATAAATGTATCCAAATAAGTTGGAATATTTCACCAAGGAACATAGGACTGTAGTTGTATGCACGCACACAGTAGCTGAACAAGAAAATGTGATGATATGGATACTGATTTAAAACAAAACAAAACAAAACTTCAACATGACAATAAAGATGTCTCTTTGCTATGATCAAACGGATTTTAGAAATATTTTCACTTTTGAAAAAAACTGGTTTTTTACATCAACCTTCTTGTCCCATAAGGATAGTGTTCTTTTTATAAATGATCTCAAATTCTGAATGTATTTTGTGCAAATTCAGTTGAAAATATTTAACCAAAGTATTAAACAAACGGAGTGCCAACAGACTTCAGCTTTTTCATCTTGCAGCAAATTGCGGTTATGAAGACAAAGTGTGCACATAAGATGACAAAATTTATCCCTACCACAGCAAGGGAAGAGGTGAACAAATGGAGCCATAAGAGCCCAAACACTGTGTGAGATTTAAGATTCTGGAATTTTATAGTTGTGCTTGGGAATAGCTCAATTTGTGGGAAGAATCTCACAATAGAGCTCCTATTTTTAATTAGATAGATTGGACAAATTGAGAAGGTTTACAATTTTACAGCATCTGTATCTGGCAAAATTAGAAAAACCATACAGACCACTCATTTGAAGAGTTTTGTATTATAAAAATATATTTGTCAAAGAACAGAAGTAAACACAGTATATGTGAAAATATTTGGACTGAAATATTTAAGTATTTCAATATAAAAAAATAGATTTGAGAGTCTTCCATTTTGCAGAATATGTTCTGAGATTACATGGTACCTCAATGTGTATAGCAAATATTGTGGAATAGACAGAAAAATTAATTGAAGATGTCAAAGATCTTATTTTTTTTAATGATTATTTATTTTTGAGAGAGAGAGAGAGAGAGAGAGAGAGAGAGAGAGAGAGAGAGAGACAGCATAAGCCAGGGAGAGGCAAAGAGAGAGTCACAGAATTTGAAGCAGGCTCCAGGCTCTGAGCTGTCAGCACAGAGCCTGATGCAGGGTTCAAACCCATGAACCATGAGATCATGACCTAGGCTGAAGTCGGACGCTCAACCAACTGCGCCACCCAGATGCCCCAAAGCTGTTAAAGATTTTAAATTTATTAAATTTAAAATGCACATTGGAAGAAGACTATGGGAATTTATGAAACAAATAAAAATTAAAAGACCTTACTGAAAAATTTATATTCTTCTAAAAAAACATCTTCAGGCAGAGAGATGGAATCTTAGGCCTCAAACAGATCAGATGAGGCCCACCACATCAAGGAAGGCAATCAGGTCAAATATTAAGCTCAACCAGAATACCCTTATAGAAATACCCAGAATGAGGTTTAACAAGTATCTGGGCAGTTAACCTGTGGCCAAGTCAAGTTGAAACAAAAAACCATCACACAGACATAACATCGTGTTAAGATAGATATGGCTAAGAAACCGATTAAAGTATGTGAATATAGGGGCACCTGTGTGGCTCAGTTGTTAAGCATCTGACATCAGCTCAGGTCATGATCTTGAAGTCTAGGAGTTCAAGCCCCACATCAGGCTGAGAGTTCAGAGCCTGGAACCTGCTTCAGATTCTGTGTCTCCCTCTCTTTCTGCCTCTCCCCCATGCATGCTCTGTCCCTCTCTCAAAAATAAACATTAAAGGGGCGCCTGGGTGGCGCAGTCGGTTAAACGTCCGACTTCAGCCAGGTCACAATCTCGCGGTCTGTGAGTTCGAGCCCCGCGTCGGGCTCTGGGCTGATGGCTCGGAGCCTGGAGCCTGTTTCCGATTCTGTGTCTCCCTCTCTCTCTGCCCCTCCCCCGTTCATGCTCTGTCTCTCTCTGTCCCAAAAATAAATAAACGTTGAAAAAAAATTAAAAAAAAAAAATAAAAAATAAACGTTAAAAAAAATTCTTAAAGTATGTGACATAAATTCAGAGTAATTATTCTGCTATGTCATTTTTAAATATTCAGAAAGTTAATGTATTTTTATTTTGCTTATGTTATTTTAAATGTTTGAGTAACCAATATCGATCCTTTTTTTTTCCTCTTGACTTTATAGATACATGAACCACATGAACTCATTTTTTCCTTCTGTTTGCCTTTGTTTAAAACAGGTTGAGTTGGACTCACTGCCACTTGCAAGACAATGAATCTTAAACACCACACTTAATAGGACTCTTCTGAAAAAGTAGACAGATAATGTTTGTGAAGCATAGCATCATGCGTAACACATCATAAATTCTCCATAATCGTAGCTATTCCTATAAATTTGGCAAAATAAGTTTCAATAGAAATGTGTATGAAATGCCAAGATAGCGTCAGGTCCCTGACAATACCTTCAATACAATTAGGGTAATGTTAATTATGGTTTTCACTCATTCAACTTCTTCACTACAGTTTGCTACTTTCCCTGGGTACTCTTCCCTCAGTTGTAGCAGTCATTGGTATTCATGTTAAAGAGTGTGAAACAGCTGGCTAGAGGAGTAGGCTGAGGGGCTAATAATCTTTGTAGCGTAATTTAAGGTGCACCTAGAATACGGACTATTCAAGTATATTTTCTGAATCATATTGAATTTACAAGAATCCAAATAACATGTGACTTCTGCTTTCTTAATGTGTGCCTCCTCTACTATTTCTTAGATTTTAACGCAAATGCTTGGAAAAAGGGAAATATATGTAATTAGACATTTACTCTTTCATCCAGTGAAGATTTACTGAGCACTTACTATATGCCAGGTACTGTTCTAGTTACCTTCTATGTATTGGCCTAAAAAATAAAATTCCAACCTTCATGGAGTTTGTACTCTGTTAGGGATTAAGAGAAAATAAACAAGAACATTTTTAAGTAAATTAAATAATATATTAGAAGAAAGTAAGTGCTATGAAAAAAAAGTATATATACGTGTGTGTGTGTGTGTGTGTGTGTGTGTGTGTGTGTGTGTGTGTGTGTATGAATGGTCATTTCAGTATTAAATAAAGTGGTGAGGAGAGGCCTCAGGAAGATGGTGGGATTGAGGCAAAGACTTGAAGGAAATCTGGGAAGAGTGTCCCAAACAGAGAAAATAGCTGGAATAAAGGCCGTAAAGTGGGAGCGAGCTGTCACGTTTGAGGAATAACAAGGAGGCCAGCGTGGCTGGCCTGAATAGCAAGAGGCAGAATAGAAGTGATGATGTCTCGAGACCTTTGATTTTAACTCTGAATGAAATGAATTACTTTACAAATTTCTCTTCTTCCTGGCAAGAAAGGTGCCCTATGCTTGGGAGGATATTGGAAGCTTTGCCATCATATGTTAAAAAGGAGAGAGCACATATTTGATGATAAAGAGATAAAATAAAAACTCACTGTTTTCCTTGGGAACACTATTGCAAAGAGAAGACATGTAAGAAAACTGAACTGAAATGAAACAAAGGGATTCTAGTTGAAGGAAGAAAAGTGGCAGTTCTTAATAGGCAAGTGACAGAACATCAAAGCCTTAGACTATGTTATTTGATTGAATGAGTCTCAGTCCATTTCCATGGTAGCCTTTGCAAAAAGTGATTGATCCTCATCACCTTAAGCTGGTGTACTTTCCTCACTGCCAGAGGCTAACAGAAAGCAAGACCAGGTGTAGTCCATGGACCACCGGTATAGGATCATCCGGGAACCCTATGAAAATGCAGATCCCTGCATCTTCCCCAGGCATACTGGATCATGCTACCCCACTAATTTTTATACATCGAAAGTGTGAGGACACTGAGAAAGACAACTTCCTAAGAGACTCTCTGACTCTGGATTTCTATTGACAGTGTCCCATGCCAGGTCCCCAAAATGTTCAATCCTTTTGTTTACACTTTTCAGGGCCACTAATCTTTGGATAAGGTGAAGAAGAGTAGAATACTTTAAGATACTATCACAGAGAAAGGGAGATGATTTAAATGAATTTTTAAATCACTGTTCATTTCTGTAACTATATAATCATTAAAAACGTTGGGTACAGGTTGTGGGGGAAGGTCACCTTTTTAAAGTGATATTTAGATTTGAGGGTGTATTAATTCCTCTGAGTATACAGTTGTTGATTCTGATGATTTGAACCAATGAGAAGTAATGATGGCTAAATACCTGAGATCTATTGCTTTGTTAGCTATGTTAACAGCCAATGACAACATAATCTAAAGAGATTTACTGTTTGGCTTTAGAAAAAGTACCAAGCTAAAAGTATAATTAAAACGTTTATTAACCTGCCAAGTGGAAAAGGGTAGGTTAAGACTTATGGTGTCTGAGGGATAGCAATGACTTGTTTTCCATTTTGTCTTCTGCCCAGCTTGCCCCATGGAATAGCCCCACCTACTCTATAGGAACTGAGTAAATGGGCTCACTAATTTTCTTTAATTTCTAGTTTGAGCTCCAAAAAAGACTTGAAAAAAATCCTTTATTGCAAAGCCAACAATTATTGAAATTCTCTAATTACCCTGTCTGAGACCTTTCTTCATACCACGGTGATGCAGACAGTCTCTTGATTTTTTTTAAAGGTCAAATTACCTTGTTTCAGTATCTTCTGGTGATGGGCCAAATGGGACTGGCTTAATTTAATATGTCTCTGCTGCTTTTCTTTCAATCCAAAGGGGCATCCATCATGGGCTTCTCATTCTGACTGATATTGATCAGGTAATTGCCCTCAGCTTGTCAAACTATCATGATTTTTATAAGAATGAGTCTTTTCTAGAAGAAAGTAGACCCAGAGAGAGATACAAAGATTTCGATTAGAAGTTTGCCCAAAAGCAAGTCAAAGTAGAAGTCAAGAATGAAAAAGAGACAGAGGAGCTCGGGGAGGAAGAGGAGGAGAGAAAGTGTAGATGGTCCTTCTAAAAGGCAGTATGTGTGAATTAAAATTATCTACTTGGTGTAATTCAGAAAAAAGTTCCTGCCCAGCACGTAACACAATTCAGTGCAAGCCAGTTTTGACAGTAGCTGACAGTGTGGTTACTCAGACTGTTTAAAAAAAAATGCCACCCTCATTTAAATTTTCTGTCTCAGAATCAAGTGGATACTATTCTTGTGGCTCAGAACCATCATCTTCTTTTTCTTTCCTAGGCTGATGTAAATAAACATTAGCGAACTCTTTAAATTATCTTAGATTATTAGGGTGAAGATGAGACCCAAAATAAAAGGAAAAGCACCTGCCAGGAAAGGAGTTCCTCCAGAAAATTGTCTAATGTTGATCTGGGGAATGTTTTCTTAATGTGCTGCCATGCCAAACCCAGAGACATCCTGAGAGAAAGATATTTTCTTCAAGACATGCTGAGCAGTATATGAGACAAATTCAGCTGTATGACTTTATGTGAAATACAGCAAGGTTACAAAGGCTCATGTGAAGAGTCTAGAAAGTCAAAGTGAGCCCACATTGTAGGGTATCATTATAGTTAACAACCAGGTAGTGCTGGGTGTCCAAGAGCTGTATCAAGGCAGCAGGGAAGGTTATCCTGCTACAAGGGCTTCATATAATCATTCACCATCCCTGCAGATATTCAAGACTACCTTGATGCCCTTCAATTTAAGAATAAAAAATGCAGCTTTGTCACCTTCAGAAAATTCTAGAAATAGTCCCTTAAAAACACCTGTATGTTCAATGAAGCTACTTAAAAACAGTTAACTCTTTGTCCAGGTTATTTTTTTTCAGAGCCCCCTTACTTTTGGGGGCCTTGCCCCCAACATATCAATGCTTATTAAAATATATATCTATGACCCACATTAAACCTAATATTATTGTAATTATTTTTCAAAAATATTTGTAAATTTGCTTTTGAAATTATTTGACTACAAGTAACTGACTTGACTCACAACATGTTATGAGCTCTCAGCAATCATCATACCAAGTTGAAAATTTTACAAAGTGAGAAAATTTAAACCTACAAGTTGTTTTCAAATGCAGTGTACTTTTAATGAATACTAAATTTTACAATTAATTAAGTTGGCACAACATCACATCATGTAGGTATTTAACAGAACATTTATTAAAATACATTCTGAGATTTTCTTTTTGACATTTTATATCCAGCTTTTTTTTTTTTTTTTGGTTTTGTTTTTTTTTTTTAGCAAAATGCTCAACCTTATCTCACACTTTGAATGAATATGTGTTCTAATATATGGGTTCTTTCAATAGTAGTAACATGAGTATAATGAAAAATAGTTTGTTAGATCTTTATAGATTTGCAGAATTTTTTAAAGTTTCCCCTTGCTAAGCAAATCTCATGTTGAAATCCATTCCCCTATCAGAAGCCAGAAATACCTTGAACGACTGGCCAACTGTCAAACTACTTACATGGCACTGAATGTTACATTACCTTAGGAGAGTATAACCCAAAGACAAGTATAATTCTGGACTTCACTTGAAACGACTTATCTGTTCTCCAGAGAGATAGCATAATAAGTTGAAGTTACTGAGAAAGAAAAAGAAAATGCAGGGAGAATAAATACAGAAATGGAAAGTGTTTTTTTTTTCAGTTTTCATTTCTAGGTTTCAAGATTTCCCTTCCTATTTTAATTTCTTTCTGACAAACTCTCCTTTTTCTTACCTATGTCTCAAAAGAATTGCCAACTGCATATTGGGCTAACACTGTAAACCCACACAGACACAGCAGATCAAAGATCGGCTCTGTTGTGTTCCTTCACTCTCTCAATTTGCCTTCCTTGGAAAACACCAATTAGTGACTCCGTGGAGTTGTGTGTGTGTGCATGTCTGCATGGGCACTGAGCACGTATGCATATACACTCACAAGTGGGTGCTTTAAGTGTTTTCCTGTGGGATGCACCCCGCCCCCCCGCCCCGGATGGCAGGGGAACTTGCATCAAGCTCACCACAGAACCTCCCGAAGTCACACCCTCTCCTTTCCTGGCTCCTGGCTCCAGCCCTCTGGGGTTATTCAAGCAAATGTAATACCTCCAGTAGTTGTGTAATCTTAGTTGTTGAACACCTTCTGTGAATCCAGACAAAAACCACTACTCAGGGAGAATGCTATGTATTATGCTCATATATCTTGCACTTACATGACACCAGAATTTTTTCTCTGAT
This sequence comes from Herpailurus yagouaroundi, assembly GCF_014898765.1. Classification (NCBI taxonomy): domain Eukaryota; kingdom Metazoa; phylum Chordata; class Mammalia; order Carnivora; family Felidae; genus Herpailurus; species Herpailurus yagouaroundi. The sequence continues at coordinate 75,083,080 of NW_024412388.1, forward strand.
ATGCAATGGTAATGTGTGTGTGTGTGTGTGTGTGCGCGCGCGCAAAAGAGAAAGAAAGGGAGGGAGGGAGAGAGGAAGAGAAGGAGGTGGGGGGGGAGGGGGAGATGGGGAGAGAGAGAGAGGGAGGGACAGAAAGGGACAGAAAAAGAGAGAGAGAGAGAGAGAGAGAGAGAGAAATGGCCTGGCCAATTTAACACATATGTTCTTCCACGTTTTCAGAATAACTACATTGTCAAAAGGATAAACCCTCTATTAAACTCTTTTTCTTTCTTAAATCGTGTGTGGAATGTGCCTTTTGGTTCTTTCCTATGTGAATAATGTGTAAAATAATCAAAGTACCATCACGACCTGACAGCCCAGGCCTTTGATGATAGGGCTTTATGTGGGATTAACATATGACATCTCTAAAATAAATTATTTTTTATGGGTTATATAGGGTACTACTGCATTAACTTCTCTCAGTGCGGAGATTATACAAAATTTGCAATAAGTAGAAGAAAGCAATTGACCTAGAATTAGATACCTTTGTTTTTGAACATGAAAAAAAAAAAAAAAGCCATCCATTTAATATTCCGTGACTGCTCATCTAAGGTTCCTGAACTTTTAAAAGGAACCTTAGATTCTACTACTTCATGTACTTAACGTGTTCAGAAATCCTTAGAAACGAGTTAATCTAACACATCCTCTTTACAGATGAAAGAACTGAGCAGACCTAGAAACATAATTCAGAGCCCCCAATCCCTTAAACACTTTTCCACCTAACCTCACACCTTCCCTACACAATGACACACACCAACGAGACTTGGTCAAAATATCGAGGTGACAACACTGTGCCTTCAAAGCAAAGCAAAGCAAAGCAAAGATAGTCTAAATAGGAAATACTGGTCCCAAAAAGAGTTATCTATACATTTTGTCAGCCATTTTAGGAAACATTACCATTCAAGTCAGATAATTTTTCTTAGCTAAATTTAAAATAATTTTCCCTTTGAATATGATGCTCCTCAATAGTTTTCTTAGGAACAATAAGAGAAAGATATGTATTGCCAGATATTGTATTCCTTAAATCAGAGCTCTCAGAAAAGAGTGGTATGAGTCATTCAAGAGCTCCCTCATATTTTCTTCCAGTGGTCTGAAGCATATTCAGCCATGTCTGCCAACTCGAGCCCTGTTCTATTTGATACTGAGAGTGGCCTTAGGGAATTCACTATCCCTTCAGGGAATGGACAGATTCATGGTCAGTTATGTATAGTGAATTTAGTATATCTTATCACATTTTCTTTCAAGGCTAAATTCTAGTTGCATATTCCTTGTGGACCATTCTTCTGTAAAAAGAATGCTATCTGATCAACTCTCCCTTTGATAATGATAATATTCAACAGGTAGGGCCACTATATAATGCAGCAATAATACTTGGGTACTATTGTTGCTTTATAACAAAAAAAAACTGTAAAAACACACTTATAGGGAGCCTGGATGGCTCAGTCAGTTGAGCATCTGACTCTTGATTTCAGTTCAGGTCATAATCCCAAGGTCATGGGATTCAGCCTGCTTTGGGCTCCACACTCAGGTTGGAGCCTGCTTGAGATTGCTTCTCTCTCCCTCTGCTCCTCTCCCCTGCTTGTTCTGTCTCAAAAAAAAAAAAAAATCAAAAAACAACAACACACACACAGATACACACAAAAACAAACCACTTATAAACCCATGAGTCACAAGAAAAAAATGTAATGCAGATGTGGAGCTGCTATCCTATGATGCAGAATACAAGAGTATCCTTTACCCAAACTCACTCCAAATAAATGTATAGTTCATTCAGTTCCACAGTTGACCCACATGAAACTGTTTATAACATTAAAGTAAGATAATTTGACCTAAAATAAATTAATTATTAGCCCAATAGGAAGAAATGTCTTAAATAGGATAAAGTCTTTCAAGAAAGTTTTTTTAAAAGTCCCTTCAGTTATCAAGCTGAAATTCTTAGCCAATTACAGGGATATTTCTTTAGTTCCTTCACTGTGGGCTAATATTCCAAGGAGCAAGGTGATCATAAGACAAAATACTAATAAAAGTTCCGTAGCTTCTCTCCTTGATATTTCATAAATACTGGCATTGACATTTCTGAATTCTTAAAGCTCTCCTTCTTACTCTGATTCACAGAGTTATGCCTCTTTACCACAAATGGCATAATAACTAAACCAGAAACTCATTGTAAAAACATACAAACTTTTGTGATCCAATGTAATAAAATGGGCCCAATGACAACCTGAAGAAGTGAAAACACAAAAAAAACCTGGTTACATTATCTTTTTCCTTTAATGTACTTCTAAATATGCAAAACAGCCAGTCATGATAGGTGTTTGTCCAGTTCACTGGTATTAAAGTAGCCAAACCTGCTTAAATGATGGGCCTCCAATCTTGGGGGACTTAACATTAATACCTCAGATTATTTTGTTAAACAATTAAACTCAATGGTCTACATTACATGCAGGTCATTTACATAGCAATAACTGTGACTTGCCAAATGGTGAATTTCACCTGAATCAGTTCAGAGTACAGATGTTTATTCAGAAAAACTCTCTCTTTGTAACGAACTATTTTCAAAGAATCAAAAATCATTTGGGGGCTAGAACCAGGGCTCTCTTTCAGTGATATTTTAAACAAACAAAATCGAGTCTCTCCAACATGGGACAGTAGCAAGGAGAAAACCCCTCATGTTCACAATCGTGCGCAAATCTCTCTCTCACTCCAAATGAAATAATGATACCCTATTTTCTGCGGTTTCATTGACAAATAATAAGAAAGATGTCTAAACAGGTACGGTAGGGCGAGGGTTAAAACTGATTGTAATTAGATTGCAGTATGCACGGTCATGTGGTTAATAGTAAATTTTCCTTGATTAACTGGTCCTGTTTGTTAAGAGCTCCTATTAACATTAGTGCTCTCTGTGTTGGCTGTAGAGACACACATGGACCAGTGCAAAATTAATGAAGGCAGGTACGCATGCTGATTAGAATGTGGCAGTTTAATAAACTCTTCCAACATTAAATTATTTAATGCATTCATGCTCATGCAGGCTATTCGATGGTCAGCTTGACCACCTATGTGTTAATATTGGGAATTGAAATGCAGAGAATGGAAGAGATATAGTGGTGTATGAGGTAATTAGCTCTCATGTCTGATAAATGGGGCAATACCTATGTGCGCGCATGTTTTAGCACACCACAAATGGTGCTTTCATTAGCTGGAATCTTCTGCAGAAATTTTTATAAATGGTTAGTTTGATTTTTGCACCATAAACAGTGGGTCTGATAGCTGTAGTCACTGTCGGTTGAATATTTGAGACAAATTTCAAGTCAGCTATAGAGTAAGCTGTCTTGTTAAAATAAATAGGTCACAAAAATTAGATAGGAAGCTTATCAATAAACATCTCCAATCTGGACATAATCCCTATCTACCATATAGAAAATACTTTATATAAATATAAGTGATTTCAATATATAAATGCAAATGTCTATTAGATTTTGAGCAAGATAATAAGCTCTTATATTTGTACAATGCTTTATAGTTTATACAATGCTTGCACATATGTTATTTCATTTAATCCTAATCATAGCCATTTCAAATGAATAGTGTTTGCTAATCAGTAGCCAATCAGAGTCTTAAAATCTCAGTTCTTGCAACTTAAAGTCCAGAGCTTTTAGCCTTAAGCTTTTAGCACAATTCCACAGCTGCCTACAAAACTAGTATTTGTAAGAATAAAGTATTATTTATAAAACAAGTTAATTTTTAGCAGTACATGAGCATTCTAGGAACTTTACCTCTGTGGGAACAGGATACTACTTAGATTTGGTAGAAACACAAAAGAGGAAATTTCTATATTTTAACACTATCTAAATATATACAAGTATTTTAAATGACTTACATTTTCCTAGATCCCAGGATACTTTCTGGCTGTATTTTAGGCCTTCACAGAAACTTTCATAGTGTTGGCATGGAAATAAGTATGCTAACACAGAAGCAATCCAGACTCTGGACCTTGGAGACTGTGTGGAAAGCATGAAGTATACCTTTGAGGAGGCACCAACAAGTCTGGGTTTACTGAATCACAAGACCACCTACTGGGAAAGTACGCCCCAGGAGAGTGGTTGAATGAATTTACCAGCCTGGGGACTTCGTTGCCATTCTTGTCTTCAGTTCCTCTCCCATTCCTGGGATGCCAACTAAAATGAAAAGCAGAAAATGATTCTTGCCCTAACAAAGTCAAAGGAGAGTAGCCAGAATGCCTGGAAAGACTAATGCACAGAAGCCAGGCTAGTAAGATCTGCCTTCTAGTCCTGGATGTTCTCTGACTTGGAGCAATTAGTTAACTTGCCTGGGCCTTAGTCTTTTCAGATATAATTGAGAGGATTAGAGAAAGTGAACTTTCAAGTTCCTCAAATCTCCAGCAGGACCTTCCAAAATATTTCTTAACGGGAGACAGAATACCAATGATCTTTTTTGCATACCTTCCCAAGGATTAAAAAAATAATTAAATAACGAAATTTTGTGGCAGACAGAAAGTGCCACCTTTGAACAGTGTACCCTGCAACCTCCCTTTTCCTAAGGGCCTGAATGGGTAACTGGGGGCGTTGGCTTGCCTCTGATTTCTCTGTGGGCCTTAGCCAGCCTGGATGGTCTGAATGGATTCCTGCTTTGTGTTTTTTGTTTTCGTGTTTGTTTTTTGGCTTTTTGGTTTTTTTTGGTTTTTTGGTCTCTGGCTAGCTTCAAAGGATTCCTCGGTCATGAATTAATATTGTCCCCTTGGTTAGCTATTACAATGTTGGCTGCAGTATCATTGGTGCTTCCCTTTGACAATGTGGACAGTTATTGATGTCTGGCACTTGCTATAGGTGGTTGGCAGCTATGTGAGCATTAAGTTATGATAGGCTTTCTACAACATTGTCATGGTGTCCATGAATTCTGACAGCTATATGAAAGATATACGTGCTGGCAGTTGTGGTGTGTGCTGACAAAATGGGTCTCATTTTCCTCTGAATCTAGCAGAAAATTTGTACAATCAGGAGAGTAAACAATTTCCACTTGTGTGTATATTTTCAGCCAATGAACATTATGGAAAATCACTGCATTATATCCACCTAAGTTACTTATCTTAACAAAAAGTACCTCGAATTAGGCTAGGTATTCACTTCTTAATTTCAAGCCTTCAGCTTCTTAGAAAACCATGTGTGAGAAAGCATTTTATCTTAATACCTTTAGTAGAAGGCTACTCCCAAAAGAAGGCAAGTTCACACCTGACATGCAGAATGAGCTCAAAACAGCAATAATAATTAAGCACTAAGAATGGCATGATTGGATGGCATGGGTGATGTTAATGTGGAGAACATGGAACTATAACTTTGATAGCATGCATTTCTTCAAAATCCCTTTTTAGCCTCAGGTAATTTTCTCAGCAGTATCATTCCTTTTGCATCATCTAGAGTAGTATATATAGTATTTGCCAGGTACTTTGAATTCATTCAACTCTTATAACAAACCAAAGAGACAGAAATAATTTTTACCCTTGTTTTACATATTAGGAAACTAAGTCTCAGAAACTTTAATTAACTTGCCTGTGGTCACAGAGAGACTGAGGCAGAGGCAAGATTCAAACCCAAAGTCTTAAAAGTTCTTAACACCTACAAATGGTATATATAAACCTGTGTAGTCCAATATGGCAGCCACTAATTACATGTACCTATTGAGCAGTTTCAGAGAAAGTATTGAGAAGAAACTACCAGAGAAACTATTATTGAGAAACACGACTAATCTGAACGGAAATGTGCTACGAGTATGAAATATACTAGATTTGAGGACTTAGATTTGAAGACATATATTTTTTCATGCTATATTGATGAAATATCATGATTGATAGTTCATTGTTAAATTGACTACATGTTAAAATGATAATGTTTTGGATATTTGGAGTTAAAATATTAAAACTAATTACACCAATTACTTTTTACCTTTTAATGTGGCTCCCAGAAAAATTTATATATTTATGTAAGTATTATAGGTAAAATATTTCTATTGGTTGACAGATGTCTGAACAAGTAGCTCCAATTTTATTTGCTTTCCACATTTTTCATTATAAGAACATTTCATTTGTACCAGGAATCCCTTTGGGAGGGGGAAAAATGGGAAACTAATACTCAGACCAAAAAAAACAAAAACAATGTTCCCAGTATGTACATCTCACGATATGCTTCATGTTCAAACCTGATGTGGGATTTAGAATAGTTGTCCATCAACAGTAACCATAAACTCTACTCTATTCTGTTTGTCACAGAATACTTCTGATGTATAACAAACCATACCGGAATCCTTCCAATGTTGGCAATTCCTGGCCTTGGCCAAATAACAGTATCTACCATGTGCAATTATCTCTCTATGTTGAGGTCTTTATTTTGCATTACAGCCTAGTAAAAGGGTCTTTGGAGAATATGATAGTAGTAGACAGAGACTTTGGCCTGAAAGCACCAGTGAAATTATATCTATTAGGGAGGGAGAAAAAGAAATCCCTCCTGTGGAGTCTGGGAAAACAGCTCATTTCGTTCACAATAGTGCAGATATCTGAGAACCAATATTATCAGGCAAAACATTCAGGCTGCTTTTCACACAGAACTTTCCCAATGAGGAAAAAAGATAGTCAAAATTAAGTTTTCTAGAAGTATTGGTTGCTGACTGACCAAATTTATCTTCTAAATGAGATTAGTAAGTCAGCAAGGGTCATAAGGTACGTGCACTAGATAGAAAACTCTTAAACACGACTGTGAGAAGCTACATCAAAAGCAAAACCCATGAATTATACACTTAAGTATTTATACCCTCACAATGAGGAGATAACACATTTGAAAAGCCACAAAGTAAAGGGTTGTGCATGTTAATGAACATGGGTAGGAATTACTTAAATATACTGGACTTAAGTTCAGCATATCTCAACACATTAAAGAGGACAGATAGGTAGATATAGGAGGAGAGGTGCTAAACTTCCACTTACAAGTTTCAATTTGATTTGAGAGGCAAGTGCATGCTATTTTAGAAATAACTGACCAAATAGAAAAAAATCCAAGTTTCCACCTTTTTTTGAAACAATGGAAACAACAAAAAATTCAGTGTTTTTTTTCCCCACCTTTAGCTAAAAACCAGCTAAATTTTAAAATTAAATTTGGCAGGCACTTGACGGCATGCTTTCAGCATGATGTTTTAAAGATTAAACTACAGAGCGATCTTTAAACATTAGTGGAGGTCACGTGGCAAACTCCACTCACACAACGGAATCATCACAGCCATCTCTCCAAATGTGTCTCAGGCTTTAAGCCGGAAGAATACAAAATGATATTCTTATCCTCCTCCTCTTCTTGGGGCTCCAAGAACACCCTTTAAATGCCTCTCTAGCTCATCTAATTCTTCCCTAATACATGTTGCTGGCTTTGGTGTTCAATGTAATTTAAATCAGCAGAATGATCCAAGTGAATCTAGGTTGCTGTAATGTTACATTAGGAAGATCTGATCCATTTGCAGCAAAGGTACACCCAAATTCATTAACATTTACTCAATAGGCTTCCAGCAGGTGACTTTATGAGAGGAAACAGATGCATCTGAATGTCACCTTACCACACATGAGTATTAATAGATTTTTGTTCTGTCCATACACTATTGCTATATCCCATTCTAAGCGAATATAGATAATGGCATTAGTTTATTTTTAAATACACAGAATTATACAGAAATGTTCTCTGAGAGGCTTTGGCAATTAAATGAGTCCAAATTTTACACAGGCGCAATAGGGATTGACCTCAATGGCTTTCTAAGTGCTAATTACTGAACTGAAATGCAGCATGGCTCAAAGGGCTAAACGACAGAAAGGGCGAACAGAGGTTGTGGGTTCTAATCCCCATGTCAGTATTATGACCTAGGGCAAGACTTCCTAGAACAGAAAAGTAGAAACAAGAAGTCCCACTGCCTAGTTTTTGCACCAAGACAAAGAAACTGGTTGGAGACCTGTTGCCTCAGACACAGACTCTGTGCATCCTTAGGAAACCAGCCCCTTACCAAAAGGAGCTTTTATAATTGAGCTGCAGAAGTTAGATAAACCTGAAACAATTAGTACACAAATCAAGGAAAATTATGAAATGCTAGAAAAAAAAATGCAGAAGGAGTTCTAGAAGCCCAGAGAAAGGAGAGATTGTATGGGCCCACAGGGCCTTTGGAAACATTCAGGAAGATGATGTGATGGGGTAGAATGAACATAAAGCAGGAGTCACAGGACCTCATCAATTCTAGGACCAGCACATCTCTGAGTTCTTAAGTCCTACAAACGGTGTTCTTCTGGTATAAAATAAAAATGAAAGTGGTGCCTAGGTGGCTCAGTTGGTTAAGTGTCTAATTTGAACTAAGTTCAGGTCGTGAGTTTAAGCCCCTTGTTGGGCTCCACGCTGGGTGTAGAGCCAACTTAACATAAATGAATGAATGAACGCACCCAACCTGTCAATGTGCAAAATTATTGTGGGGAAAACAAATGAGACCATATGTATTGAAGCATTTTCAACACTATAAATATCTGAAGTCTATGAAAAGTGTTAACCTTTATTGGGTTGCTAGATTGAAGTCAAGTTAAATCATTTCAAAACATGTTCATTAAAAAAGATGGCTTTGAAACAGCACATTCACCATGGAATTAATATTTTGGGAGGGTGTGTATGCGCCATATGCAAGCCTCTGTGGAGAGCATCGCGAGACACTGAGGGGGCAATGTTGCTGATATCTGTGCCTATAGAGTGAGCCTGATCAGGAGGAAAAACGGTACTGTGCTTAACTCGTACTCATAAGTAAATAAAATAAACTCCATATTAAAGTAACAGAAGAAGAAAAGACAAAAGGGGGAGAAAGAAATGGGGGAGGAAGAAAGGAAAAGAAAAAAAAATGTAAGTCTTTACTGAGTCTCTCAATGATGCCAGAGAGTGAACAGCACTGTCTGGAGCCCAGTAATCTCTGTTCAGACATGCTGAATCTCCCCTCTGGCTTGGCCCATCTTCTTCTCTTCCCTGTCCTTTCCTGCCCTCCTCCTCCTCTCTCCTTCCCCCAGCTCCCCTCCCCATCCCACAAATGGTCTACCTAAATCTGGCCTCTGATCCCTCTTATCTTACTCCTTCTTCCTATTTTCCAAATTCTGTCCTCTGCATTACTACCTGTCCTTTCTTATCCATGGTGGGCTGCCTTCTTGGGTCTTTCCCATTCTTTGCTTGCCCATTAAGTCTACATAGCAAAATAAGGGCCTAAGCACTGAAGGGACAAAATAAGGTACATTATACAGATATATTATAATGTATTGTAAATACAACATATAAATACAATAAATTATATAAATACAACAGGGTGCTATACAAAGATACATGGGATTGTGATATACTTACCATATGCTAGGTGGCCTTTCAGAAAGGAGCTTTATATTTTTTAACTGCTTTAATTCCCTCAACCACCCTATGAGATAGTAACTATCATTATTCCCACTTTACAGACGAAGGCAATGAAGCCCAGAGAGGGTAACGAATTTGCCCAGTCACAAAGCTTTAATTTGACTAAGGAGGCTGTACTCAGCCACTAGAAGAGATGAATGTCTGGTTAGGGAAATGAGCCAATGTTCAAAGTACTGAAGTGGATTTTGTAGGCCTGGGATGGGGGCAGGGGGGATGATGGAATTTCATGGGTAGAGAGGGTAAGGTTGGCTGAAGGGGGTCATAGCCAATCCCAAGAGCGCTTATCACAAACTCATGACAAGGTACAATACTGTCTCAGGTCAACTCCACTCTAGGCAATGCTTTCTCAAAAGCTGGATTTGTAGGGTGAGGCATTTTTGAGAAACTAAATTTGTATTGGTTAATAACTTTATTAAACTCAGGGAATAGGAGAGTCAAATGAAACAGATGAGAACCAAAGTAAACTCGATGAAGGCCCATATGTTAAATTTAATCTAGACCCTCTTTCCCCAAAATTATTAGATCTGGTCAGAGCCTGCTAATCAGGGGGAGCAAAGCATCACATATTCCCAATGCTTGCCTGTGGAAATGGCATGGCTTTTTTATCGGTGCCACATGAAGGTTGACGTGTCATCTTTTCTGGCTTTTGCAATGTTTTCCCACCAACTCTGCATATGTCTGATAAGATGTGAAAGCAATATGAATTTGTTCTCTAAGTTCAAGTAATCTTTTTTTTTTTTTTTAATTTTTTTTTCAACGTTTATTTATTTTTGGGACAGAGAGAGACAGAGCATGAATGGGGGGAGGGGCAGAGAGAGAGGGAGACACAGAATCGGAAACAGGCTCCAGGCTCTGAGCCATCAGCCCAGAGCCCGACGCGGGGCTCGAACTCACAGACCGCGAGATCGTGACCTGGCTGAAGTCGGACGCTTAACCGACTGCGCCACCCAGGCGCCCCACTTTTTCTTTTTTTTAACATTCAGATCTTTTCTCTATTCGGTTCCATGGAGGTTCACACTATGCCTGATATTGAGTGTGATTAAAAGCGATTGTTTTCATGTATTTAGGTTTAGGAGGAATTCTTCAGGTACATTCCAGAGCCTAGTAATTGACTGTTATTAGTATTAATATGAATTACACAGCTAAATCCCATTGCCATGCCCTGAAAATTTACCCCTTAGGACCAAGCCTCAGTAATAATTTGATTGTGTTCAGATGTAATTTCCAGTTCACATACCTCCCAAAAAGGCAACACAGATATGGGAGTTTAGGGTTGAAGTAGCAGAAAGGAAATTTCTTTTGTTTGTGCTGCTTGGAATTAGAGAAATATAATAAGTATTCATATTTCTTCCAAATGCAGGAATCCATTTGCTGTAATTCATAGGATGGGGCTGATACACAAGACAAGCAATCATTCCTATGAGGGGCTCTTAATAGTAGATCCTTTCTATGCATTTATTCAAATGAAGGGTATCTCTGGCTATATTTCTTTTTGTTAGAGCCATTTTCTTTGCCTTCAAATCTCTACAATACATATTATTTGAATATCTGGAAACTGTAATATTGCCTTGTAAGTGGGTTGTGAAAATTACCAGCCCACAGAAATTTTATCAATATATCTCATGCTAGGGTTTACTCTGATGTAAAATAAAAGAAATGGGCCTTTTTTCCTTTTCACCTGATATAATTTGTTACTTACCTTGGGAAAAAAATTAACTCTGCTAATAAACAATTACTGGTATTTATTTTAAAACATGGATAAATTCCAAGAGAAGATAATCTAGGTTCCACCTGTTTAGGCAAGAACCAGGCAATGGCTTTGGTGTGTATATTCTCTTTTCACAACAATGCCACGAAGGAACCTGTTCCAATTATTCCACTTCTCTATGTTAGTATTGTCCATATTTTTAAACCTGATTCAACAACTATTCCACACCAGAGGATATATCATTACTTGTGAAATGCTCAGTGCCTTTCAATACAAAAAAAGATGAAATAATTTTACATAAACAAGTTTAAAATGTCAAAAGAACAGAAATGGATCTATTTGAAATCGTTTCTGAAACAAAATTTGATTTTTGTCAAAAGTGAATTAAAAAAACAATGAAAGAGCCAAGAAAAAATTTTGATATTATATAGTCCTTTTGACAGAGGGTCAGTCCTAGACTTTTAAAACTTGGTATCCTAAAATAATAACATGTTCAGTTCAAAGATAGAATATTTTCTGTAAGTTTGTTTTCAGTAAAACCAAAAAGTGGGATGAATTGCAATAAAATATATTAATAGACTATATAGCATGTGCTGTTTTGCTGATGTGCTTAATGGAGGGGAGATGTTTATCATTTTATAACTGTCATTTTTTTAAAATTTCTGCACAATATATTTCCATTGTGAAACATATAGCCTTCCAGATCTCAATCCCCAAATATAGGTGAAGACAGGCATTTCAGGTATTTCCTCCATTCAAAAACCGGAAGTGATTTTACTAATGCATCCTGATAATCAGAAGCTAGGTCAAAATATCTTGAAAATGGCACATTTCACATGTTTCCGGAGAAATTCAGAAGCAGTGCCTATCATCAAGGGGTCTCCAGAAAGTAACATAATAAATACAAAGCCAACTTTGGGTAGAGAATAATTTTTTTCTTTAATGTGCTTGTCCTCATCTGGAGAAATTGCTCTATTTTCATAATAACATTGGATTTTTGAGTGTTTTTTCCTGGGCTGCAAGTGGATTTATGAAGGCTTTTTTTTTTTTTTTTTTTTTGTAACATATATTCATCTTTTGAGAAACAGAGAGGAGCATGAGTGGGGGAGGGGCAGAGAGCGAGAGGGAGACACAGAATAAGCAGGCTCTAGGCTTCGTGCTGTCAGCACACAACCCAATGCAAAGCCTGAACTCATGGGCCATGAAATCGTGACCTGAGCTGAAGTTCAACACTTACCCAACTGAGCCACCGAGGAGCCCCGAAGACTTTTTTTTCTTTTAAGAACTTAGAGAAACAATCCTTTTCATTCTCTAAAAGGAGTATCCATTTATAGTTGTGGTGATTTATATTTACAGGGTAATATTACCTAAAAGGCCAGGATGTCCTACCTCTGGTAAAGGGACTGTTGTTTCAAGAATCTCCAGAGAACTCATCCCTGAACCTTCACATTGCGTGGGTTTTAGTAGGTCGACATTTCCAAGAATAGCACGGTCTGTAAAGAGCCCAGGAGTGAAGTAGAAGCACTTCTACCAAGGATATTTTTAAAAATGGAGTATGTCTCCCCAGCTCCTTGATATAGAAATCAGCAGGAGGGTAAGGCGATTGTTCTATCTGCTTCTGAGGAGTTGGAGGACGTGACCTCTGACCAAGGAACAAGGGATACAAGGACACAGTGCTAAAGCCATCTTCTCTTGTGACATGAATGGAAACCCACATTGTGTATTTTTGAAGAATTATGGTTTTTTCAAAAGGTAATGGTAATGTACCTTGATCAGACTCCTTTCCTCTCCTTCTTGATATTTACTGGTATTCCCATATTTTCTTTGCATTTTACAGCACTCTGAAACATTTTTATTTGTGTGCTGTGTGTATGGAGCACAGACCAAGCACAAACTTCAGAATAGTCTCCCCTGGCCACACCTCATCTTTGCAAAGGGGGTGCCTGAGCTGAGAATGCTCTCCCTCCAGATCATAGCCCTACCTTCCTCCTGGGCCTAATTCAAAGACCTCTTCAGCCGGAGTTCACCTTTTATCTCCTGACACATTATACACTTGGCATGTGCTTCCTATATAAAGGATATATTTCTGAATAAATGCCTATCACTAGTTATTTTGCTACTCATATACCATTGTGTTTAAATGCTGGATCTTTCCAACTGGATTGCAAGTTCCTATAACAATAGAAGGCATCTCGGGGAACCTGGGTGGCTCAGTCTGTTAGGCATCCAACTTCAGCTCAGGTCATGATCTCATGGTTTGTAGGTTTGAGCCCTGCATCAGGCTCTGTGCTGACAGCTCAGAGCCTAGAGCCTGCTTCAGATTCTGTGTGCGTGTCTGTCTCTGTGTGCCTTCCCTGCTTGTGCTCTGTGTCTCTCTCTCTCAATAATTAAAAAAAAAAAAAAAAAAAGAATAGAAGGCATCTTCCACTTCAGACATCTTTGGTGTATGGCAGAAAAGTTTTTCTATAAGTCAATAACTGTTTTTTGAGTGAAAAGTGGAAAGATATAACATTAGTAGAAAGTATAAAGACTTTTGTTGTGATACAATTGACACATAAAATTATGTTAGCTTAAGTGTACAATGTAATGATTCGACATTTGTGTATAATGCAAAGTGATCACCATGATAAACCTAGTTAACATCTATCACCATACATAGTTACAAACTTCTTCTCTTTGAGATCTACTTTCTTAGCAAGTTTCAAATATAAAATACAGTATCATTAACTATAGTCACCATGAAGACTCTTCACCATAAAAAGCTTCTCACCTTCTAAGGTATGTTTACACTTGGAAAACAACACTATAAAACTAAGGAAATCTCAACTAAGGAAGGGTCTCAAAGATTTCACTAAAGTAGACATTTAAAATTGAATCATATCAAGTTACCAAATTCAATAAGCAGTGCTCTAAATCTCTCAAAGAGGAAATCTTTGAAGGATACTAACAAATGACACACAAATGAAGAAAAGGCAAACCAACGTTTAAAAGGTCAACAATGTATGAGTTTTGATTCCAAATGTAAGCTGCCCTCCTTCCTTTGGAAGGCTGGCATGAAAAAAAATTTAGTCATGGATATTAAAAAGAATTCCTTTAATTCCAGAATCTTTCACACAGGAAGCTTAAAACATGTTTAAAGTCTTATCTGGTAGTTAGATCATCTGCTGTGGTCATGTTGAATCTAGGGACAGGGAAGCCAGAAGATACAGGAAATACCAAGTCGCATAGAGTATCAGCAATCTGACCGTGAAAACAATGTACGCCTTCCAAATCTCTGACTAATTTGTTGGCCATGGGGTTACATTTTCGATACTCCTCATATGAGGAAAAATAATGAGAAACATAATTTTTAAAAAGCTACTAGTGACCACCAAATTTAAAAGCTTCTAGAAACCACATTTCCAGTCTAATCCCGCTGTCTTACACTAACAGAAAAAAAATATTTTTAAATTTATCAGATTACTGCCATAGCCTCCAGTGGGGCTCTCCAATCCCAATCTCTCCCCTTACCAAAGGTACCTCTTAATACTGTAATGTAAGTCTCCCCAAATCATGCAACTCAGGGATAGTACTGCTCTCAAATTCCTTTCCCTGGTCACTGAAGTCTGGTAAAATCTGATCACACCCTAACTAGCCAACTTTGTTTTCCTTCCATTGACCAGTTTAATATGTAAAACAGTTTTCTCTTGGAGCGAATATATTAATCTTGATTTTCCAGATGTATCTTAATTGTCTGAAGGCACACCACAATGCCAGGCACAAGATGGATGCTCAATATATGTATATGTTAATTGATTAATAATTGAAGAGATTTTAAAAAAGTGCTGGTGAAGTACTGGTAAATTGATGCATGTCCTATAAACTGCTTTGCAATGTTACCATCTAATCTTCTATAGGTAAATATTAATAGGTTCAACAGTTCAACTGCCCTTTCCCATCAAAACTACGGTGCTCTAAAACATTCCCCTAATGAGATCTGCCTGGTGTCATCATCATTCTTAGAATTCTAAACATGCTTCCATATTTAGAGATGTTGAACACCAAAAGCCTAAACACAGAGCTTATCTGCCCTTTTATAAGCACTTCAATAAGTCAGACCCAATAGTTTCCAATGTAAGAATGACATCCGGATCCCTAGGTATATGTGCCTAATAGACACAGAGTTTTTTCCTCAAGAATTTTAAGACAATGCATAAGAAAAAGTGATACAAATCCTATATACCACGGAATAAAAGACACAGCTTGTTTTTCCACAATTGAGAGGAGTTGTGAATATTCACATAGTAGCTCCTATTCCAATTACGTGGAAGATGCATTCATCTTGAGTACTTGTCTACAAGCCAGGTATTCATAGATTTCTACCTCCCTGGTTTAATGTCAATCTCAGGTGGGCACACAAGCATGTATTTCACAACAGGGCCCTTCTTGCCAACCTTTCAGATGATTAGTCCTTTCCAGTTTGATGGTGGGAAGACTCCGTGAATGCTACTAAAGTTGGAGCAGTCATGGGTCACTTCCTTGTGGAGGAGACTCCCCATCCTGCTCTGCCTGCATCCAGAAAGGAGACAGCATTTTTTGGTCAACTATCATCATACTGCTTCCTAGGCAAAGAAGAGAAAATGCACAATTCCCTAATAAACTCATTATTAGTAAGGCAGACTCTTGGTCACCGTTCAATGACCGAAATTCACAATGGCACAAGTAGACAACTGACATTTTGCCTGAGCACACATCTCTGGCCAGTGATAATTAACCCAAAGGTAAAGAACCAGTCGTGTTCTTAATTCAACAAGGCACCTCTTTCAAAGTTGGGGCTCTTCCTGTTTTAATAATCAAAAGGAAAAGACCTTTGGTACTTAATATTTAAACAAAATGTTTAATATTTACACAGTAAAGTTCTTCTTCTGATATTAAACCAGCATTAAAGCAGGGATGGAAATTGGTTTATAATCTCTGACACTAGGCCTAGAGCCTGGTAGTGTAGTAAACAATGTCACTCTTCACATGGGCACCACCTGCAATGGGTTCAGAAATGTCAACTGTAATTAAACATTTTATTTCAAGGATAATTCATAGGTTATGTACATGAAGGACTGCTTTCTGCCACGAGAAATTTCAAAGTACCAGGCTGTGTAAATAAGAAGCAGGTCTCTTTTTTATTATTATTATTGCATGTTTTTTTTATAAAGCATATGCAAACTGCCTGAGACCTAATTAATATTATTCTTAAACATATGCCTCATATTTTACAAAGATTTTTAAAGTCAGTTTCATGAAGTCTGACTGGTGATGGTACATTTCTACCTTACCAATTATTTCCTCTAACTACAAGGAAGAACACTGCAGGGGAAGGGAAAAAAGGATATGATTTGCCACAAGTGAACATGGTACTGTAATGGTAATGTTGGGATTGGCTCTCACCAACATTAAATTTCTCTTTGGGGGTTTAGTTTTAGCTTATGGTTTCAGTGAAACCCTGAAGAAAATTTATTATTTTAAAAAAGATACAGTATTCAAAAGTGTAGGGTCACCTAGCACCTCCAATAAAGCTTCTAATCCTAATGAGAATTTGGGAATTAAATTATTCAATTAAGAAGTGTGTGTCGGGGGGGAGGGAGAAAACTCTATTTTTTTCTATATCAATAAAAATTCATTTACGGTTCCTTGGTAGTAATTTGTTATAAGATAACATGATGAATCAGAGATTTAAAATACACCTTCCCTGGTCCTCCACCCTAACATTCTACTTCATTTTTTCCCCCAAAAAACAAGGCTTAAGGGGAAAGACCTTAAGTAAAAATGCTATTTAACTCATGAAAAAAAATCTGGGTAAAAGGGGCACCCATTTATGTATCTAACACAGTCCATTGTAAGAGCATTCTTTATTCTTTTCTCTAACGACGTAAGGCAACTAGAGAAAAGGATGCTCTCTCACTTGCTCTCCCCGCTCTAAATGTACTTCGTAACCATATATTTTATGACACATATCCAAAGAGAAGGACGGATGGACATGAACAAGCTCAAACACAAGGTGAGGAGGTGCTTGCTAGGGGATGCAGAGCCACATCTCTGGCAGGGGGGTGCCCTGCAGAAAGGCTGGAGCACAAAGGGGCATGCCCACTGGGGCACTGTTTCTGAGATAAAGTGTTAGTTCTTTGTCACAGGTAAAAATTCGTTGATAACTGCAAAAGGCAGCAGACATAAACTCTTCCAAATTACTATTGCAAAATGAATGTAATATGGATACTTCTTAAAAGAATTGTGACGGTGCTTCCTTTAACTAATAGTCTTTTCTTTTGGAAATATGATAACTATAAAAGCTATGTGAAATATGGGAAAAGAAAATGACACATTAAGAGAAAAATGCTATAAATCATATGTGTACTCGTTAAAGTTACAGTAGAATTAAAAGGCTGATATATAAGAAAAATACCCGAAGGAAATATGACAAGAGTGTGTCAGGATGGTAGGGGCATGAGTAATTTTCTTTCCATCTCCCAAATTTCTGTAATGTGATCATATGAGTTCAACGATTAAACATGTATGTCAAGTAGGAAGATGACCATCTTGGGGAATTAAAAAGTCCACAGTGCATTTGTTCATTGAACCACAGCAGCCAAGCAGTGGAGAGGAAATTTGGCTTGGACCAAACACAATTTGACTTTCTTTGTTTCTGTATCTCCCACTCAACAAAGAGATAATAGTCCAAGAAGAGTGTTGGCAGAATGGGATGAAGGGAGAAGGTAGGAAAACACAGCACCAGAATGGTTAGAAGGTCTGGACCTGGAGCTTCTGTTAAACGAATTTCAGATCCTAACTACCACAGATTTGCTTTATCTTCCTGGTAAAATGGCGCTGTCTCGGCTACAAGGTAGAAGAAAGACAAAAGCTTTCTCAGTCCAGCTACACCAATCCTGGTTAGGAGAGCAGTAAAGCCTGTAACTATCGCAAAATAGGATTATAAGCATAGGCAACATATTTCCGCTGCAGAAACCCCCACTGGATCAAACCAGATATGGATATTAAACTCTGAGGCCACAAAACTAGTAAATGATACACCTGGTAACATGGCACAAGTGATCGACTTGACTGCTCCACAAATTTCTTTATCCAAGCCACATACAAACATTGTTTGTCTCAAGCAATCAGTTAACATTGCTGAATATTTGTCTGGTGGCTTGGCAAGTTCTCTCCTTTTCTCCTTCAACCTAATGTGATTCTCCACTGCATCTCCCAACCATAATTTCCTCTCCATGAAAAAATTCCACAATGGCAATGAACCTGCTACAGTAGCAATACCAAAAGCTTTCCATGTGATGAACCCCATTAACCAGCCTTGCAGTCTTTAGGGGTAAGGGAGTACAGGGTTTGAGCTTGAGATCTTCGGCATAAAGAACCAGGTGAAGTGCATGGCAGCCATGGAGGAGTAACTGGAATAAAGATTCCTCCCCTAGAGCCTGCCTCTTTGCCTATGGAAAATACTCAGGGAGACGAATCCTAAAGCCCTACACCTGATCAAATACTAAGAATTCATTTAGAACAAATACAATATTAAAAGCTAATTTTTTCACCACAAAATTAATTAACTTTTCCCTCTACAAATATATTACTAAAAACTTTCTCACTGCACAAACTCTCCAAACAAAATTAATGGTTTTGTTTTGAAAATTAATTTAGATATTAAAAAATTATATTTTCCACCAAGATCTCAGTTACTCAGATTAAATATTAACCAAAAGCTGTCTTCTGCTTAAATAGAATTTAGCCTTTGAAGTGTTTTTATTAATCTCTTCTGATGTAGGTGCTTGAAATTCTATGAAAGTGCCGCTGCTACCCGTTCTGTGCATCACTTACTGTAATTTATTTTCAGAACATAATTCTATTTATAAATGAAAATCCTATTAAAAGAAGACAAGAAAAATTAGTCCTAGACTTTGCATTGGTAGAGTAGAAACAAAATGAGCGGCCTAACCTGAAGTGACATTTACAAATTACCTGTTAATTTAAACCGGGTTGAGGGATGACAGGATTTAGTCAGACTGACAGGAAGTACCGAAGGAATGACAGTTGGGTCTGGAGTGGCCATAAAGCTCTTACCGCTAGCACATTTATCTGTGCTCCTCTACCACCCCACTGCCTCCCCAAAAGCTTCCTGCCTAGTAAATAATATATTTATAAAAATATTTA
This sequence comes from Herpailurus yagouaroundi, assembly GCF_014898765.1. Classification (NCBI taxonomy): domain Eukaryota; kingdom Metazoa; phylum Chordata; class Mammalia; order Carnivora; family Felidae; genus Herpailurus; species Herpailurus yagouaroundi. Next base: position 75,102,487 of record NW_024412388.1, read on the forward strand.
CACTTTTGGCAGATTAGTGAGTAAAGGTTTTACACAGCTGGAAGCTATCCTCCTGTGTTTAAGGGGAGGAAATGATTGATTAAAAAAAAGCTTCAGGCTTTAGTCATTGAATGACACTCCCCCACCCCCACCCCCACATACCATCCCTAACTTCTAGGCCCAAATATCAGTTGTTTTTCCTTCATGAGTGTCTTTGACTAAGCATGGGGACCCAACAAGGCTACAAAGAGCTTAATACTTGTACAAGGGCACACAGATACGCACATCCCTCTCCCTCTCCATCTCAGTGTTTCTGAGAATAAGCCCTCAGACACAGCTGGTGCTCCTTTTACTGTTTCTACTCCATTTTTTAAATGTAACAACAAAAAATATCTTGTAAGAAAAACTGTAAAATAATAATTTAAGAGGAAGCCAAAGAAGAAAAAAGAATTGTTATACACTTGAATATTTTTTGCTATAGACCTGAATATTTTTAGTAGAATTTAAATTACTACCAACCAGATTAAGTATCTGTAGATATGGCACATATCCAAGTAGGTTTTAGTATGTAACAATTAAAATTTATTTTTTTAAAACATCTATTCCACATTTAGCTTACAAAGAGGTATATTTTTTTGTCTGGTGGGTATATCTTCAGTAGCACTAATAAGAGCTATGCACATACACAGAGCAGAACCACACACAGGCACACACCCCCACATTCAACACACACACAACGTATATCACGTATGTGATATATACTCAGTCGTCTGGCTTTTCATGAGCAAGACCTCTTTGTACCTTAAGAAACAAAGCTGGTGTTTATTAAGTAGAAGACCATCTTTACATTCATAAATTAAGGACAATAAATACATGTAGGTAAACAAGGTAGAAATAAAAAATCAAAATATGTTGAACTAAAGTGAAATGAACCAAAATAAAATTAAATGAAAATGATAAAATACAACAGGAGACACCATTTACATTCTTAAATTAATGACAATAAAAACACCCTGGTGTTTGATCTGCCAGCATCCTGGTTAAGGTTCCTACTCTCTTTTGCCACCTTTAAATGGACTTCCCCATCTGAGAATTCTGGAAATTTCAAGGAATTCTTGTACTCTTTCATCTTGTTTACCCATTCTGGAATTCTTTGGACAGTGCAGGGATAATTCTGTAGCACAAAAGTAATTGCTGTGAATTATCCACATCCTGAAATCTTCACACAACTTTCAGTAACTGTTCTGGGATGGAAAGTCATTGAGTGTAGCCTACTTCTCTAAATAAATGTTTCCATATTTGTGGCGAGGGTGTCTACCAGAGACTATGATCCATGAAGGCCTTGTCTTAGAGGAGCAATGGTACAACAAGTGAGAAAGAATTTTATCTTGAAATTTTGATCCAGTGCTCCTGATTTTGTACCATCCACTATCGAGCAATAGGGAATAACTCAATCCCTTGATACAAGAATAGTCATATAAATAATGGACATTTATAAATTAAAAAAAAAAAAGCTAGTTGTGAAGAGGTTAAAATATTAACTTTGAGGAAAAAAAAGTTTTAAATCTGAGATGCTAATGACAAGATTCTGTTGGAAAGAGGGATTCTTCTCCTTAAAGTTCCTCAGCGTGGCTGGATGAGGGTCAGTCCCATTTAAAGCCCTCTCCACAGATGACATGACTCTGATTATCAAGCCATTTAAGACTAATACCAATTTAAAATAAAGTTAAAATTTAAAGAAATGATAGCCAAGAGAAATTATCAACTCTTGCTCCTTCCTTCTACTCCATAAGTGCCCACGGGATCCTTCCTCCTAATGCCACCTACTATTAAAAAAAAAAAAAAAAAAAAAAATCAAAAGGCTCTCTTGTCCTCTTTGGCATATAAAGATGCACTTTTTCTACTAAATCCTAGTTTTGAGTCTTTCTTCAATCTGAGTTTAGAGATAAATTGTAAATTATTGGTGTCTTAGACTCCTCTGTCACATTGCTGTCAAACATATGCCTGTGTGGAAAATCCTGGTTTTTTCTAGAAGATTTATGAAATGTTGCTTTGCTCCAAGATTGATATCCACGTCCTTATTCAGTATATCAAGGGCATATGATAATGATAGTGATCAATGTTATTTTAACACTGCACAAAGGCCAGGGTGTCAAGGCCATCACTTCATTAGACAACAAAACTATTGATTATTAACTAGAGACTAGCTAAAATCGAAATACCTGTACAATCTCCCCATGACAAAACACTATCAGTGGGTAGGCAAGTGGATTACATAATCTGCCAACCACTATGAAACTTTCTCAAAACTAAAGTATGAGGAACATTTCAAGGGGTGCTTCACAGTGAGCAATTTCTCCTTTATATCCCCTAACCCTCTGTCCTCCTCCTTCCTAAGCTAAAATAATTTTAGCCTCACAACACTGTTTGAGTCCTGTCCTTATGATGTAAATGCTCATTAAAAATTGAAGGGAAGGAGGATTTGAAAACTGTTAAAGGTCTGGGTGGTAGTGGAGGGGACAGAAAGAAAGCAGGACATTACAGGTGTGAGGGAAATAATTAAGGACTATTTATGCCCTTACTCTAATCTTCCTATTTTTGCCTTTTTTTAAAAATAGTAAATACTTTCTCATTATCACAGGGCTAAAGGAACCACATAGTTTCCCCTCCATGTCTAGAGATTATTATTTAGTTGGCTCCCATCATTTTTATATGCAAATTGATCAGACGCCCATTCTCTTTGCCCTGAGCTATGAGCTATGAAATCTGTAGAGTCTTATTGTAGGTGTTAAAGAGGCCCCTCTATCCTGGAGTCATATGTTTGGACTCTCAGACAATTTCCCCATCATGTGGGCTTTAACTGGACCATGCTTCCTAAATAGCACAATCTTCCCCTTGACCAGCCTTCTCTGTGCATACACTTAGAAGAAAGAAAATGGGCTAAAAGGAAGGCATTGAAAAAATAAAATCAGCCTGTTCAAAACAGCAGTTTGAACACTTCCTAATGGAGCTTTAAGAACTCATCCTAAGTAAAGCAAATGGCATGAGGCATGTGGAAAACTGATTAGTGAGGACCAAAGCAGACATTTATTGCCCAGAGGTAGAAAGTCCACTAATCTTCCTGTTAAACCTCTGTTTTCATTTCCTTCTCAACTAACCTCATTCTGGACCAAATTCATCACCTGTCTTAAGCCTCCAATCGCTACTGAAATTAAAGAAGTCAAAAGAACAGTAAATGGAACCTCATGGGAATGTATTTCCCCGATTCCTTCCTGCATTCCCAAGATCATGCTGAAGCACTGGAATGTCAGGGCCTTGGCCCTTTGCAACATTCACTGTTTCTGCTTTTCAGAAGCAGCCTTGGGAACCCTGAATCCCGGTTCCAAAATCACTAGTGGTCTTGAGCAAGAGAGGTGGGATTGGCTTTGGTGAGCTGAGCACACAGAGAAGAAAATCTGTGACTGACTGCAACATGAGTATGTATAATGGGAGCCTCGGAAGTCATGAGGGTAAGTCCCAAGCCAAGCACTTTTGATGGTGCTAGGCTAATATGGCAGAGCTCCTTCCATAGGTGAGATACTCTAAAAAGGCAAAACTTAAAAAAGACTGTCAAAACTGGAATGATTTGAGCAAAAAAATAAATAACAGTATTGGATCATAGCCCAAAGTATAAAATAAATATGAGTCCCTAATACTATAAATTAAGGACTAAATAAATAAACGAGAAAAAGATTAAAAATCTTCCTCACAGAAGAATTTTGAATAATTTATGGCAATCCTCTCCCCTCCAGAAGGTGGTTCTTACTATTCTCCCCCAGCTGTCCCATCTATCTTCCCTGCCCTTGAACTGGGCTGGATTTAGTGACTTGTTCCTAAAAAGTTGAGTATGTAAAGGGGGAGTCGGAGTTAAGTTAACAGTGGAGAAATTTGCCAAATGTTACCTGGGCCAGGTGATCAAGATGAAGATCACCAGTGGTAAGGCACGCTGGTAACATGCAACCCCTGATAGGATGGGACAAGAAGGGCACTTCACCTCTGTGGTCATCTTCCCCAAAATGTGTAACTCCAATATAATCAGGAGGAAAATATCAGACAAACCCAAACGAAAAGACATTCTACAAAATAAATGGCTAGTCATCTTCAAAACTACTAGGTCATAAAAACAAGGAATGACTGAGAAATTGTCACAGACAAGAGGAGACTAAACATGTGATGTTTAAATGTGGTGTGGTATTCAAATGCAATGTGCTATCCTAAATTTGATCCTGGAACAGAAAAAGGAGATTACTTGAAAAACTAGTAAAATCTGAATAAAGTCTACAGTTTAATACTAACATACCCATGTTGGTTTCTTAACTTTGGCAATATATGTAGAATGTAAACTTAAAGGGAAGCTGTGTGAGGGGTATGCAGAAACTCTGTGTCCTCTTTGCAACTTCTCAGCAAACTGAAAATTATTCCAAAGTAAAAAGTTTATCTTAAAAATCCAAAAAAATATCCCAGAGCGCCTAGGTGGCTCAGTCAGTTGAGCATCCAACAGTTGATTTTGGCTCAGGTCATAATCTCACAGTTTGTGAGATCAAACCCCATGTCTGACTGCACTGACAGCATGGGGCATGCTTGGGATTTTCTCTCTCTCTCTCAAAATAAACTTTTTTAAAAATACAAAAATATTCCTATAATAACCAGCCTAGAATTTTTTTACTATGTAAACAAAAGGAATAAAAATGTAACAAATTGCATTTTTGTCAAGATAAAGAATAAAAGGATAATCTATTTGTACAAAACAGAACAACATATATATACTCTCATTTACATATGCATACATAAATGTATATATAAGATACACATATCTATAGGTAGATCATAAATACATAGAAATGTAGATAGATCAATATTATAACTGCTATTCTATTTATTCATTCATTTATTATTTTATTCATTTACTCACTACTTTGAAATAGTGACTGGTACATGTGAGGCACTTTACTATGGGCTGGGAATCCAACCATGAAAAAGATGAGTACAAACCTTTCCCCCAAGGAGCTCTTATAAAAGTTCATTCTTTTGTGTTCCAAAATTCTTAAACCTTCAAAATTCTTAAATACTTCAAGAAGTATTAGTTTAGTTTAGGGTTTGTTTGTTTTTGTTTTGAGTAAAATTCTTAGGTTCCAGACCAAGACCAACCACTTATAATGTATGTGGCTCTGAGCAAGATTCTTAACAACTACCTGTGTCTCAGTCTCCTGGCCTGGAATATGTGAATCATAATAAATACTTCTTCACAAAGCTGTTGCAAGGGTAAAATAAATCCTCACACATTATAAAATACTATGAGAGTGTTACCTATAACTCAAAGAATGGTTCCTGTGCTATCTAGCAGGGCCCAGTAGGAATAGGAGCCACAGCAGAATGAGGAAACAGAAGAGAGGATAGAGTTTTATGACTTTGGACATGGGAAGGTACCTGGAAAAAACCTCCTCTACTTCATAATCTTGCCTGGAGTCAGCTTTGAAAGTGAATATGTAAATGTATAGAAGAAAAGTACAAAACCATCTTGTGAAGTGAGTAGAAGTCACACATTACTATCCCCATAAATGGATGTGGTACCGGAGGCCCAAAGATATTGAATAACTTGCTTGAAATTCCACACTGAGCCAGTAACACATGAAAATTAAGAATTTCATCCCCTTGGCATTGAGACTGTACCACAAAGGTTTGCCATTTAGCATACTCTGTGCTCACGCCCATGTTATCAGGACTAAAACTGCTTCTTGGGTTTATCAATGGCTATGATTGGGAGAATTCATGCATGACTGTTTTACCAGATGGAAGGCCAAGACCCTCACATTGCTGTTTAAGTGCAATCCTAGTTAACACCACAAAATCCCTGCCTGCCTGCCCACACACTGTTTTATTATCTCTAACCCCACCCCACTGGCTGTCCACGAGAGGCTTCTACTGCAAGCAATATGCCAGTCCTCACTCTCTTCCTTTCCTTGTATTGTATGATACAATTAAATTATGATGTATACTTGTATTTTAATGTTATATTTATAACTGTACATATGCCCAAAGGCTTTAGCAGGAGTTACATTTTTATATCTTGAAAAAAATACATATTCAAAACATCAGTTTTTGAAAAGCAAGAAAATTTCTTTAGTAGTTTTCCTCTTTTTGCAAGAGAAAAGTTGAAGTTTTTCTTCAGCTACTTTATGAAGCATTAGATCACTTTTGAGAAGTTTTTTTTTACTTTTATGGAAAAGATTCTAGAGCTTCTTCTAGCTGTATTCTTTTCTGTTTGTTTGTTCTTTGGGTTTTTTTCCTACAGATGGCATAGAGGTGACAAGCTATTTCAACTCGGTATTTCCAGTCCATGATAATTTACTGGGTTCTAGGTTCTTGAGATTAAAAAAAATAATAACTAGAATTCCTCAAAGAATTTCTTGACTTGTGAATGTCAAAAACAAAACATCTTGTTGGGAAGATAGTCCTGGGGCGGGGGTGGGGGGGGAGTAGAGCAGAAGAAATATTTGGACTGGATCTCTGAGAATATGTATGGGTTTAACAGACTAAGAATAAGTATATATCTAAGCAGAGACAATCACATGAGCAAAGATTCAGAAACATCAGTTATAGGAGACTCAACATGTTAGTGATTCTTGGGCAAGATCAGAGATGAGGAGACAAAATAGGGTGGAGAGCAGTTCTTGATGACCCTTATATTCCAAATTAAAGAGAGATGAAGATTTTTAACTTACAGGCTATGTATATCTATCAGTGATTTTTATGGAGGATAGTGGGGGTGGGTATGATAGAGGGATACAGAGGTCATGACTAAGAACAGAATATTCAAGGGGCACATGGGTGGTTCAGTCAGTTGAGCATCCAACTTCGGCTAAGTTCATGATCTCATGATTCATGAGTTCTAGCCCCGCGTTGGGCTTGCTGCTGTCAGCCTGTCCCTTTATCCCCTTTGGATCCTCTGTCCCCTTCTCTCTCTGCCCTGCCCCACTTGCTCACTCTTTCTCTCAAATAATTAAATAAATAAGAACAGAATATTCAAGAAAATACTAATAAAATCATCCAAGCTAGTTAAACAGTATTCTTGGAAAACAGTTGTCAATTCACTAAACAAATTTAATTCAGTTTTAAACAAATGTGAACTGAGTGATAATGGTGTGTATCAATCAGAATTCAGTCAGAAAAACAGAAACCATTCTAGGTATGTCATGCCAACAGAAAGAATTACAGACTTAAGACCTATTGGAAAGGCTGAGGGAGAAAGGTTGGGGAAGCCACCACTGGCATTCAGGAAATCAGGAAATGTCTAAATTCAGTACATAAAGGCACTGATGATCTCAGCCATCTCCAGCACCTGAGTGGTACAGAGAAACTGCAGAACACCCAGAAACCTATGGCAAAACCTTTTATTTGCCATCTGCTATAGTCCAAACACCTGCCCAGAGGCAATAATGGTTCTGATTCTCTTTTATCTTCCATCTCTTACACTAGTGTTTTTCTCTTGTGGAACATAAAACAGAATTCTACTGACAGAGATTCTAAGAAATTTGTTCTTATGCTTCAAAATCCCCACATTACTGGTAGTGCAGACAAGATGGGAAATGGTATCAAGTTGCCAACAGGCAGTCCAGCATATTGTGCACAGGAAGTCAAGGTCTAGGGCAAATACTCCTTAAACAGTATTAATAATAAAACTTAACTGTTTTCAGATACATTGGAAAAACAAAACAACAAACAAAAAAATTAGAGGACTAGTTCCCAAGAATTCTTGGACTCTGCTCTTTCCTTTTCTAATTCCTCAAAGTTTTTCCCAATTCAGATGTACCAAAAATCAGTGAGCTAAGCCCTGCCCACTCACTGGGTCTTCGGATTTCAGTTCCAACTATCTCAGTCTCCAAAATTACTCATGATGATTCACCAGACTCCTGAGAGACACACAAAAAAAATGTTTAGTTTTGATGTACTAGAATGGTATTAGGTACTTACAGATAAAATCTCATATGAGAATCATTGTGGATTCCCAAGGAATTTTCTATGAGGTTCTCAAACACATAGAAAAGATCCATCAAATTTTGTAATTTTGACCATCTACAAACACATATACACACACACTAAAGTCCCTATATTTTAGCTCTTTCTCCTTTCTCTCAGGATAAAGTACAGACATGTAAATAAGGTCTACCAGGCACTAGTAGTTATGGCCCTTGACTGCCTCTCTAAGCTCATCTCACACCCCTGTGCTCCTCACTCTGCTCTTTCCATCCTTCCCTATAGAAATCCTTCTTCAAGGGAAAGGAATGTGCTTGCTCCCACCTCTTCTTCTGCCTCCTCCCATTCATCTCCCACATGTCAATTTATGTAGCATTTTCCCTGGGGGACTTCTCTGCTCATCAGTCTAAGGTTCCCATTATTCTCCCCACCCCGTCACATTCTATGCTTTTCTATACAGAATTTACTTAGTGTAATCACATAATTATGTGCATAATTTATTGTTAATTATTTGTTGTATTTCTGTCTCTTCTAGTAAATTTTACAAAGACTGTGACCTCCATTTGCCTTGTTTATAATTGTATCTTCAGGGCTTAGCAGAGTCTGCCATAGTAGGCACTCAATATAGAAAGAAAGAAAAGAGAAGAAAAAAAAAGAAAAGAAAAAGAGAGGTATGAAGGAAGGAGGAAGGGAGGGAAAAAAGAGGGAAAGAAAGAAAGAAAGGAAGAAAGTAAAAGAGAAGGAAAATCAGCACGTCTGATCCCTATCACCATTCTGTATAATGGCTATTCTTATAAACAAATTATTTGAGGTTATTTCTCTGCTTATTCCTTTAATGTGTAAGAACATTAGAAACTGGTGAGTTCCTTCATTTCAACTTATTTAATGTATACATGTAAATCGGGACCCTTTCATTTCTTTTCTTAGGCCAACTAAAGTCTCACAATCTTTGGAGGCTTGAACAGTGAACCACTGCCTTGGGAATGGACATTGTGTGTAAGAGAGCGACAACTTTCAACAAAGAGAAACAAGAAGAAGCCACATCCATGGGCCCTAGATCATACTCTTGCCATCGGACAAGCCCTAGGGCTTCTGGTATCTCGTCCAGGAATGAGAAAGCTTTTTCAGCAGCCACAACACTCTCTCTTTTCTTGAAACTTTTGATCTGTGGCAGCTGCATCTTCAAAGTGGCAGTTACCCAAAAATGAGTGAAATTAGCAGGAAAAAACACTTATTTGCATGTTATCATCTAAAATAGGCCACGAGATGGAGAAAGGGAGGAACATTTTGATTCGAAATTACTGTAGACTGTAGCCAGAAGAAGTTGGGTTGCTTCTTTTCAAGTGTGTTATCAATAGGTGATTGTCAGATGACTCATGCTCTTACATATAAGCTACATAAGAGATCCAAATGCAAAACCCAGCACTCAGGGACACCATTTGGATTTTTAATGCTCCCTTGGGAACCTAGAGCCCTCAAAGCAATGAATAGATTACAATGAAGCATAAATATAGTATTTTCATTTCTGACAGACACTCTTATTCTAAAATGGGCCATTATTTAAAGGAAAATGATATCCACTTTTAGTAGCCCAACACTGAAATTCAAAGAGTTAAGAACCCCTCAGCTTGGATAAACTCATAAACATATGAAAATTATTTTGCATTATTCTTTGAGACTTCGCACTTAGAAGGCAAGCAGCAAAATTGGCACTGCCTTTCTGTTATTCTGTTGACTTAAAAGGAAAGAACACAATCAGGGATGTGGCAATTTTCCACTCCTTTTTCTGCCCCTCAGCAGCTGAATGGCATCACTGTGCAGAAGCAGTGTAAATGACAGAGATGTTGATGATCAATGTATTGAACAATCTCACAAGATCAGGTTCAACAGCCAAATTTAGGAATCTGTTAATGGGAGAAGTCACATGCAGTATCTAGCAAAGAAACTATTCAGAAGTTGCCTGGATAGAAGAAAAGCACAGAGGTGAACAGCATGGGCTCTCAAGCCAGTCTGCCTACATTTACATCCCTGGCTCTTCTACTTCCCAACAGTGCAACTCTGAGCAGCTCATTTACTCCTCTGTACCTCACTTTTCTCATCTGTAAAATAGGAGTAATAATATCATCTCTTGAATGGTTATTGTGAGGCTTAACCTCACATTTGCTGAACTAGCAAATGTGAAGTGCTTAGGACAGTCACTTGTAACATACTAAAGCATAGATAAATAGTACCATTATGATGATGACACTTTCTGAAGAAAGTGTTCCAAAGCCTGGACTCTTCCTGTAAAATAAATATATTTATGAGTACCTCTGGATACCTTCATTCATTGCTAGGTGCCATGTACTTTAATAAATATGCCCTGAATGAAAACAACTCTGTGTTTATGACACTAAGCCACACATAAATGTTCATCTAAGGCAGTTTCTGTTAAGAGCCAGAGAGTAAATACTTTAGACTTCGCAAATTAGCAACTATGTTGTTGTAGCTCAGAAGCAGCTATAGGCAATACTTAATGAGTTAATGAACATGGCTGTGTTTCAATAAAACTTTATTTACAAAAACAAAAGGTGGGCTAAATTTGGCCCCCAGGGTATAGTTTACCTACTCCTGATCTAATAGATTCTTTAACTAAGAAAACTTGACATAAGCAGCTTCCTAAAAAAGAATTTAGAAAAGTAGGATTTAAATCTCCTTAGATATTTAGTCCAAGGCTTCACAAGAAGTGAAGTCCTGACATCACACTTAAATCCTCCTGAGGCATTTAGAAAGCCTCAATTTGCTCCCAAATTCACAAAGAAAACCTCAGACTAATACCAGTTTACTTTTATTAACAACAGCCTGCCATTTAATAAACGTTTACTCTGTAGTAGTCAATGTTCCAAAGGAATTATGGGTCATCTCACTTGATGATGACAAATTCTAACAGCACCACTTTCAGAAGATGCCCACATTCTGCTAACTTCTCCCTCCCCAGCCAATACCATCATGAACCCAAGCACCTTCACCCGCATCTGGTTTATAATCACAGTTCCTAAGTGCTCTCCACGTTTTTACCCTTGCTTCCTACAATCCATCCTCAACTTAGCAGCCAAGGTGTTCCTCACAAATGTGTCAGGTCATGCCATTCTTCTGACTGAAACTCTTCAGTGGCTCTCCATCTTACTCAGGTATAAGTCAAACTCCTAACACTACCTGGCCAGACCCTCTGAGTTGGTCCTTATCTTCTCTCTGGCCTCATCTCTTACCGTTGTCATATTCTGCTTACTCTAAGTTTACTGCCATAGGGGTTTTGTATTTACTCTTTCCTTGACCACATGGCTTGATCATTCCCACTTTCAGGTCTTTGCTCAAATACCATTTTCCAAGTAAGCTTACCCTACCTGGGACCCTCCTTATCATCATTCTCTGCTTCATTTTCCTACTTAGCCCTTACAATCAATTAACCAATCAATAAATTTTAAACTATGATATAAAAATATAAAATATATTAAATAAACTTTTGTTCACATCTGTGTCTCTAGCACCTAAAACAGTATTTCCCACATAGTAGGCACCTCATAAATACTTGTTGGGCGAATGACCCTATTAGACCCTTTCCCATGCACCAACTATGGTTGTAAGTGCTTTAATTCTCACAAACCTGTGAGTAGATGCTACTATAATCCACATTTTCAAATGAGGAAACCAAAGCTACTATAATCCACATTCTCAAATGTGTAAACCAAAGCCTTGAAAGGTTAAATGGACTGTCCACAATCACATGGCAAGTAGTAGAGACATGCACTTGAATGTAGGCCATCCAGACCCAGTCTCTGTGATCCCAACCACCACACTCCACTCCCTTTATTTAATCTTCACTTTTCCTTGAGTGAGGGATTGTGCTCCTGGGTTTATACATGAGGAAAGTGAAACTTAGAGATATTAAGCAATTTGCCCAAGGTCACAAAGCCTATAGAGAAGCTAGTATTTCAATTTCCATTTGCCTATCTCAAAAAAAAATCACAAAAAATCATCACAGTTTTTAATGCTATGAGATTTGATGGCCTTTAACAAAGCAAGGCTGACAGAATTTTACAAACACAACCTTTCACACATTGATGCACTTAAGGCAACCATCCGGAAATCTCTTGTCCAACATCTCACCAAATGCACCCAGTTATCTGTAGATCCTTCCAGAACTAAGGGAGTTGCCATACAATATCAACAAGCTTGGGTAAAGACATTGCTATCATCCCCACTGCATTACGGAGAAAGAAGAAAAGAATGATAAACGCCCTTTGTAAGGTGACACACCCACCTGTAACAAAGGAGAAAATAAATCCAAGAACTCAACATTTCAAATTTGACCAGTTAGCTCATTCTAATGCTCCCAAATTAAACTCTAACCACCTAAAGTTCAGATACATACAAATTGGGATTCAAGAAGAACTCAAAGATGGTGACGATGTACACCAAAAAGTTAATTTCAAAAGCTGGAACGCAAATGAAAGCAATGCCTACCACTGAGCCCGTGTTGAGTCTGGAACTCTCTTACATGAAGGGAAATGACTGAACAAAGATCAGGAGCAATGATGACCAGCAATGGCTGAATCAGACCCCTCCTCAGTAAGAAGGCAGGGCTGAACAAATCCAAACAAAGGTGGCAAACATGTGCAGGAACTGTTGTTTTAATTCCAGAAAAGCATAAAAAAGAAGGGACCATATGGAAATTCTAATTGTTAAAAGACACGGATAAACACAAATGCTTTATTTTATATTTTATTTTAAAAAATGGTGGGTACACAGGAGGCTCTAAATACTAAGGACGTGCTCTTGCTTGCATTTCAAAGTGGCTAAAATTGCAACAATGCATCAAGAAATATCACAAAAGACCAGAATTTTAATAATTTGGAGAGGGCCACTGATGCACAAAGGAAAGGGGAGGGATTAGATTCTTGATATCCAGTTCTCATCACACCAGGAATCTCATATTAATGTTTGTTAGGAAAAGGAATCCACCATAATTCCTGCAGCCTTAATGTTGAACAGAAATGTCAATATGTTTTATTCAACCTTTTATTTTTCTTCATAAGGTAGAATCAGGCTCATATATCTAAGTGCATAATAACCCTCAAAAATTCTAAAGAAAGACAAAAATATGAGCCTATATTTTATAATTATTTGATAATTACTAGGTTTTTATCATTATCCAGAATGCACATCCACAGTTACAGAAATATTTTAGGTATATGTGTGTGCATGCCTATATATGTACATACACACACAAAATCTTTTAAAATATTTCTCGAAAGGTTAAGGAAATAAAATGCTATAAGAAAAAATCTAATATGATTTTAAATGTTACATGCAAACGAACATTTTAAGCAGGTTCCACTGTGTCTGGATATATATACGTCTGCACACAATCAGGATATGTATAATAAAAGGCAATCACAAAATCTCAGAAACTCGACAATGATGAATAGAAATAATTTGATTAGAGAATAGTAACCTTTGAGGCCAAAGAAAGCTACATAAAATCCTCAAAGCTGAACTCAATACTTGGGGGTTGGAGGAAAGGAGAAGAAATGAGATTTTAAAAATATTTTACAAAAGTTTCAATTCAGAATGCTGCTCTGGAACTGTTCAGAAAACATGGGCCGTATCTTTACTATTATCTACAGCCATGGCCATGGGTGCATGCGTGCATGTGCGTGCACACACACACATACATACACACAGACACACACACACGCACACACACACCCCTAAATGGAATTTGTCACTATAGGATATTTAAAAGCCAGACTTGCTGCATTTAAAATGTATGGAATTTATTTTTAAACCAGCCATATCTGAATTCAATGCCTTATATTTTGAGTTTTAATTCCAATCATGCTAATTTTAAGTCACAAACATATATCTGCCGGTAATGAAGGTTGTTTAATTAGGTCCAGATAAAATAGCTCCAATTCTGTTTCTGATCCACCTGTCAAAGCAAATCAGTCTTTTACATGGCTAAAAAAAAAACAAATTAGACTAGCTGATGACTTTTTGAATATTCAAGTAGACACACCGAGGATAAATCCAAACAGAACTTGTGACTGAACAAAAGCCTGAAACGTGACCTCAGAGCTGAAGATATCTTGCTCTGCCAAAAGCAGATTTGCAAGCAGGGTCCTTCCAGGATTATGAAGTCAAGGACAGGGTGCTAAGAAGAAGTAATGAGAAGGATAACAAAAACAGAAGCAGTGCTACAAGAAATCAAATCTGCCACAGCTTAGGGCAACACACCAGCTCAACGCAGTGCAAGATAAATAAAAACAATGGTGGAAATGGTGACAGAGAGAATCAGGTGAACATTTCATCTGTCAAGGTAACTGCAGAACCAGAGACATCCTAACTCAAGGAGTATACATTATCCTGAGTACACACAGATTATTTTCTAGGCTACTAAAGATTAAAAATCTGTTTCCCTTAGAAGTTTAGCGTGAATACTCTTAGAGAATTCTACTCTTAGAGATCTAGTTTACTTGTGTATCAAGTACATTTGGGGACAGATCCACAGAAACAGAGTAAAGTGTTTTCAAATTGGTATGGTGGCCATATGAATAGTAGGCTTTAAATGGAAGGATACAGAGGGAAAGAGAGAAAGAATAACCAGAAATCCAAATCCTTGAACTATGACAGGTAGTTGCTTTCAGATAAGACCCTCAGGATATTCCTTCTGCACGTGGTTGACTCCTGAGCAAAGATGTGAGATGGGCCCGTAGTCAAGGCCCTGTACACAAGACGAGCCTCCTAATTCCTCACTATCGCATTCGGAAAAGAAACCCATGCTCAGCTGTCTCATTCCCAAGTTGCTTTAAACAAGAGGCACAAAATAAGAATAACAAGCTATGATATAAACATTTAATAAAATATTATATAAACATTTATTGTATTATATGAAAATAAGAATAACAATCTATGATATAAACATTTAATAAAATATTATATACATAAATATTTATTGTATTATATGATATTATATACACTATTGCTTATATATAGCAATATCCTACATGTATGATCTGCATGGAAAATTCAATGGAAAAAGATGAAAAAAAAATGAAATGACTGGATATACATTTGGAATAAAATGAATCTCCATCCTTACCTCATTCACAAAATTAACTCAAAATGGTTAGTAGATCTAAATGTAAAAAACGAAACTATACAATTTTTGGACAAGTAAAGGATAAGATCTTCCTTGGCATAGGTGAAGATTTCTTAGATTAAGACACAAAATACTTGAATCATAGGAAAAAAGACTGATACGTTGAACTTCAAATTAAAAGTACTAAACATGCCATTAATAAAATACGTACAGACTAAAAGAAAAGTCACTATACCTAGAGCAGACAAATAAGAAAATCAAACCGTTTTTAAAAATGGGCAAAAGATTTGAACAAACATTTCACAAAAAGTAATGTGCAAATTGCTAATGAGGACATGGAAAGAGGTTTTTCATCATTAAGTCATCAGGGAAATGCAAATTAAAACCCCAATGAGATACCACTACGCATACATATTAGAATTGTTAAAATTAAAAAGATTGACAATAACAAGTCTTGGCAAGGATATGAAGCAACTGGAGTTCTCATATGTTGCTGTTTTATTAAGTGGTGCAAATTGTTGGAAAACAGTTTGACAGTTTCTTAGGTTAAAAATACATGGGCTATAGGACCCAGAAAGTTCATCCAAACCCATTTCAGTGCTGACCTTAGCCATGCCCGCAAGTTACTTGATCCAGAAACTAGAAAACATCTGTGTATCTATCAACAAACCATTGCCTGGGAAGGAGTACAGGTGACGTTTTAAGAAGATGGAAATGTTTTCCGTAATGAGTATGACAGTAGTTACAAGGGTGTTAAATTTGTCAAAACTCTGTGAAATACACATTGAAATGAGTACATTTTATTGTATATAAATTATACTTCAACAACATCCTTTTTACCAATACTAGAGTTGAAAAACACTTCAAAACACACCTATTTAACCCTCTTATGTTATAGATTAAGAATGAACATCAAGGAACTTTTGTCCAGCTCAACCAGACCCAAGTCCTAAATCCCAATCTAGTACTCTGTGTATTTGCTATGTTTTCACTGAACTACAGAATTCATTTTAATAGAGTTTGGCTTAAAATGGCCTGGAGATTAGGAATTTTAATTCTTTGAAAAGAAAAAGATTTTGTGGGGATGATGATGATGATGATGATGATGACAACGACAGTGAGGATGATTTTGTCTCTACAAATTCCATTCTCTCTTTTCTAAGAAATTGACCTCAATTTCTATTCACTTATTCCCCACTCTCAATTCAAGTAGTCTGGGGACTGAGATCCAACTCCTGCTCTAAGGATGTGATCCAGGTGTTAGACCATCATTGTCCAGTACAATTGCCACTAGCTACCTATGGCTACTTGAAATGTGGCTGGTTTAAGTTAAGATATGCTATAAATGTAAAATACAATCTTTTACACTCTTTTTTTATAAAAAGAAAAAAATGTAAAATAGCTGTAAGTTTTATATTGACTATATGTTAAAAATAATATTTAAGATATATGGTGGAATAAAACTTATCTTCAAATTAATTTCACTATTGTTTTTCTAATATCTCTATAGAAAATTTTAAATTACATATATAGCCAATTTTGGTAAGTATTCTATTTTCATTAGTGCTGGTTTAGACAATTAGTATAAACACAATCTTCACCATATAGACTTGCTTTTAGAAATGCATATGTCAGTCAGAGCCTAGAGCCTGTTTCCGATTCTGTGTCTCCCTCTCTCTCTGCCCCTCCCCCGTTCATGCTCTGTCTCTCTCTGTCCCAAAAATAAATAAAAACGTTGGAAAAAAAAAAAAGAAATGCATATGTCAGGTTATAGCAGAACTGGCTTTACTTAATCCCTACATTATCACATGTTAGTTTATGTTGGGCTATCACTTGCAATTGAAAGTGTCCTACATACTATGGTTCCCAAACTGGTGTAAACCAAAAATTACCTTGTATTATTATCAGGCACTTTCTCATTCATTTTCAGGCACTTTCACATTCATTTCCTTATTTTATCACATAGTCATTATTATTATTATAAGGAAATTGGGGTTCAAAGAGAATAAGTGGGCTGACCACTTACTGGATTCCAGACCCTATTTCTTCCTGCTATGGCACCACACTTTCTGACTCTCCTGGAATATTACCTTTTGAACTTGAAGGTAACAGAATCAATGTAAATGGCAGTGACTTGTCATTTGTGGTCCCTGTCCAGGAATTAATCCACTTAAAACACGATTTGTGGCATGCTGCTAATGAGATTAATATGCATTCTAAATTTTATCAGGCCACATTTAAGGAATAGAAAGTAAGAGATGGATTGATGGTGAGATGACCAGGATTCCTTTAGAAGTCTCGGATAACAATACAAAAAGGGGGGAGGATGGGTAATAAAGAGTTTATACCTCTCTACAGGTGTCCGATGGAGAGCTACATTTTGTACATTGGGTCAAAGAATGCAAGCCACCAGGAAGATATTTTCTATAGGTTAAAAGACTAGGAATAATTCTGTGGCTTCAACAACAGCTGTGGTGGACACCTCATTCCATGGTCTCCAAGCTTCTTGGGTTGCTTGTTTTTTTAGATGTCCTAACTCAGACATAAAATGTCATAGAGATACAACCTTAAAAGTGTATTTTCCAGTGGCAATAAATTCTACATTTTGGCTTTTGTATTAAACAAATTCCCTGGAGCATGACTGTCCCATAAATAGTAATAATACTGACATTTTGAATATGTAATACAGAGCGTTAGGCCCTATTCTCTACCAAAATGGACACACCCTATAAACTTAGCCTAAAAATGACAGTGGGCTACTCTCTACTCTCCTCTTGATCTTTTTTTTTTTTAAGTTTATTTATTTATTTTGAGAGAGACAGAGACAGCACAAGAGGGGATGGAGCAAAGAGAGAGGGAGAGAGAAAATCCTAAGCAGGCTCTGCGCTGCCAGCACAGAGTCCAACACGGGGCTCAAACCCAAGTAACCATGAGATCTTGACCTGAGCCGAAACCAAGAGTTGAATGCTCAATCAACTGAGCTACCAAGGAGCCCCTCCTCTTGGTCTTTTCTACAAAATAAAGCACAATAGTTATGATGATATATGCCCTGGGCTTGCCAGAATGTCCCTAATTTCAAAATCCTCTATAACTATCGCCATGAGAAAACAGCCTCTGCCCTGATCAAAACATATGTCCTGGTTTTTAGTTACAAAAACCCAAGCTAAATTTTATAAGCCTAATTTCAAATCCTCATCTTCATGGAGCCTGCAATCTAGTTGGGGAACCAAAGGAATAAAATGCAAGCGAATTTACATTAAGCGCCAAAAGACAGGACATACTCTCCTAAGAACGCACCAACAGTCGTCCAAGTTTTCCTATTTTATGCAGGCTGGAACCCAAGGGTCACAGGTGGGAACAGTTCTTAGCAGGGTGTGGGCAAGCAGGGATAGTTGCTTACCCTCTCTGTGCTTCAGTCACCCCATCTATAAAATAAGCACAGTAACACCAATTTCACAGGGATGTTGTGAAAATAAAATGTGTGCACATAAGCACTTGAAACAATCCCAGGTACACAATAGAGTGACCCGCCACTGGCAACCAACAACAGCATAACAAAATCAGCTCTCACTACCACTTTTTCTCAAGTGGATTTGTTTGAACTTCACCCCTTAAGAAAATCCTTATATGCTGCACCTTCCAACAGACATACAAAACAATTTCACTTTGTTTTCTGTGGCTTCTGTAAGCCCAGGAATCTCTGGATACTGAAATTCTCTGAGGTTAACACCATTAGCTTTGTAGCCGGCCCCCAGCCTCCAGCATGGCGGAGAGGCAGCAGTGAGTCTAAAAAGTTATGAGCCAGTAATTTTACCCCAAGTATGTCTTTAAAGCTTCCTTCCTAACTCATTGGAGTTTCCTCCAATGAAAGTTGCTGCATAAGCAAAAAATATTATTAGTATTAATAAAAATATTTCAGCCATGCTGCTTCTTGCATCATATGTAATTCATTAGAGGCAGCTCATAGGCGAGGCAAAATTTTCTTGTCAAATAATGTTTTATGGGTCTTTAGAACATTATACTCACTGGGTGTCCCCCCCCCCCCCATCCTGATGAGACCTCCCTAGGAGGGAAGACAGCAAAGGCTTTTTGTAGCCCTTTCTTTCTCAGATCTGCTTGGGAAAAGGTTAGTCTCTGCTTTCGGTTCAGCTACTATACAGTGCCAGCAAGTTTAGGTGCATCTTGAAAGGGCGCATGTTGTGTTGTTCATGGAAATAGGATTAACAATGGTGCCAGCTCAAAAACAGAAATTAAATATAAAAAGGTTAATGAAAGGTTTCAGTCATGATCACAGTAACCATGATCAATCAAAGACCAGAGAAATGGCCATTTTACAATTAAAATATCGCAAAGGCATTGTTATTTATCACCATTGCCTAACTGCAGCAGGCCACAATTAATCATATAAATCACCGGGGGAACTAAATTCTGAGATTCCCCTTTTGTCATGTAAGAGGGCTGTATTATTGTTAAAACTTATGAAAAGACATTTTTTGGTATTCTGATATAATATACTCCTATTAAAAAGATCTCTTAGGCAGAGGTTATAGGAAAAACTCTAAGCAGGAAAGTTTGGTGGTTTTTGTAAAAGCTCACTCGATTTCAAGGGTGGATAAATACCTCCCATTCAAATGCATAATAGTGTTTTCACAAAGGTTTCCGGAAAGGTAAATTAGTGGGTCTCATGCTTGGCAGTCAATCATTCATTCATTCATAACCAGCACTTACTGAGGGCCTAGTATGTGCCTGGCACTCAGCTAGGCCCAGAGCTATGGCAGCCATGGCCCTAACCTCCCGAAACAGTCTAGCAGGGAAGAAGGCCATTGCACTAGGAATCACAAAAGTGGAGAATGTTATGAAAGACAGAGGTATTAGAATACCCCAAAAACGTACAGGAATTTGGTTGGGAGGGTGAAGACGGGGCATTTCAACAAAGACCTGAATGATAAGGAAGAGTTGAATACTTCGTGGGGAAATATTCAGACAGAGAAAATAGCTTGTATAATTGATCACTGATGTGTTGCCAAGACCTGGCGTACTGTAGATACACGATAAATATTTATGGAATAGATTCATGCCTATCTTTCCATTTCCAGAAGTACTTGGCTTCTTATACCCAGAGCCATGTCTAAAGGCCTAGAGATTGATGGGCCTGAGGACAGCCTCTTCTTTTTCTTACCCATAGTCCTGCACAGATAAAACCTGACGAAGATGATAATGCCAGATTGGGGGTAAAAAATAAAATAAAATAAAGAAAAATGCCATAAAAGGGCAACAGAGAATCTGCGGTGGGGTAGGGGACAGGTGGAGAAGAAAGCACATGGCAGTGACACTCTATAGGCCCACCTGATGCTGGGGTTTGGGTGCCGTGAAATGTTTATGGGAGCTGGGTGGTTTTGTTTCACATTAGGAGAAGGTGCCCCCTTCCTCTCTCTCAGTGATGCCCCATTCTTTGACAAGGACATCACCTCTTTTTTTCTTCTCCCCTTCTCTGAAAGCCTGCTCACTTTAGGCTGATCACTCTACTCATCTATATAGCAGGATGAGACTGGTTTATGATCCACCCTCTACTCAATGGCAAACGAGCGCCCAGACTCTTATATTCAGGTTTGCTGTGCGCCCCCATGCAGTTTGCACCCTGCACAAAGGCACCACCAAGGCAGTAAGTGGCAGCTGAAACAAGCCTAAACTCTACTCTCCAAGTTCAAGGCCCTGGCAGGGGCTGATACCTCACAGAAGTGGCATCTTTTCCTAATTTGTTTACCCACAGTGAATTTTTTTTAACTGCCACAAGTCACCTTACAAACCAGTTGCACTCCTGTTCTTTTGTCTTCCTCTTCCCCTTGCACAGAAGAATACATGGATATTAGTTTCGTATTAAGCACTAATGTTTCCACTAAAAACATATATATATATATATCCAAACCAAATGACTATACAGCAAAATGGAAAAGTGGGGCAGAGCTATTCTAGGGATGGAGATGATATGATCAAAATGGAGGCCTTTGTGGTCTGGGGTGCAAGGTTATAATTTGTCCTAAAAAGCCGCCATGTAAACTAGAAGTCAGTATTGTAACACCATCCCCTCCATGACAAAACACCATAAAAAAACCCCTCTAATTTCATAAAGACCAAAGAAAGGGCATAGTTAGTGCCAATGATGTATGTTCCTCAAGCCATACAATCTCCAAGTAACCAAGTTCAGGCACCCCAAGCTAAGATACTCTCTATATGTAGGTTTCATCAAGGAAACAAAGAAGCAGGAGATTCTGTCTCCGCCTGTAGAGAATTCACATGGAGTACAAAAATGTGAATATAGCCTTTCTCTGTCATAGAAAATATGGATTAAAAATGTTCAACTGCACAATCGTAAGCTGGAAAGTAAAAATGCTTCTTAGTGTGTATGAATATAACATCAGGAAAATATGTGTCAAGACTAAGAGTAATCACATCACATTCTGCCCCTGCTTTACAGGTTTAAGAGTGCGTTTAAATATATTATTCCAATTTAACTTCACAATAACTTTGTGAGGTTAGACAAGCTAAACACTTCCATGTTCATTTCATACCCAAACTAAGTAGTTTCTGGGCAAAGTTAGTGACTTGCCCAAAGTCACATGAAACTCACACCAGAAATCAGGCAGCCTATCCCTGTGCTTTCTTCACCAAAAATGTAGACTGGAAAACAAAGCTATACGTCACTTGTACATATGGGTTTCTAAGGCCATAGGATTGCTGCAATAATTCCTGGCAGGACTATTTTTGCTATAAATTATTACAAGTATCCAACATAAGGAAACCTGGTGGATGAGAGGTGCTGACAACACGCGGCAGTTAATTGAACATATAATCAGGGGCTGCACCACCGTGGCGGCTCTAGATTATATCAACAGGCATAATGATGTTACTAAAATTATGCACCCACAATTATCCCTCAAAGGTAGGTGATAAATGAATTAACTAAGTACTAGAAGCACAAACCTTCAAATATTTAGAAATTGACTGTTGCAAAGTGTACATGGACAGTGTTGTATCAACGAGTAGGCATTCTACGTGATTTGTAAACACTTTACTCATAAGGATACTTTAGTAAGACATTGACATGAGGGCTCCTTATGGTTGAAACATTAAAAAAATTTTTTTAAACACACACACCAAAAAAAATGAAGCATATGTTTATATGTTGGCTCCAGCAAAGGGGGCAAACATGGAGAGAATTCAAAAAGCATCAAAACAAAGCAGATAGGATTTCCCAGGTGCTAGAGTATACATGATCATAAGTTAGCAAAAAGGGGTCATTTCATGGTATATCACTATCAGGAACTTGTAGAAGAGGGGTCAACCAACTTCTGAAAGATGCTGAATCAAGAGGTGGAAAATGAAGGGAATAAGTGCCGAGAGGATGGCCAGCATGCAGGCGTCATGGGCATCAGGGTGGGTGATTTCCAAAAGCCTCACATGCTGAGGAAGGGTGAAGTGAGGGTGCCAGCTCTGGAGGCAGAGAAGAAGAGCTGGGGAGTTGAATACACCTAGCCTTCAGTCCCCACCAGGTTACCACTAACAATGCATGCAGGGTGAGTATTTAATCTCTGTCAAGCCTCAGTTCCCTCATCTACAACACAGAGATAACAATGGTGCCAGCTTCACAGATTTGCTGTGAAGATGAAACAAATGTCAATGTTTAGTCCAGAACTTAGCATACAGTGGGTGCTCAATGAATAGACACTGTCATTACCATTATTGGGTCTCAGGCCAGTGCGATGTCCATATGCTATAGACTAGGAATGCCTTGCTTTTCTAATGGCATAGTGTCATTAATCAGGGGAGTTCATACATCTGTCTCTATCAGTGCCTACGCTCCTTCAAGTTTTATGGAGATACACACGGTCATCAGACATTGGGCCTCCTTTGTTGTTTATAGCATTTTGATTGGAAGATTATCAAATAAAATAAATGGGAAAGTGACCAAGATAAGCCATTGTAGTAGTTCTGGTTCAATATTTGATGGGGATAGAGGTTTTAAATTAATCACATAAATGAGGATAAAAAAACCACCTCTGTATTATGCTCATCTGTATTGGCCAGGTCTCCATTACCATAGATAATTGAGAACTGACTGTATTTATTCCCAAAGACTTCTTTAAAATGGAAAGATCTCTGTGGCATCTATAAGATTCAATTAGAAGACCTTTATAAGCACACATCTAGTTGAACCAAATGAGAGATAAATTAACCTATAAACAGCATGCTCTTTCTTGTGGAATCCTCTAATGGCCTGATTTAGGATATCAGCAGATGGGAGGTCAGTGCCCAGTGCTTTCAGAGTTCAACCCATTCATTACAATCAGGTTCATGATGCCACGAAGAGGTTCTAATGAAATACACTCCAGTAAACCTCAGAGGGGGACAGCTCATGCGTGCACGAGGCATGAGTTTAAGGCAGCAGACAGACTGTGATTTTGTATTTCTAGACAGGTAGGGGGTCCAAACAGAGCTACTGCACATTTATTAAGTTGTATTCTTTCAGGGGAGAAACTCTTGCCGCGACATCTTACCTGTAAGCTCCTTTAAGCTTTTAGCCGAAATGCTCTAGTTCACATACAAAGAAAATTGCAGTTTGTCACTAGTCAATGTCTTCTAACATCAGGGCTTTAGTGGGAAAAGAGACACATTAAAAAGGTACCTGATCTATCCTGTATCTCGCCTAATACTACCTGAGAGTTCTTTCTTCAAGTCCTTTCTTCTCAAGCTTGGTGGGGGGCGGGGGGTGGGGAGAGGGGGTATAAACTCATGTATCTTCAATCCTGCCAAATTATAGCTCCAAATAATAAGAAATATGTGCCTGCATTTTTTTTTTTAGCCAAAGTACTCCAGAAACCTGAAAAAAAGTCTGTTTTGGCCATGTCCACTAACAAAAAGCTTTATAAAATGTCTGTACACCAAATCGAGAACATCACAGCAAGAAAACATCCACTTTTAGCATACATGTGTAACATCACAGGGTATCTTACTGGGTTAGCAATGCCTGGTTTTATGTGGTGCTAGCAGATGAAGGATAAGACTGTCTTTCACATATGCAATACAGATGATCCTAGGGTAGAACGAGATGGGCATGTAAATGAATTGGAGAGAACACATTGGAGTCTTGATCTAATGCTTCCCCTGAGGACCCATGCTGAGAGGCACTCTTAGAGATGAGATGGCTTCTTCTGAGTTGGCATAAGTACTTCAGTAAATGAATCCCCTCAGAAGTTTCTAGTGGCTCCATTTTACTCTGAATTCCAATATATAATGAATAGTTTCACAGGGTAGTTTAAAAAATATTTTCTTCCAATTTTGTTATTGTTTTATTCCATATGAGCACATTTATATACCTACTCTTTTAATCTCCCTTCTCAGCTAATCATAATCAATAGTGAGTGTTGGGCATTATTTCACTTTAGAAAGTAGATTAGCTGATCAGAGCTAATAATATCCAAGTTAAAAAATTAAAACCCCGAATTCTGACACTCCATAACCTGCACTTGAGAATGACTAAATGGCCTGCTTTGCCCAAAAATGTTTGTTGATGCATATAAATTCTTCCTTTTTAAAAATAAAGTAGTAACTGGGGTGGCTGGTGGCTCAGTTGGTTGAGTGTCTGACTTCGGCTCAGGTCATGATCTCTCGGTCCGTGAGTTTGAGCCCCATGTCGGGCTCTGTGCTGACAGCTCAGAGCCTGGACCCTGCTTCGGATTCTGTGTCTCCCTCTCTCTCTGCCCCTCCCCCGGCTCATGCTCAGTCTCTCTGTCAAAAATAAATACACATTACATTTTAAAAAATTAAAAAAATAATAAAATAAAGTAGTAACCATGGCACCAAGCTTTTTTTTTTTTTTTGTAACAATGAGTATAAGTAACCAGGATGAAAGATTTTCTCTTTGTAATAATTAAGATCTGATGCTCTGCCTTGTCTTCGCTAACATCCCTTTGACTCCTATTGACCTCATTCCAGAAAAAGAATCCCAATTATGTATAGGTGGCATACTTAGTATAGCTCCTTCACCATAAGGTTGCACTGTGGCGCTAAGTAGTTCCTTCAAAAGCATTCCATGGTTCTTCAGCCATGTTACCCACAGGTCTCCAGAAATCTTCAATGTTTGCCTTATGCTGTTTACTTAACTAGGTATGTCCTCCCCTTCTTTCATCTGAACTTACTCATTTATTATGACACATGCATTTCTTCAATAAATATGTCTTTGACAAGCATTATATGCCAAGCATTATACTAAGTACTGGAGATACAGAAGGAAATAAAAGAAACAAAGATCCTGGTCCTCTCAAAGCTCAGTGTGCCAGGGAATGCAGATGAGTAAACAGGCAATTATGACGCTGTGTGGCAAAGAGCAGACAAACCACATAGGAGGGACACCTAATCCAGATTTAGGGAAGCCAGCTCCTGGGAGAGTGAGATATCTCAGTTTGACCTACTGGAACCAGCTAAGGAACCAGCTAAGAAAAAGAGAGACGACTGGAAATCAATTCAAATAATCTAGGCAAAAGAAGAGCGTGTGTGAAGATAAGGAACAGGAGAGGGAACCCTGAATGTTAAAGCACCTGAAAGAGCAATGCAAGTTCCCAAGGGCAGTGCCAAAAAAGGCCTTTACTGACAACACTCAAGCTAATGCTACCCCATGAGTCACCACCGTGTTGTGCTCCACGATATTATATTGTCTCATTGTTTTCACAGCTCTTGTCAGTACAGTAGAAGCTCGTTATCCTATAGTATTTGGAACCTATACTGAATCAGCTGATTAAAAATGGTATTTAACAAACATAAGACATGATATCAAAAACTCTAAACAGTTTATTTTTAACTCACACCATAAATATATGTTCACTTATCAGTCATGTGATGTAGGGAATGAGTCCTCTCATTGGAGGTTTGTTTTCTCTCTGTTGCATAAACCATACCTGTAATACATCATGAACAATTTCCCGTTTAGATTTGCTTGGGATAGAGACAAAATCGAAAAACAATTTTGAAGTAATCTTAAATGCAGATAGTATTTTTACAGTGTTCCCCACCCCCAATTTTTTGTCTGTCTTATCTAAACCTAACTTGACAACTAACTTTGAGCAACTGTTATTCTTTTCAAAGTTTTCGAATTATGTTTTTACAGAAACAACTGTTTCTGTCATTATCTTAATCCTTTGCTTATTTATTATTTCAACTCCTCTTGAAAGCAAGGACCTCAAATTTAGGGGCCCACCATATATGTAGCACTTAAAATACTTCCTGATGCCTTTTAGGTGTTGGTAAGTATTTACAGAACAAACAAATAAAAACTTGATGTCACAAGGAAGCAAATTCTGAAAGACTATTAGCAAGCCAGGGTAAGGAGTTTGAGTATTACCCTAAGAATGATGGCTAGTCATAAAAACATTTTGAAAGAGGATCATGGCACAACAGACATGATACAACTTTATTTATAACTGATAAGGGTAGGAGAGCATGTGGGAGTCTGAAGCTGAGACTAATTAGGAACAAAAAGTGAACCATAGTATAATCAGTAGTGATAGATATGAATTGTGAGTAGATGTTATGTGGATAGTTATTAAGAAGTATTGGGGGGGGCACCTGGGTGGCTCTTTCAGTTAAGCAACCAACTCTTGATTTTAACTCAGGTCATGATTTCACAGTTGGTGAGATCAAGCCTTTCCTGCATCAGGCTCTGTGCTGACGGTACAGAGCCTGCTTGATATTCATTCATTCATTCATTCATTCATTCATTCATTCATATATTCTCTCTCTCTCTCTCTCTCTCCCCCCGCCCCCCAATAAACATTTTTTAAGTATTTGGGAGAATTCACAATGGTGCTGGTTGTTTTCATATCTCCGTCCTCCATAACATTAATATGTATCCCCTGCCTTACTTAACTCTAGAGGGACAGAAGCTAGACACTCCTCTTGCTCACATCAGCATTCCCCCATAAAACCAGTAGAAGTCTTATGTATATGTTCAGTAAATGTTCCAGTCTCCAATAACTGTTTAAACATGGAGTTTGTTTTGAATTATATAGGAAACTTGAGCTGAATCTCAAAGAATCATAGGAGCTTTTACCCATGTTTTCAGGGCCTAAAATAAACAAAAGTAAGTCCAAGGAAATCAAGCAGAAAAGACATTCAAAAATCAAGCTGTTTATAGTCTTCCTTTTCTCCCCCATGAGATTCTGTAAAAGTGATGATTTGAGGATCTTAGAGGCAAAGACAGATGCTCAGCGCCTGTGTCTGGCATTTGGGGCAGGGCAGAGCAGTGAGTTACAGACAAAGGTGAATGCAATCAGTAGCAGTGTTTCCTGAAACCAGCAGTGAATTAGGCTTGCAGAGCACCAGTCCTCCTGAGGAGGTTTCTACAAAGAACTTTCAGGAGGACCTGGAGGAAAGCTAGTACTAGAGTCAATGAAGAAGAGAGGAGAGCCCTTTCAGAACAGAAATAAGAACATACATGAGATCTAGAAGAAGATTTTATAAAAAAAAAAAATCTTTTCACTAGATTGTAAGCTTCCTGAGGGCAAAGACTTTGACTAATTTTTAAAGTTATTTTATCTACACTGCCTGTTATGAAATCTAGCCTAAAATAAATATTTGATGAATGAACTAACATAGGGTAGTGATGAAAAGTGAAGTGTAGAAGCCTTAAATGTCAGGGAAAGTGTCACTATACTTGAGCAGGCAGGGGTTTTTGAAGGGGTAGTGGGCGTGAACGTGATTAAGTGAAGAGTCGCATTTGGGGAAGATTAATATAACATAACATCTGTGAGCAGGAGGAGAAGGAACAGGAGGGTGTGCACCTGTGGAATGGTGTGAACCTGGAACTAAATGGCAGCAATGTGTCAGAAAGGAAGTGACAGATATAAAAGATGTAATAAAGAATTGTCTGAACTTCAAGATGAATTGATGTGGGAAGAGAGAGAAGGTAAGAAGTCCAAGATAAATATTGGATTTAGAGGGGATACCCAGACAGCAATGTAAACTCACCAAGTTGGAATTAAAAAGGCAAAAAAGAGATGAAACAGATTCAGCCAATAGACAGCAAACTCAGTTTTAGGTTCTCGAAATCAGGAAGAAACCCAAGATAAAGTCAGAGTGAAAAAGGAGGTGGAATCCAGGCTCCTAATGACACAGCAATAACTGACATTTGCTGAGAGTCCCTATGCGCCATGCACAATGCTATTTTGTCTTTACCTGGATTAGGTCTTTCAACACTAATGGTTTGATTTCTATTTTACAGATGGGAAAGCCAAGGCAAAGAAGGTTAAATTACTTGTCCAAGGCCTCACAGTCAGTGTAATGATCAGAGTTTATATTCATAATCGCCCATCTGTGCCATGCTGTGTGAGCTTCTCAATCAGAACAGTTCATACCTGGAAAACAGGTCACCAGCAGAAAGAAGAAAACTTGTGCAATAAACACCCTCCTGGGACACTGCCTCTATTGGAGCCTGACTCACTGGGGCTACCTTTGCAGGGTCAACAACCCCATTCCAGACCTACCCTAACAGTAACAGAGATAAAAAGCTCTCAAGCCAGAATGGATATTTTAAGTCCCAACGAATTTTTAAAAATATGAAGGTTACTGCTAAAGAACACAGAACACATGGAATACACTAATAGAGACTCTCAAATACTGCATAATTTAATTGGAGCTATAATTTACATCCTTCTTAAATTGCATATCAATTTCCTAAGTTTTTAACATCTCACAATTGAACTGCTTTCTAGTATTCCACTATCTTGCCATGCAAACCTATATATGATTCCATCTATTTTTACTGTTTAAAATGTATATATATGTAAATTATTATTCATTGGATCCTTTTGCATCTGAGATATAAATGCTGAATCAATGTGGGAAACATCAAGTGTCTGTTTTAACCTGACTTGATTATATCTAAATATAAAATATAAATTAGCATTTTATTCTTGGTTGTATTTATTGTTGTATTATATCATGCATTAATTAAAAACATATGTGTTTTAAAAACACCTAATTTACAATTCACCTGTCTATACCTCCATAAGGCCAAAATTTGTAAAGACTGAAAGATTTACACTAAATTTTCAGCAGAATGTAATATATCCATATTATTTTTCAGATTTATTATTGATCTTAGCTCAGTATTAAAGGTTAAAAAATAGAAAATAACCAGGTTCCAAGCTGTCTGTGTCTTGTAACACTGCCAAACATCATTTGTCTCATCTATTGATGTGATTGACACATAGATATGATTCAGGGGGGAAACCATTATTAATAGGAAGAAAAGTTACGACTATTGAATCATGACACTTTGCTGTTTTAAGTAATTTGCTGGCTCTGTGTTCTCAAAGAGAACATCGTTGAAATGGAGGACAGGTTAAAGAAGCTGCACCTTTTTAAAAAAATCAAAACACTAATGGAATGAGACATTGAGATTTAAAATAAAGTAAGTACCCAGAGGTGGAAAGTGTCAGGATGGTTACAACACCAAATCAAACTCTGTTCCCAGCTCCCCACTCCCACACCTTCTCTACCAACCCCCTCCCCAGGTTACGGGAATGTGAACCTTCCACAGTTGTCACACAAGTGAAAATTATGTCTACACGATTGACCATGAATTATCAGAGAAATTCACTTGGTGAAATATGACCTACCTACAAAATCTGAGACACAGAAGTCTCTGAAACACAATGAGAGATTCCAGGGAGAGATATACCATAATTTGTTCTAGTGGTTCTTTTTGTTCAAGTGGAGAATTGATTAAAATATAGAGCTAAAGAGGAAACAGTCTCACCTATCCTTTTTTGGCCCACTGAATTGCATCTGTTTCTCTGTCCTAAAACCTTGTAATGTGTCTCCCTCCCTTAACCTTAGCCTTACAAATAACTGGGTGCTCTTGGACAAAAGTAGATGATGGGGGATGAGCATAACCCTACAAATCCATCACTACAATGCAGGGGGTGGGGTGGATAATTGACAATATTCTGCAACTGATGCATTATCTGTGGAATCTAAGTAGTTGCTCTGTAACATGTTTCGAATACACCCTAGCATTAAACCTCAACATTTACTGCCAGAGTTTAAAACTGACCCCAAACTAGGTTTCCTGCTACACATGAAAGAAATCATTTACCACATTTCTAACAGAATTTTCTTTCAAAAGCGTACTTCAAGTTATGCCATTTCCAGTTCCCAAATACTTGATGGCTTCTGTCTCCCAGATAACATTCAGAGGCCATCCGTGGCATTCAGGATGTTACATAATCCAGCTCCAGTCTTAGTTCCTTGCACTCTCCTTCAAGCTCTGGCCATCCTGTGCTACTTGCTAATCCCTCAACAGGTACACTCCATCAAACCCCCAAGCCTTTGCTCATGATGTTTTTCTCTGTTGAGAATGTTCTTGCTTCTATTCTTTACTTCATGAAATCGTATTCTTCTTCAATGCTCAAGTCAAATGTTTCCTTCTCTGTGAACACCTCTGACCACCACCATGCCAGAGAGAAATAATATCCTTCCTCTTTGTCCTTCCAAAACACTATCATGCCATGAGCACTCCTCTAATTGTGTTATAGTCAATTGAATCTCTTCATTTTCCCCTAAGGGACATTCAGGCTTTGTGAAATCTTCTCTTATTTATCTTTGTGTTCCCAGGGATTAACATACAATAAGTGCTCAATAATTATTTGTTAAGTTTAATTAGAGGAAAGAAAGCTGTGCTCTTATTCCATATAAAACAGAGCAATTTTAAGACAAGTAGAATAAAATACCTAGGTATTCAGAGGCTTTTGACTGAATCATAATCAGAGATAAGATTTACAGGCTTGCATAAGACACGACCCCTAACTTTAGTAACATTAGGCACTGGGAAAACATACAAATAAAATAACATACACATTCATTTGACAAGGATTTGTTAGGCATAATGTGCAAGGCATTCTACTAAATAGATATCACATAAATATTATAGATAAGTATTTCAAAAACTTAATAAGGTGAGATTAGTATCCATTGAAGCAATTGGGAAAGGCTTCATGGAGAAGCTAACATGTGACTTGGGACCTTGAATAAGATTAATACTTAAAAAGGAGCAAATGGATTGTATATGTAAGACAGCAATGGCAAAACAAAGTGGATGATGAGGAAAGTAGGTAAGTCCATTTTGCCAGAAAGCAGCAGCATATATTTATGACTAATTGGAGCTGGATGAGATATTTAGCTGGAGATTGGATTGGAGAGGACCATAAAATAAAGTTTAGGAGATGGATCTTACTTCAAAGACATTGGTAAGTCATGGAAAGTTAGAGAGTATAGTATTTTGAGGCCATTGTAAAAAGCTAGGAGAGGGAAAGAAATAAAAATAAACTTTCTGAGAAATCTACAACAGCACAGGCTCAAAGGATGAGGAAATGGATTATGTGATGGCAATGGAAAGGAAGAACTTCCACATAACAAATAAAAATGAAAAGTGGTTTTTGAGTCCAAGCTCTAAACTCTGATGTATACATATGGCTTAAAATCCAGCTCTACAACTCAGTAGTCATGTCAATGCCTCAGGGGGGTTTTCATCCTAGACTGGAAAGGGAGGGGCACCTGGGTGGCTCAGTCAGTAAAGCATCCGACTTCGGCTCAGGTCAGGATCTCACAGTTCACAAGTTCAAGCCCATGCTGACAGCTCAGAGCCTGGAGCCTGCTTCAGTTTCTGTGTCTCCCTCTCTCTTTGTCCCTCCTCCACTCATGCTCTGTCTCTCTCTCAAAGATAAATAAACATTAACAAAAAATTTTAAGGGAAAGAGAATATATATATATATATATATATAACATTATACATATATGATACAGTATATAATAAATATATAACATACATAGCATATAAAGTATATCCAATAGATACTTTATGGGAACCAAATGAGATAATGCACATAAGGCAAATAGAAATGCTTAGAAAACAAATGTATACTGGGTAATAGAAAGGGGTCAGGACTAACTCCATAATTTAGAATCTCCATAGCTGGGAGACTGGGAAGCTGACAAACTGGGAAGCTGGATATAGATATGATTTGGGAGATAATGGCAGTTGGTATTCAGATATACTGAGTTAAGAGGGGACATTAAACTATAGGCATCCATGTGAGCAGCTGAAGACCTAGGACCAGTGTACAGGAGAAATAACAAGTTGGAGACATAGAAGATGCTCATTCACTCATTTATGCATTTAGCAAATATTTATTGAATACTCTCTCCATTTCAACCATTGTGTTAGATGCTGGGGGTGAGGGTGAAGGGAGAAAATAAGAGATGTGAGCATACATGCTGTATCCACACAGTGAAGAGTCTACTGAGAACTGCATCGTCAAACAACTACAAACTATGATAAGTAAATGTAAAGGAAAAGCCATCCTCCAAAAAATCACAATGGACACCATCAGCATGGCTAACACAGCCAATGCAAAATGCAAAGAGAAATCCCTCAGACTGCTTCAGTGGTGCCTTTTTTCTATTGTAGCCGAATTTCGTTTAGCACTGGGAGTTAAGACCCGGCCATTCTCTGATACTCCAGTTGCATCATTCCATATTAGATTGAAACTGGCATGGTCAATCAAGTCAATACATCTGACCCATGGTCACATGGATCCATCGAGAAGAAGCCAAGGATGGGTGGTTGCCAAAGGAATGATTCCAAAATCAAAAATTTTAAGTGCTGTATTATTTGACCCACCCCTCACATCTGAGCAAATTTAAAAAGAAAACAAAAATGGAAATGAGACTGCAGAAACCCCCTCCTTTATACCCCCAAAAAGGGTGAGGGCAAGGAAATGCTTTCTTGTAAGAGTCTTGTTTAGAGCAGTTATATAGAAGCATTTACTATTCCCACCCAGGCTTCCTTAGTGGTCTTGGAGTACACAAAGTCCCATAGCTGTACTTCCTCCTCTTCCTCCTCCTCCTCAAAAAAAAAAAAAAAAAAAAAAATTAGGGGCACGTGGGTGGATTAGTCGTTTAAGCATCCAACTTCAGCTCAGGTCAGGTCATGATCTCAGTCCGTGAGTTGGACCCCCATGTCAGGCTCTGTGCCGACAGCTCAGAGCCTGGAGCCTGCTTCAGATTCTGTGTCTCCCACTCTCTCTGCCCCTCCCCCACTCACACTCTGTCTCTCTCAAACATAAACATTTAAAAATAATTTTGTAGGCTACAGTGATAGGGCTCATCTTTACACATCACAGCACTACTTTACTGTAAATTTTATACAAATTCAAAATTCTCAAAACATACAAAAGGGCCTTCCACAGTCTCTGCAGCCTTCCTCTCCGATGTGGTGTACCCTGAGGTTAGACCTCTGCTAACACAGGAAAACTTTGAGGAGTATTGGGTCTCCCCACAGAGTAGCCATCATTGTCCACTGGGCCACTTCACAAGGAGGCTTGTGGTAACAACACGAACATAAAATTTCTACCGATGTATAATTTCCCAAACACTAGAACACTGATTACTTTCTGTAAACTAAAAAAGAACACACCTCCACACCCGCATCTCAGGTGTCCAACATTATTTGATTGGCATGTAACAAACATTTCAGATTCTCAAGTGATCCAAGTCTACCGTCTATACTCACAAACCGAAATACGGAGTAAGAAGACCCAGCCAGGAAAGTCCTCTTTTCACACAGGGATTAAGAACACGGGCCCTGGAGTCAGACCATATGAGTTGAAACACAGTTCTGTCACTTAATTTCTTGGGCGAATCACTAAAATTCTCTTTCCCAAATTTGGCGTTTGTCAAATGTGGACGATGATTGTACTTACCTCATAGAGTCGCTGGAACATTAAATATTACTGTACTGCACTTAGAACAGTGCCTGGCACATTACAAGCATTCCAAAAAAATGTAAGCTGATATCATAATAGATAACAAATTTTATTTATTCAAGAGTCGACACATTTTGAACACATTTTAATATTCTTGTATTGAACTCCTATCTCCAGATGAATAAACCAGGATTACTGTCTTTAGGAAGCTTACAGTTAGAGGGCTGAATTTTGGTTCCAGCAGATAGAGGTTGGAGAAATCAGTGAAAACAGGCAGAGACTCATTGTCTAAATGGTGTCCTCATCAGTGTAGTCCAGCACAGGTGAGAACCCTTCCAGCATTGGGCCATCATTCCTCTGCCTGCACCTTACTAGTGTACAGAGGAATCCCATTTCCTGTCCCTGTTTGCATGTGTGTTACCCTTACAACTTGATGAGCTTGTTGAGTTGAGCTTCACCAGTGCAAATGTGTGCAGATACACACAGGTACACACCCTTAGAGGGGCCCCACGCTTGACTTAATGCTCTGTCACCAAACCCTTCATAATTTTTGCACAAGAGACCCGGTATTTTCACTTTGCACTGGGCCCCACAAATTATACAGCTGGTTCTGCCTGGGACCATATTATTTTTCATGTCTATAACCCCAGGAACAGTACAAAAACTTGATACATTTTATTGAAAGAATGACATTTATCAGCAAATGAATGGATTAAATGCATGAATGAATGAATGACTCTGAAAACAGTCAACAACTGAGACATTGAAACCCAAATTACATTTCTTTTTCCCTTAAAGGGATGATGACGGGCCAAGCCAGGATCCCATGAAGCACTGCCACGGATGCTAATCCTCCAGTGGCACGAAGTGCAAAGCATTGCTTTGCTGGGTTTCAACCATGAGGCTCCCACCAGTGTTAATGGGCGCTGGGAAAGGGAATTGATGGCAGGCCTGAGCAAGGCCTGTAGGATTCATTTTGATAACTGGATTCAGTCACATTTACTCCTTAAAGGTTATTAGTTATTTTAAATAATTTTGTTAAATGCTCAAGAGGGAAAATGAAGACGTATTAATAAACACACAATTATACAGGTTAGAGCAACAATGCAGTGCTGGTCATTCAGGAACCTTGTGCTAATTTTAATTAGCTGCTTTCCCTTGCTTTCAAATGTAATTAAAGAAGCTTAGTTGTGCTCAGTGATGCAAGCCACCTTATTTAATCACTAACATTATTTCCCTGAACTATTAATGATTTTCAAAACGCTTGTTTATGCAGAATTAGAACAGTAATTACCTTACCAGTTAATTTTGTACCTTCACATTTCACACCTAGCTCAAACGTCATTCATTTACCACGGCTTCTCTGTCAAAACAAAGAAATGCTTGTTCTAAATGTGCTTCTGAGTGCCAAATTGAAAGCCAAGTTTTGTAACACTAATAAAGTAGCTCCCAAGTGAAACAGGTGTAGTAATTTAGACCCTTCCTGTCTCGAGCTTGCGCGTACATGCTATGTCTTTTCTTTATTAGCTTTAAAATGAGAGCTTGGTGTGCAAAATAAGCTATTTAATTCAGACTTGTGGAGCAGAATATAATCTTTAATTTAAACTAGTGCAGTAAAAAGAGGCCTTTAATTTTAACTGGCATGTGCGTGTGAATTTGAATTAATAATCCAGAAAATTGAAACTGTTTTGCCGCTGTTGCTGGATATTGACTGTTCTTCACATGCCCTTAGTTTCACTCACTCGATTTCTCTCCCAAACCCTGGCTAGTGATTTCCTTCCCTACTTTTTTTTTCCTTGTGATGTAGCTGCTTTATGCAAAGCAGAGCTTTCTGAAAAAGAAAGTCTCAGTTGACTGAACTCCCCTTACCACACACAAAAAAAGCACTTTAATAAAGGAATACTAAATCTGTATTAATTTAGTTTACAAAAAGAATATAATTGGTGTATTCATTATATCTACTTAAGACGTAATTCAAGTGCACTCTGAATTCATGCCTGATTGAATACTTAGATGGGAAGACAATCTACCCACCTTCCTAGTGACAAAACCCTGCTGAATCCAATGGTACCAATTCCTATTCTGAAGTTTGTTTTCACACTGGAAGCAACTTTTTAGAAAATACTGGTAACAACAATTGCACCTATGATGCTACACTGAATAGGATTTAACAGAGCTCAATCATACCCACCCTCACGGCCTTGGCATAAGGATTACCGATCCAGGAAGCCTCCAGGTATTCTGCTAACCCTCAGTGCTCCTTCCCGGCATCCCAGAAACACAATGATGTGCACCCTACGATGAACTCCTGTCACTATAGATTAACTCCGCCATTAATACAGGGCATTTGTAACTGGTAACACACTTCTCTCCCAAAAACATTTCCCAGACTCAACACCTTAGAGCAGCAGCCATGTCTTTTCAGTTAATATTTGCATATGATTTAATAAATTTCTGAGGTGGAAATTAATACTAGAAACAAATGTGCATTCCAAAATGTCAAATAGGTGGGCTGTTGTGCAAAAATATGATGAAGTGAAAGAATGTCAACATTACTGGAGGACATAAAATGTGAATTTTAGGGCAGAGAAAGGGAAGGAATCGTGTGATTAGGATTAGGAGAGGTTACTGATTGTATCGGATATGCATTTTTAATTTTTTTAGTGTTTATTTATTTTTGAGACAGAGAGAGACAGAGCATGAATGGGGGAGGGGCAGAGAGAGAGGGAGACACAGAATCGGAAGCAGGCTCCAGGCTCTGAGCCATCGGCCCAGAGCCTGACGCGGGGCTCGAACTCACGGACCGTGAGATCATGACCTGAGCTGAAGTCGTGACCTGAGCTGAAGTCGGACGCTCAACCGACTGAGCCACCCAGGCGCCCCACGGATATGCATTTAGACTAGTGAGGGAAGATAAGGAAAAGCAAAGATGCAAAAAAGCTCCAGGAGGTTAGAATATCTGGGATCAAACAGCCTTGAGGACAAGCCCCTGATAGAACTGGTGGTGAATACCCACAGCCTCCTCTTCCCCAAGAAGCACCATCCATGGGGCCTTCAGCAAGAGGATCCATGCCTCCTATATGAGAAGAGAGTGCTGTTTTGAAGGAAGGACCATGGACGGAATCCTAATGGCCCCACTATCCGCCAGGCCAAATACAGCTGGATGATAGACAGCCACCCAGAAATAGATATGCATTTATGTAAATGCCTATACCATTTTTGCTAGTTCATGAAGGTCTTTTAATAGAAGGCAAAGTTTTTCATTAATTAAAGCTTAAAATTTAAATGGCTAGAAGGCAATTGTCTGTGAAGGTGAGACTCATTCACAAGAGAACAACAGTCAACATGGGTATGTAACAATACTATATGATTTCTGCAGGATGGCTACAAAGAGAAGACACGTGCAGAGGCATTTTGACATTGTCCAGAAGACAAATGCCTCTATTTCTGCTTCATGTGTACTTTGTTATAAAGACACTCCATTTACCACAGAGTTTTTAATCAAGGTACAGGCATACTTTGTTTTACTGTACTTCACTTTATCATGCTTTGCAGATATTATGGCTTTCACAGATTGAAGGTTTATGGCAATCCTGCATCAAACAAGTCTATCAGTGCCACTTTCCCAACTCTATCTGCTCATTTCATGCCTCTGGGTCACATTTTGGTAATTCTCACAATGTTACAAATTTTTTCATTATTTTTATGTTTGTTATGGTAATCTTTGGTCAGTGATCTTTGATGTTACTATTGTAAATGTTTTGGGGAGCCACGATCTGCACATTTAAAAGACGGTGAACTCAATTGATAAATGTTGTATGTACATGTTCTCACTGTCCCACCCACCGGCGTTTCTCCATCTCTCTCCCCTTCTTAAAGCTAGAAATGATTAAGCTCAGTCAGGGAGGCATGCTGAAAGCCAACACAGGCCAAAAGCTAGGCCTCTTGTGCCACGTAGCCAAGTGTGAATGCAAAGTAAAAGTTCTTGAAGGAAATTAAAAGTGCTACTCCAGTGAACACACAAACGATAAGAAAGTAAAACAACCTTGTAGCTGATATGGAGAAAGTTTTAATGTCTAGATGGAAGGTCAAACCAGTCACAATATTCCCTTAAGCCAAAGCCTAATCCAGAGTAAGGCCCTAACTCTCCTCAATCTCATGAAAGCTGAGAGAAGTGAAGAAGTTACAGAAGAAAAACTGGAAACTAGCAGAGGCTGGTTCATGGGTTTAAGGAAAGAAGCTGTCTTCATAACATAAAAGTGCAAGGTGAAGCAGCAGATGCTGATGTAGAAGCTGCAGCAAGTTATCCAGAAGATCCAGCTAAGATAATTCATGAAGGTGGCCACACTAAACAATAGATTTTCAATGTAGATGCAACAACCTTAAATTGGAAGAAGATGTTATCTAGGACTTTCTTCACAAGAGAGGAGAAGTCAATGCCTGGCTTCAAAGTTCAAAGGACAGACTGCCTCTCTTATTAGGGGCTAACAAAGCTGAGAACTTAAGTTGAAGCCAATGTTCATGTATCATTGTGAAAATCCTTTGGCCTTTAAGAATTATGCTAAACCTACTTTATCTGTGCTCTAGAGTTGGAACAACAAAGACTCAATGATAGCACATCTGTTTACATCAGAGTTTACTGAATATTTTAAGCTCACTGTTGAGAACTACTGCTCAGAAAAAAAGATTCTTTTCAAAATATTACTGCTCAGTGATAATGCACCAGATTACCCAACACTCTGATGGAGATGGACAATAAGATGAATGTTGTTTTCATGCCTACTAACAAAACATCTATTTTGCAGCCAATGGATCAAGGAGTAATTTCGACTTGCAAGTCCCCTAATTTAAGAAATACATTTCATGAAGCTGTATCTACCACAGATTGTGATTCCTCTGATGGATCTGGGCAAAATCCATTGAAAACATTTCAGAAAAAAAATCAAGATGCCATTAAGACACATTCTTGAATCATGGAAAGAGGTGAAAATATCAACAGGAATAGGAGTTTAGAAGTGGATTCCAACCATCATGGATGACTTGGCAGGGTTCAAGACATTGTAGAGGAAGTAACTGCAGAAGTGGTGGAAATAGCAAGAGAACTAGACTTAGAAGTGCAGCTTGAAGATGTGACTGAATGGCTGCAATCTGATGATAAAACTTTCACAGATGAGGGGTTGCTTTTTATGGATGAGCAAAGAAAGTGGTTTCTTGAGATGGAATCTATTCTTAGTGAAGATGCTGTGAAGTTGTTGAAATGACAACAAAGGATTTAAAATATGATATAAACTTAGTTGATAAAGCAGCATCAGGGATTGACAGGATTGTCTCCAATTGTGAAAGAAGCTCTACTACAGATAAAATGCTACAGAAAAATTCTGAAAGGATGAGTCCATCAGTGTAGCAAACTTCATTGTTGTCTTATTTTAAGAAATTGCCACAGCCAACCGAACCTTCATCAACGACCACCCTGATCAGTCACAACCAACAACACTGAGGAAAGGCCCTCTCCCAGCAAAGAGATCAGGACTCATCAGAAGTTCAGATGATGGTTAACACTTCTTAGTACTAAAGTATTTTTAAATTAAGGTATGTACATTGGTTTTTTTTAAGACATAATGCTACTGCACACTTAATAAACTACAGTATAATGTAAAGCTAACTTTAATATGCACTGGGAAGCCAAAAATTTCATTTGGCTCACTTTATTGCAATAGTCACTTTATTGCCATGGTCTGGAAATGAACCTGCAATATTTCCAAGATATCCCTGATAACTATGGTTTTGTATGGTACAGCTTTTATTTTGTTTTAATTTGGTCATATTTCCTCAAACTAGGTTTTACCAGAGAGAACAAGCTCCTCAAAGTTAGGATCTATGTTGTATATATGTATCTCCATGTTAGGAGCAAGTTCTATGCTCATTAAATAAAACAGTAAATAAAACTCAAAACTTGGTAGCATACTAATTGATGTACTACTTGAATCACCAGCTATCAAAAGACAAATCAAACCTTCCAACCAATTTAATTCCTTGTAAATGAATCTCAGCAGTGGCTATCCCTTTAGCCTGGTGCATTGTACATATAATTTCATTTATCAAACATTGATCGCATGTTTACGAGGTGCCAGGCATTGTGCTAAGCTCTGAGAAAACAGATTAGTAAGACCCTGCTTTCACTCCCATCTCTAGTGCAGGAGAGAGACACATAAACAAATAAGTTGAACATGATGTGGTATGAATCACAGAGAGGAAAGACTCTCCCAGAATAGATTATCAACTCTTTCAAAGATCTCTAGAGATATTTGACATATTTGTATTTTGTTCCATGTTGTGGCTTTATTCCTTACTGTAATGTTGTTCTAGAAGACTACTGAGGATCTTTTCAGTTCTAAAATGTTGACTAGATTTCCCTTAAGTCAAACTGGAATATACTCTAATTTAAATCCATTTCCTATCATTAAAATCTCCTGGACCATAGAAAAAAAGCTGGTTTTAATTTCCTATAGAAAAAAGATTATGAATTAAAGACAATCATAAAGCCAATGTTTAGTCTTCCCTGGAGTAAAACATTCCAGTTACAGTTGTCTACCTTCATAATGGCTTCCCATTCCTCAATAAGTAGTGCTTTAATAAGTATACAGTATACCTTGAAAATATAATTTAAGGTTATCTCCAAGTCACTTTATTTTTCTATATTATTTGTCTCTTCTTTCTTTCCTTCCTATCTCCCTCACTTTCTATAAGTTTATGATCTTGATAGACATTATGCATGGAACATGAAGGCTGATAAAACCAATCCCTGCCCTTAAGGATCTTACAGCTCTGTCAGGAAGACAGTATAAATGTGTCACTAAGGAAAGCACAAATAAAGTAGTTCAGAGTGAGTAAAAATGAATAATCAAAAAAAGATTGATGGAGGAAATGGACAGATGTAATTTCCACAAGAAGAATGGAGGAAATACATTCTAGGTAAAGAAGCCATGTAACAAGGAACAAAGGAGCATTGGGTGTACTTAAAGAATTCTAAATAATAATCATTAATGGGTGAATGTAGTAAGATACCAAATGATTGCATGGAAGGTAAGGCTGGAAAAGCAAGTTGAAGTCAAAGGTTGGGCGCCCTTGCATGTCATGCAACAATGGTTGGAATTTATTATCCAGGGCAATGTAGAGCCACTGAGGACTTTTGAATGGAACAGCAAAATCAATAAAAACAAATTAGTTTCCTTGCCTCTTAGAAAGGAGAGTGCATAAAGCATGAGTTTTGAAATTAGACAGAACCAGGTTAAACTCTGGCTATTCCATTTGCTTAATAACGAGAACATTTCTTAAACTTCTCCCCTAGCCTCAGTTTCCTCCTTTGTAGACTAGGAAAACAAAACCTCTGATATGGGAGGAGAGTTAAGATGGTGGAGCAGCATAGAGACTCTGAGCTTGTCTCATCCCTGAAATGCAGCTAGATCAGCACCAAACCATTCTGAATACCTAGGAAATTGATCTGAAGATTAACACAACAACGTGCATAACTTGAGCCACAGAACTGGGCAGGTAAGTGGTGTGTAAATGTGAACTGGGGGAGAGAAAAGCCGTGGAGGGTAGGGAGCTGTTTTTGCTGACAGATGACAGAGAAAGGAGGAGAGTGTGGTGCATTGAGGGAGTGCAGGAAAAACATCGCTAGAGACAAAGAGAGAGAAAGAGTGAAAACACTCCCAGGGGACTGAACAAGACATATGTTCCCCAAAACCATTGACAGAAAGAAAGGAAAGGGTTTCAATACCACCAGGATTCTATAAACCTTGGATTTCAATACCACCAGGATTCTGAAGTTCGAAGCTCAGTGCCTGGTGGTGCTCTGGTGAAGAAGCATGGCAAATCCCCAAGAGCAGGCAGTGGAGTTTGAGGGGTCCATGTGCCACATTGGGAGAAGCAGTTCTTCTGCCTGGAGAACATTTGGTAGAGGCCGTACGGCCTCCCCATAGGCAGAAGTCCCAGCAGGCCCCAGAGAGCAGCCACATTTGATGGTATTGGGACAAAGATGCCAGAGTGTGATGAAACTTGGTGCCGTCTGTGGATTGTGGTTTGCCAGCATCTCTGAACCTCTACTGCTGTGCAATTGCACAAATGTTTTCTGGGGCAAGCCAGCACCTGGCCATTGCTCAGCAAGACCCTCCCACAGAGGGCCAATGGGTCCAAGCCACAGGGGTCTTTAAAAGTGTGGGGCTTTGAAACACAACCCATCTGAGATAAAACTCTGGAGGGAGGTGCTGCCTGGCAGGTGGACAGCTTGGACATGGACAGGTAGAGGTGGGGAGTGGATAGAGGCCTGAGACAAAGGAGGAGTGCTTGATTCTGGGTGGGTGAGAGCACCAAGTTCCTGTGCCAGAGACTAGGGAGCTGGATGAAGCCATTTCCACTGCACCAGCATATGCAAATGTGCACCAAACTGATCCACCTCTGTAAGCTAAGCAGCGCCATCTAGCGGAGAATGGAGCCATTACACCAAGCCCCATCCAATTGTGCCTTCCAAGCACATCCCATAGAAGAATAGCACATGTTGCTCCACTTACTTAATATACAGAATATAGAAGGCTTCATAATTTCAGTTCTAGTGGAAACTGGATGTAACTTCACTTGGGTTTCATTCTGTTTACTAGTTCATTTATTTGTTCGTTTGTTTTGTTTCTGTGTTGGCTTAATTGTTTTCCTTTTTTCTTTCTTTTTCTTCCTTCTAGGATACAGAAAGAGAAAAATTTTTATTTCTATTTCTTTTTTACTTTAGTTTTTATTTTTCCTAATTTTTATTCTATTTCATTTTATTTCATTTTATTCTATTTTATTATATGATTTTTTAATTTTAAATTTTTTCTTATCTTTTTTCGTTTTTATTTTCTTTCCCTTTTTTCTCTATTCTATCAAGTTTCTTTCAACAAGCAGACCAAAACACACTTAATATCTAGCTTTCTTTGACTTTTTTTGTTTTTAATTTTTTTTGATTTATTAATTTTTTTCTTCCTCCAAAGTGACAAAATGAAGGAATTCACCCCAAAATAAAGAACAGGAAGAAATGAAGCCAGGGGCTTAAATAACACAGATAAAAGCAAGATGTCTGAACTAGAATTTAGAACCATGATAATAAGAATACTAGCTGGAGTTGAAAAAGACATAGAATCCCTTTCTCTGGAAATAAAAGGAATAAAATCTAGCCAGGATAAAATTAAAAATGGCAACCGAGATGCAATCTCGAATGGATGCCATGACAGGAAGGATTGATGAAGCAATGCAGTGAATCAGCAATATAGAAGACTAAATTATGGAGAATG
This sequence comes from Herpailurus yagouaroundi, assembly GCF_014898765.1. NCBI lineage: Eukaryota > Metazoa > Chordata > Mammalia > Carnivora > Felidae > Herpailurus > Herpailurus yagouaroundi. The sequence continues at coordinate 75,145,761 of NW_024412388.1, forward strand.
AAGCAGAAAAACAGAGGGAAACTAGGGCAAAAGAGCACAGTACACAACTTAGAGAATTCAGTGACTTATTTAAAAGAAATAACATCCAAATCATAGAAGTCCCAGAAGATGAAGAGAGAGAAAAAGGGGCAGAAGATTTATGTGGGCTAATTATAGCAGAAAACTTTCCTAATCTGGGTACACAGACATTAAAATCCAAGAAGCACAGACAACTCCCATTAGATTAAAAAAAAACAGACCATCACCAAGGCATATCATAGTCAAATTCACAAAATACACCGACAAGGGAAGAATTATGAAAGCACCAAAGGAATAAAAGTCCTACAAAGGAAGACAGATCAGGTTCACAGCACACATATCCACAGAAACTTGGCAGGTTAGAAAGGAGTGGCAGGATATATTCAACGTGCTGAATCAGAAAAAACTTATGCAGGTAAGAATTCTTTATCCAGCAAGGCTATCATTCAAAATAGGATAAAGAGTTTCCCAGGCAAATAAAAACTAAGGAGATTGTTACCATTAAACCAGCCCTCAAAGAAATTTTAAGGGAGACCCTTTGAGTAAGAAAAAGACAAAACAAAAAAGACCAAAAACAACAAAGACTAGAAAGGGCCAGAGAATATCACCAGAAATACCAACTCAACCAGCAACACAATGATGCTAAATTCATATTATTCAGTACTCACTCTAAATGTAGATGGACTAAACGCTCCAATCAAGAGACACAGGGTATCAGAATGGATAAGAAAATAATACCCATCTATATGCTGCTTACAAGAGACTCATTTTAGACCTAAAGACACATGCGGATTGAAAGTAAGGGGATAAAGAACTATCCCCTTATCTATCATGCTATCAGTCATCAAAAGAAAGCTGGAGTAGCCATACTTACATCAGACAAACTAGATTTTAAAATACTGTAACCAGAGATGAAGAACACTATATCATAATTAAGTGTCTATCCACCAAGATCTAACCATTGTAAATATTTATGCCCCCAACATGAAAGAACCCAAATATTATAAATCAATGAATCACAAACATAAAGAAATCTCATTAATAATAATACCATAATAGTAGGGGACTTCAAAACTCCACTTAAAGCAATGGACAGATCATGTAAGCAGAAAATCAACAAAGAAACATTGGCTTCTAATGACACACTGGACAAGATGGACTTAACAGATATATTCAGAACATTTCATCCTAAAGCAACAGAATACACATTCTTCTCGAGTGCACATGGAACATTCTCTAGAATAGATCACATACTGGGACAAAAATCAGCCCTCAACAAGTACAAAAACATTGAAATCATACCTTGTATATTTTCAGACCACACTGCTATGAAACCCGAAATCAAACACAAGAAAAAAAATTTAGAAAGACCATGAATACTTGGAGATTAAAGAACATCCTACTAAAGAATGAATGTGTTAACAAAGAAATTAAAGAGGAAATTAAAAAGTACACATTAGCCAATGAAAATGAAAACATGACAGCCCAAAATTACTGGGATGCACCAAAGGCGGCCATAAGAGAAAAGTATATAGCAATTCAGGCCTTTGGAAAGAATGTGGAAAGGTCTCAAATACACAACCTAACCTTTCACCTGGAAGAGCTAGGAAAAAAAAACAGCAAATAAAGTCCAAAACCAGCAGAAGAAAAGAAATAATAAAGATTAGAGTGGAAATCAATGATTTAAAAAAAAAAAAAGTAGAATAGATCAATGAAACTAGGACCTGGTTGTTTGAAAGAATTAATAAAATTGAGAAACCCCTAGCCATATTGTTCAAAAAGAAAAAGACTCAAAATCACGAATGAAAGGAGAGAGCTCAACCAACATCACAGAAATACATAATACATAATAAGAAAATATTATGAGCAATTATATGCCAACAAATTGGGCAATCTGGAAGAAATGGACAAATTCCTAGAAACATATAAACTACCAAAACTGAAACAGGAAAAAAGTGAAAATTTGAACAGACCCATAACCAGTAAAGAAATTGAATTAATAACCCAAAATCCCCTAACAAACAAGAGTCCTGGGCCAGATGGCTTTCTAGAGGAATTTTACCAAATATTTAAAGAAGAACACCTATTCTTTTGAAGCTGTTCCAAAAAATAGAAATGGAAGGGAAACTTCCAAACCCATTCTATAAAGTCAGCATTACCTTGATTCTAAAACTAGACAAAGACCCCACTAAAATGGAGAACTATAGACCAATTTCTCTGATGAACATAGATACAAAAATTCTCAACAAGATACTAGCAAACTGGATCCAATAATACATTAAAAGAATTACTCACCAGGATCAAGTGGGATTTATTCCTGGGATGCTGGGCTGGTTCCATATATGCAAATCAATCAATGTGATACATCACATTAATAAAAGAAAGGATAAGGGGACTCCTGTGTGACTCAGTCAGTTAAGCATCTGACTTCAGCACAGGTCATGATCTTATGTTTTGTGAGTTCGAGCCCTATGTCGGGCTCTGTACCGACAGCTCCGAGCCTGGAGCCTGCTTCAGATTCTGTCGGTCTGTCTGTCTGTCTCTCTCTCTGCCCTTCGCCCCCTCACACTCTGTCTCAAATAAATAAATAAATAAATAAATAAATAAATAAATAAATAAATAAGGATGTCTCAATAGACACTGAAAAAGCATTTGACAAAATACAGCATCCTTTCTTGATAAAAACCCTCAAGAAAGTAGGGATAGAAGGATCATACCTCAATATCATAAAGGCCATATATGAAAGACCCACAACTAATATCATCCTGAACTGAGAAAAACTGACAGCTTCCCCCCTAAGGTCAAGAACACAACAAGGACGTCCACTCTCACCACTGTTATTCAACATAGTATTAGAAGTCCTAGCCTCAGCAATCAGACAACACAAAGAAATGAAAGGCATCCAAACTGACAAGGGGAAATCAAACTTCCACTCTTCACAGACAACATGATACTTTATGTGGAAAACCCAAAAGACTCCACCAAAAAACTGCTAGAACTGATTCATAAATTCAGCAAAGTCTCATGAAATGAAATCAATGTACAGAAAACGGTTGCATTTCTATACAATAATGAAGCAATAGAAAGAGAAATCAAGGCATCAACCCCATTTACAACTGCACTAAAAACCATAAAATACCTAGGAATAAACCTAACCAAAAAAAAACACTGAAAACTATAGAAAGCTTATGAAAGAAATTGAAAAACATACAAAAAATATGGAAAAACATTCCATGCTCCTGGATTGGAAGAACATATAGTTTTAAAATGTTCATACTATCCAAAGCAATCTACATATCCAATGCAATCCCTATCAAAATTACACGAGCATTATTCACAGAGCTAGAACAATCCTAAAATCTGTATGGAACCAGAAAAGACCCCAAATAGCCAAAGCAATCCTAAAAAAGAAAACCAAGCTGGAGTCATCACAATTCTTCAAGCTGTATTATAAAGCTATACTCATCAAGACAGTATGGTACTGGCACAAAAACAGACACATAGAAAATGTAACAGAATAGAGAACCCAGAAATGGACTCACAAATGTATGGCCAACTAATCTCTGACAAAGCAGAAAAGAATATCTAGTGGAAAAAAGTCTCTCCAGCAAATGGCGTTGGGAAAACTGGACAGCAACATGCAGAAGAATGAACCTAGACCACTTTCTTACACCATACACAAAAATAAACTCAAAGTGGATTAAAGACCTAAATGTAAGACAGAAAGCCATCAAAATCCTAGAGGAGAAAACAGGCAATAACCTCTTTGACCTCAGCCACAGCAACTTCTTACTAGACACGTCTCCTGAAGGAAGAGAAACAAAAGCAAAAATTACTATTGGGATCTCATAAAGAAAAAGCTTCTGCACAGCAAAGGAAACACTCAGGAAAACTAAAAATCAGCCAATGGAATGGGATATTTTCAAATTACATATCAGATAAAGGGTTAGCATACAAATATCTATAAAGAACTTATCAAACTCAACACCCAGAAAACAAATAATCCAGTGAAGACAATAGGCAAAAGACATGAACAGACACTTTTCCAAAGACATCCAGATGGCTGACACATGAAAAAATGCTCAATATCACTCATCATCAGGGAAATACAAATCAAAACCACAATGATATACTACCTCAAACCTGTCAGAATGGCTAAAGTTAACAACTCAGGCAACAACATATGTTGATGAGGATGTGGAGAAAAAGGAACCCTTTTGCAATGCTGGTGGGAATACAAACTGGTGCAGCCACTCTGGAAAACAGTATGGAGGTTCCTCAAAAAAATTAAAAATAGAACTACCCTACAACCCAACAATTGCACTACTAGGTTTTTATCCAAAGACTACAAAAGTGCTGATTCAAGGGGCACGTACACACCAATGTTTATAGCAACACTATCAACGATGGCCAAAGTATGGAAAGAGCCCAAATGTCCATTGACAGATGAATAAAGATGGAGTGTGTGTGTGTGTGTGTATATATATATATATATATATATATATATACACACACACACACATACACGCACACACATATATAATGGAACTTAAGTGTATATGTGCCTGTACAAACACACACACACATACACACACACACACACACGGAATATTACTCAGCGATCAAAAAGAATGAAATCTTGCCATTTGTAACAATGTGGATGGAATTAGAGTATGTTATGCTAAGCAAAATAAGTCAGTCAGAGAAAGACAAATACCCTATGATCTCACTCATGTGGAATTTAATATACAAAGCACATGAACATAAGGGAAGGGAAGCAAAAATACAAACACAGAGAGGGTAACAAAACATAAGAGACTCTTAAATACAGAGAAAAAACTGGGGGGTGCCGGGTTGGGGGAAGTGCTGAAGGGTAGAGGGGCATTAAGGAGGAGACCCAGGCATGAGCACTGGGTGTTGTACAGAAGTGATGAATCACTAAATCTATTCCTGAAATTACTATTATGCTATATGCTAACTTGAATTTTAAATAGCAAACAATAAGTAAATAAAATAAAATCCCAAATATGATATATTGTGGAAGTGAATTGGTGTTTTAAAATATGTGTGCCTAGTATACAAGATATGCTCAACAAATGTTTTTTCCCACACCCCTTTCTGTGTTTTCTATTTGCATTAATGACATCTCAGATTCGTTTTGACACTTCACTTCTTTCCCATCCAACCAGTGGACAAACTCCTTCAATGTTCTTTCTGCACCAGCTCTTGTATTCACGAGTTTCTTGGCCTTCTCCCCATTTTAGGCTTTGTGCTGGATTTAGGCTACCTCCAGGCCCTCTATCCTCCAGCCCACACTACTGACTGGTTGGATTCATCTTCCTATAGCACTTTGTTGGTCCTATCATTGCCCTAGTTAAAATATACCCATGCTCGGGGCGCCTGGGTGACGCAGTCAGTTAAGCGTCCGACTTCAGCCAGGTCACGATCTCGCGGTCCGTGAGTTCGAGCCCCGCGTCGGGCTCTGGGCTGATGGCTCAGAGCCTGGAGCCTGTTTCCGATTCTGTGTCTCCCTCTCTCTCTGCCCCTCCCCCGTTCATGCTCTGTCTCTCTCTGTCCCAAAAATAAATAAACGTTGAAAAAAAAATTTTTAAATATACCCATGCTTCTGAAGAGTCCATAGAATTAAGTCCAAATTCATTAGTTTCATATTCATGGCCTCACAATGCCTGGTCCCAAAGACCTTTTTTTGGTAAAAGCTCCCATTAATTACAATGCTTCAGTCAAATGAAACAATTTTTGTTTTCTAGATTTCTCTGGACCTCCTGACTCTCTGCCTTCACTCATGCCATTCCACTGTCTGGAATCCCTTCCTCTTATCATACTTCATTCAACTATAAAAGAAGCTGAGTTGCTGACAAAGGCATTAAAGAAAATTAGAAGTTGGGTCTTTGGTGGCATCACTGAACCACTGAATTAACTAATCCTAGGGCCACCCAACCTCAGGACTTCTTGTCATGTGACCTAATGAATTCCTATGTGGATAAACCACTTGGGTTGGGTTATTTTATACTAGCAGTTGAAAGCATCCTATATGACAATGTGGTTACTACCTTACAAGCTCAAATTTAGCTTGATAATATAGAAGTTAACTTATAAAAAACTATTTCTATTTTTCCATGACTATTAGACTTATCCCTTAGAAGGATTCATGCCTCATATTCTGTGTCCCTATCAAACTAGAACTACTCAATCATTCTATTCCATTGACTACAGGAAAATAAAGATTTAAGAAATAATTACAAAGTTTATTGATATTCCTAATTTACCTAACTAGGTAAATTAGGTAATTAGGTAAATTCATAATTTACCTAATTACCTAATTTAGGCACACTGGCCTAAAAATTAGTCCTACTTCTGCCCTAAAAAGGTCTGAAGCAAAGACAGAAAGTGTCTGTGGGCTTCCTTCCCTGTACACGGTAACTGCTGCACCTGCTACAGTTCCCATGTTTGGCTCTATCATTGTTGGCTTTTCAAGAGATTTTCCTCTCCTTGTATGAAAATCATTTCAGAAAATTTTAGATACTCTAACTTTAGAGTAAATAATCCCCTTCTTGCCCAAAAGTTAATTTTTTAATATTTACCACTTGCCTTGTCATGGAATATAGGTCAAATCCTCAAGGGCTAGAAAGGAGACAGTAAAATACCCACCACAACCCTGCATCCCGGAGTGTTGCTTCTCCCTGCCTCAGGGGGCTTCTTGGAGCATTACTAGAAGAAAGCTCATGTGGCCATTTTCTCCACTTACTATTTTTTTCCCTAAAGTGTGTAGGACTCAGGCCCCAAACTTATTTTCCTCTATTTCCTGGGAAATTCACAACATAAGACTCTGATATCATAAAGTTCCTCTGGTGGGTGACCCATCATGAACCTTGTGATTTTCCACTGCAATATCTCTAATTGCATTACTAAGTTTTTACATAATAGTGCAGTTTGAGTGCATGCTTTATCTTCCTCTAAAACAAGCTTCCAGAGGGCAGTTTTCCTGTATGTTTCACCTCTGTTCCCCCAGCACAGTTTCCTGAAAATGACAGATTTGCTGTCAACCATGGAGGTAATATACAGCACTGGTTTAGAATGGGATGAGTGGGGAGGAGCCTGGATCCAAAAAGGCTGCTTAGGGGGCAGTGATCCAGACAAGAGGTCGTAAGTGCCTAAGTCAATGGTGTTGGAAATGGCCAAGTATAACAGGCTTGGGAGATACTATAGGGGTAGTGTTATCAGAGATTCTGATTAAGTGGATACAGGAGTTTAAGAAAGGAAGAGAGCGGCGCTTGGGTGGCTTAGTCAAGCGTCCAACTTTGGCTCAGGTCATGATCTCACAGTTCATGAGTTCGAGCCCTGCACTGGGCTCTATGCTGACAGCTCAGAGCCTGCTTCAGTTGCTGTGTCTCCCTCTCTCTCTGCCCCTCCCCCACACATTCTCTCTCTCTCTCTCTCTCTCTCTCTCAAAAATAATAAACATTTTTTAAAAATTGAGAGAAACCAACCTGATTACGGAATACAAAACACACAAAATTAGGAAATAACATTAAATGAATGTACATAAGGAAGAAATGAAGAGCATATATGGAAATGGGAATCAGAAGAAATGAGTTTACTTTTAGTTTCTCTACATTTCTGCCAGTAAGGGCACTAAAATTGAACACAATACTCTATTTATTAGGTATTCAACAGATGGACAAGAACTCAGAGTGTTTCCCTGAAAATATTCCTTTCTAAAAGACTGAGTTTTCTGCCAAAATTTGTCATTCTCTATTACCTAAGAACATGGCTAATCTATATTTCCCAGCCTCTTCTGAATCTTGGGGTGGCTACAGGATAGTTCTCACCAAAGGACGAGAAAGAGAAGTAAAATGTGCCATCTCCAGACCTAGTCCTGAAGACTGGGTGTGCCTTCTCTGTGCTCTTCCCCCTTGCTGCTGCTTAAAACCCACAGCAACCTTGTGTCAACCATGAAGATGATGATAAGAACCACAATGATGGTAGAGCAATGGGAGGGAAAACCTGGATCCCTGAATGTGTGGCACAGCCACCTGCTGACCTGGAATGTTTACTTTGGATTGCTGTATCAGAGGAAAATGAAATTTGTTTGAGGCCACTGACTTACACTTAGTTCTTTGTGCACACAAATATTGTGTTGTGTTTGTCTGGGGCTCCTATGGCTTTAAAAGGAGTCAGCCTTATCCTAAGGCTGAGGAGAGCCCCATTGTCTCTATAGTATTTACTTATTAAGAAAGCATAAAATACCCGCTAAGAAATAGGGTAGACTTTAGGGATAACTTTAAGGGTAACTTAATGGTGAGAGATCAGAAGTTAGGCTAGCTATACAAGTTTAAAAGAAATTTTCCCCAGCTCTCAGCAACAGAAAAATCTAGGTTGCTTTATATACAGATATATATGTACATATTACATTAAAAAAAACTTGTTTTTATATATATCACAAAACCACGAGGGGTGACTGGAAAGTCGACTGAGCATCGAACTCTTGATTTTGGCTCAGGTCATGATCTTCGGGTTGTGGGATCAGGCCCCACATCAGGCTCCATGCTGGTGCATGGAGGATGCTTGTACTTCTCTCTCTCCCTCTCTGTCTCTCCCCTGTTCACATGCCCTCTTAAAATAAACATTAAAATAACAAAACAAGAGCCTGTCCCTCCTTGCCATGGTTGCTAAAAAATTCAGAGACATATTCGTGGTTTGATAGCAAACACACTAGCAAATATATAGGACTGTGGACACACGATCTGTGAATTCCTGGTCATTGCCTCTCATTTGCTTACTCAGATTTTCTCTCTACTGATTACCTCAAGTACAACTTCTGCCCTCCTAAACCCAGTAAGATGTAAGTCACTTCAAATAATTTCAGGAATGAAATGAAACATAAAAGAAAAATATATATTTCAAAAGGACCCATTTTTTTAAAAACAAGGGTTTTTTTTTTATTTTTATTTATTTTTTTAACGTTTATTTATTTTTTTGGGACAGAGAGAGACAGAGCATGAATGGGGGAGGGGCAGAGAGAGAGGGAGACACAGACTCAGAAACAGGGTCCAGGCTCTGAGCCATCAGCCCAGAGCCCGACGCGGGGCTGGAACTCACGGACCGCGAGATCGTGACCTGGGTGAAGTCGGACACTTAACCGACTGCGCCACCCAGGCGCCCCTAAAAACAAGTTTTATATGCAGAAGCTACAAAACTGGATAAGACGATGTGTACTGTTCCAAAGGTGCTTTCAAAACAGCACCATTTAGATAACCTACTTTGTAGCCTGCAATTTTCTGCTTTCTGCATGTAATATATTTATTAAGCTATTTATAGATTTTTAACATATAACTGACTGTTCAAAACACTCATTTCTTGATCTTTTCTCTTTACCAGACATCTATTTCATATAACATATACTATTCAACTTTCATAACAAGAGAGGCAAAATGAAAACACTCAGTTCTAATTTAATACAGAATTATGTTTTAGTAACTCTTTTCCTGCATTTTGGTTATATTATTTATATGTATAAATTAAATAAATCATTTTCATAAGAGTTTTAACCAAATTTGAATGGACTTTTTGTAATGGTTTCCACCTCCTACAAGTTTAATGATACCATATTGGAGGAATTATATAATCACCGAAAAGATTCTAGGAGGTAGCACAGTAGTCCTGTTATACCTATTCAAGAGTGATATAAAGGTCAATTCCATTTAAGACTTCAAATATACACCCTAATTTTAAAGCTGCCAAACACCTTACATATAATCATGAACACTTTATGTATAATGGTGGCAGAGTTAGTTTAAGAAAAATATATATTGAACTTTAAATTTAATTTTTAAATATATTATATTTTAAAGAATTTAGAAAATTTTAGGTAGCCCAAAACACATTTCCAATATTTATACAACACCCAAGATTCATGGTCTCCAGGCAGCAAGGGAGTACATGGCTGCACCGGGTCTGGCCTGTTCTCCTAGTGCCGTTATGCATTCAGTTGATGATTTATTCAAACCCAGTTTTCAACCCCGCTATTAGCTCCCTCATTGCTTTAATGCAACTAGTCCACCATTCATAACTGTCAAGGGCCGATTCATTGGAACTGGGACATTTTAGGCCTCCGATGTGTAAAAATATCTTTTCTCTTGTTAGTATATATAAGACTATAAACGCTATTGTTTGTTCTTTCACATTCTTACCTTTTTGTAAATACTTTGGAAGACACTTACCCAATTTTTAAACTAACCTGTCACAGAAAACATACTCGAATCATAAGTACATATGGCATTTTAGAGATTTTTTTGCTTGTGGTTGATAGCAACGGCCTCTGAAGGCCTCTCAACTAATCATGGGTAAGTAGTGTTGGCTTTTATAAAATAAAAATAAACCACAGCATGTACAACTTGACAGGAATAAGTGACCAAGTGGCTAAAAACTTGGTAAGATCTTCTAAAAAAAAGGTGACAGAGAAATGACCACTTAACTTAGATAGTTCTGATTCTCTTTGGTTTAAAAAAATTAAGTAGTTACAGTAATGAATGAGTCTCAAATAATGGCTGAATCTCAATCTCCTAACACATCAAGAAAGGACTAAACTGCAGAAAAATGCATAGAGAATAAGCCCATTTTCATAACATTGAAAAATGTCAAATAGAAAAAACAAAGGAATGGTTAACTAAAAATGCAGGTTATTATTACCTGGAGGAAACAAGGCTGAGAGAATGAGATTTGAAGAGTTACATAAAGAACTTCCAAAATCCTCTAAAAACTTTGAAAAATAAATCCCAAAGGTCAGAAAATATTCTGAGTTTGGTTGATGGGTAGTGGGCAAAACACTGTTCCTATATAATTGTTTTGGTAAGGACAGCTTATTAAGATTTTCATGGAAAGAGAAAGTTTATGGTATTAGTTCAGTTAGAAAATGTTAGTTCTAATATTATGAAAGCTCAGAAAGTCTTCTTGGGAGAATTTCCTGATGTGTTGCCTGTCTCATCAGGAATGTCGACAGAGGAATAAAATGGCACTCGATCTTCTGGACAGCTTGGTGTTTTGTCTTTGGCTGTCAAGCAAAAAGGACTGCGACTGCACTCATCTGGAGAAGATTAGAATACTCTGCAAAATCAGAGAACAGAGAAAATGGAATAACAGAATGCTGGCCAGTCATTTCCTCCAACTCCCCTTGGAAGAGGGTGTAATCCCACCTCATGGCACAGGGATTAATTAGCTTCAATCTCAACAATATGAATAGTTAGAGATGAAAATGTACCTGGACACTTACATTCCAAGACAGGAGGCATAAAGATTGCAAAACATGGAAATTCTTCATTCAAAAGGGAAACAACCCGCTTGAAACACAGATAGCATTTTATTCTTAAATCTGAAAACTTCTAAAAATTAATCATTTATTCAGATAATCAGAAGGTTCCTATGGGTTAAAATGCATATACTTACAGGTTGTCAATAGTAAGCTCATGATTTAAATTCTAAGTTTAAAACTGAACAATTTCAATCTTTTTCAGATGTTTCTCTAAAAGGACATGCACCTGCTCTGAGAGTGTTTACTAGTATAATTACCTAAAGACCATTAACTTGAGATGGAAATACACACGTGTGCATATATGTGTACATATACGTATAATGCACATATATACACAGTCACATACATACATACATACATTATATACATATATATTCAAGTGAACATTTGAGTAAAAAACACATCTTTTTTGCTTCCTTAAAATTAATCTTAAAATTTTTTTTAATTTTATTCTTCCTTTAATACCACGTACCATGCAATAAACCTTGTATTACATCATTATATCAACTAAACACAGATATTCCCCCAAAGAACTGGCTCAGGGAAGTGGCACAACTTGGCAGCCTGTCCCATCCCCCTTTGGCGTGGATTCCAATTAAGTCTAACCATGAGGGAATGGCTTTCTGCCAAGAGCACAACAAAGGAACGGACAATGTTAGTTGTGAGCCATGGGGAAATTAAAGGCAATAATGGAGAATAGTGCTTCTGGAATTGCCCCGTCTGATCTAACCTGAGAAATGCTGAGAAGGAACTGGTGTGAACCAGTCATGTCTTCTTAAGTCCTGATTTGTTTACTTTTCTATAATAAACCTTTGGTAGGTAAGGCTTCTGAATGAAACTGCAGCATGCACAGGCTAACGAGAGGATGGGTTTCTCCTGGATCCTGTGTTCTAATGCTTGTGCCCCTTCTGGTGGTATGTAACTACCCCTCTTCATCATCTCCTAGAGCCTAGCTAACTATCTGAGGCCAAGATTCCACAGTAGGAAATAAGTGGAGACCTGGCATTATATCAACTCGTTGGGTCACAATTTGGGCAAAGTTGGTTCTTTGGGACTTGAATCTGGATAGAATGAAGAAAGAGGATAGCTGAGTTCTAACCCCAGCTCTGCTATTGACTTACCGTGCAGCCCTGGACAAGTCAGTTCCAGTATCTGAACCCTTGTTTTCTCCTCTATGAGTTTCTTTCATTGTTTTCAAAATGTCCCAGGACGCAAGAGGGCTCGGAAATCCTTTCACAGTGTTTTTGAGATAAAAAAAAAAAAAAAACTTTTCCTAATAATACTAAGATGTAATCTGCCTATTTTACTCTCATTTGCTCATAAGTGTTCAGTGTGGTTTTCCAAAAGCACATGAGGCGGTCATGTGACTGAGGCGGTGCTCATGCCTTGATAACCTACATAAGCAGATCAAAACCAAAGCCATAGTCCAGGCACCTGAATCTAAGAAAAGGAAACAAGAACAACTAATCACAAAGAGCCAACTTGGCTTTCCCAAATAAGGCCATTCCTGAAGGTGTAGCCAGTCAAGTAATTTCTTTGTTTCTGCATCTTCCCTATTAAAAATCTTGCCCCTAGCTCTTGTCAGTGGAGTGCTCCTAATCACTTTCAGTTTGGTGCTGGCCAATGTGAATTGATTTTTGCTCAAATAAACTCCTGAAAATTTTAATGTGCCTCAGTTTATCTTTTAATACATGTAATATCATAACAGATTAAATGAAGAAGCAGGCATGAGAATCTAACTATCTTCCATTAAACCAGATCTTAAAGAGAGTCACAAATATAAGTAAAACAATGCCACCCTTTTTACTAATAAAAATGTATTGCTTCTCACAAAAATCTTTATTTATAATGTATTCTTAATGTATTAATGAGCATTTTACTTTAATATTTAATACAATAAATGATAGATACAACTCACATAAACCAAAGCTCTTTGGGACCCTCACTAATTTTTTTAAAGTATATTCATTTATTATTTCTGAGAGAGAGAGAGAGACAGCGTGAGCACAAGCTGGGGAGGGGCAGAGAAAGAGAGGGAGACACAGAATCCAAAGCAGGCTCCAGACTCTGGGCTGTCAGCACACAGAGTCCGACACGGGGCTTGAACTCAGGAACACTGAGATCATGACCTGAGCCGAAGTCAGACGCTTAACCAACTGAGCCACCCAGGAGCCCCAATAATTTTTAAGATTGTTAAGTAGCCCTTCTATCAACAGATTTGAGAACTGCTGGACTAGATGATTTGAGACCCCTTTCAGCACTACGATTCTTTGATATCCAGACATCATCAGACAGTATTACCTATAGCAAGAAACTTCATAGGAGAATCAAAATCTCCAATATACCTTGTCTTATGTCTTAATGTTTATCTATAAACAAATAATTTAAAACATTTTCTAGATTAAAAAAAAATTGGTAAAGAATGAAAACCTATAGACTCATGATCTTCTGAATAAAGAAGCCATATCTAGTTACTCATTCATGGGTTACTCTGCTTTTGAGGCCTCCATTCCTGAAATCTTCATTCTAAATGTTTGTACCAGGAATATTCTAAATGTTTTTACCAGGCACCTGTTCCAAAGCCAGTCACTTGAGGAACAGATTTAAATGAAACCCATTCAGTGACTCTGTGCAGAATTCTAACCAACGGGGTCATTATATACTGAACACTAGTCAATCATATCTTCACCGTGGGAGATTTGAAGGTGTCATGTGGAAAGACCTATAGAGAGGAATTAATGTGTCACACACTCTGAAAGACACAAGGGCAGTAAACTGAAGCTATGAAATATCAGAAGTCATAGGGATATAGATGCCACAAGATAACAGAATGAGAGTAGGGAGAAAAGCCATTCATAAATGTAGTGGGAAAAAAGGAAAGTGGAAGCAGAGGGAGAGAGCAGCAAAGGGTACTTGAAAGTGCTACACAAGAATGGCACACTGCTAGAGTTGCTAGTAACCTGCTGGGACAGTTTCCCAAAGGATGTTTCAGGTCTCTGTGACTCAGGTCTCCAATGCTCAACCACTAGAGTGAGTGCCTATTCTTATGCCCATGCAACACCCAAGGACGCTGGGGTTGTCCTCTTTCTTTATTTCCCAGAAAGCCTGACACAGATCAACGGTGCTGGAGTATCTACTGGGAAATTAAAACTTAAAGGGATAAGCAAAAGAAAAGTGAGTGCATATAATACCCTTTGAAAAGTTATATACACAACTCTACATACTTTGAATAATACATACAAATGCATCTCTTTAGACAGTTATAATTTTCCTCTTATTTAGTAAACTAATAAATTAAGATTACCACCTAAAAACAGACAGTGGAGAGAAATTTACCAACACTAAGCCAGGGTGAGAGCCAGTCAGAAAAGAAGAAAGAGAAAGATTTGGAATGAAAGTAATAAACAGAAAGAATCTGACTCATAAAAGTTCTATTCTTTGGGACCTTGCAAGAGAGGTAAACTAAAAACAGCAACTAGGAGCAAAAATGATAATAGACTAAGATTAGAGGCCAAGGTGGGTTAAAAGAACATAAACTTCCAAAGAACTCCTTTTGCAGTTTTTAAGAAATAGAATACCTTAAGTGTTTAGATGACTGGTCTGATTCCATTGCTAAAATGCATCAAGAGAGTTAGGATATCACAAATTTCACTGGCTTACCATCCATTTACTAACACATTTCTTCACTGATGTATTCCTACATTCAATATATTTGTGCTGAGCACCAGGTATACATCTGGAGTCCCACACAGATCAGGCACTCAGGAACCTTTTTTGGGGAATGAGATGGAGAACTGCAGACTTCCTGGGGTCATGATGACTACAAGGATGAAGCAAATATGGTCCATGCTTCAAAGAGCTGACAATCCAGAAACTAAATTCTCAAGGTGTAAGGCAGGTGTGACCTTTGTCTTGAGATAATCACCGGGTTTTGGCAATGGGCAGGGAGACTTCCATCTGTAGGGAAGAAGGAAGTCTTCATGAAGGAATATTTCAACTGACTGTTGAAAAGTAAGCAGGTTTATGACAGGTGAAGATCTGAAAAGAAACAATATAAATAGATGGGGAAGGCAAGACCAAAGCCACAGAAACAGGAATAAATGGAGCCTATTCGAAGAACAGCGAGTAAGTCGGATACAGTGTGCACAGGAGTATAAGGAGAAGTGAGACTAGAAAAGACGCAGCAGGGTCAAAGCATTAGGGTCCAGAGGCTAGGAAGTTTGGTTTCTTTACTTAGAAAACAATAAGAAATTGTGAAGGTTTCAGTGTCGAGGAATGACATAAAAATTAATTACTATCATTTTAAGGGCTTACTCTGTGCTAATAGAATTTCATACAATCACCACAACCTCACAGTAAAATAATCTTATTCCCATTTTACCTATGAGAGAACTAAAGGTTCAGGATGCTCCCAGAGCTTGCCCAAGATCACAGAGCAAGTAGTTGAGCTGGATTCAAATTCACATCTAACTTCAATCCTCTGGTCTTAATTTCTAGGAGTGTAGACTCCATTGGCTTCAGAGGCATATAACCAATTAAGTGTGACGCAGGCTGGATGTCAGATAACAGGGAGTTGGGGAAATTATAGCAAATATGACATACATAAAAACTTCCAGGGGCACCTGGGTGGCTCAGTCAGTTAGGTGTCTGACTCTTGGTTTCAGCTCGGGTCAGGATTTCATGGTTCGTGAATTCGAGCCCTGTGTTGGGCTCTGTGCTGACAGTACGGACCTTGCTTGAGATTCTCTCTTCCCCTCTTTCTCAATAAACAAACAAACACACTTCAAAAAAGTAGCTCAAAATGAAGGAAAAATGTGCTGTCTGGCTGAGGCCAATCAGAACTGCACTCAAAGTGGAGCCACAGGTTTTTCATGATGAAACCGATGAAACTCCACCCATTTTCTAACGTGATCGGATTGTGTTTTAAGATAACTACAGTTTCATGAAATTTATACTGGTCGAGAAGAAGCCCAGTTGATACAACCTCAGCACATATTTCCAGGTGAGAGTAAATAAATGTGGTATGACACTACCAAGGCCGGGTAACCGTCTGCAGTCACGGGGGAGAGAAGACTGTAGTAAGTATGAGTAGCTGCTCCTCTATCCCCACTCACTTTACCCCCCAGCAGTGCCTCATTTTTAAACCCTCTGCAACCCAACCACAGGACTCAGCATCCATGGAAAGTCTCCAAAGAATTCAGTCACAAAACAAAAAACAAAAAACAAAAACAACCTACTAGTACATAATGGAGCCTTCACTGACAATTTTATGAAGAGAACAGCGGTGGAGACTTTCCTTACATTTCACAGCAAGGTAGCTGTTTGCTTCAAAATCCCCAAATAGATACATACCTTCCCCCAAGCTTTTTCACCCATGCCTGCCGCAAGATTTATAACAACAAAAAAAAAAGTTTTTTGCCTCTCTGTCTTCAAGCTCCCACATAGCATCTAGCCTTGTTAGCACCTATCTCCCACTTCCAAATTTTTCCCTTGAGAATTTAAAATGTATCAGCCCTTTATTACACAAAGCAACACAGTTCTGACCTGGCTGCTACTCCAGATGTTGCATAGCCCAGCACCCCTAGGCCATGCTTAGAAAAGCTCAGAGCTCAGATCCCAACAGAGACTGTCCACCTCAGAGAGGAGCTCAGCTGCCATATCACTACCCATGCAGCCCTCTGAGGTACTCACCACCCATCTCAACATACTT
Organism: Herpailurus yagouaroundi; assembly: GCF_014898765.1. Taxonomy (NCBI): domain Eukaryota; kingdom Metazoa; phylum Chordata; class Mammalia; order Carnivora; family Felidae; genus Herpailurus; species Herpailurus yagouaroundi. The sequence goes on from NW_024412388.1 coordinate 75,162,818, forward strand.
TTCCAAGCACTTCTTGTAAACATGGATCAACTGGGCCATCCCCAAGCAAAGTCCTGGGGAAGGAAATTTTCTTTATATAGTTACAGAAGTACTAGTGCAACTAGGATGCCCAGGAGGAGGGCTGTGGCTTTAACAAAAATCTGAAAATAAAGAGTTAGAAACACAGTGCCAGAGCCCAAGGGAGAGGTTACAGCTGAAAACACGAACCTGGATGCATGCAAGGGAAGGCTGGAGTATAGACCTTGAGGTAGGAAAACAAAAAGAAGGAAATAAAAAGACATAATACAGTTTAATAAAAGAAATCATTTTGAAGAGATGGTCACAAGAACTCACTGTGATACAATGTTCATAAGATTATTATCACATTGCATTAGTAGTAGTCCTTGCTCCTATAGTGAATGTAGGTTCACAATGAAAAAGCATTTGAACAAACTAAATTGAAAACTACTTCACACAGGAAAACTTTGAAGATAATAGGTAACAGCAGGCGAAGACAAAAGATGAGTCAAGTCTAAAAACAAATGCAAGAAGGATGCCCAACTAGTAAAATTGACCATTTTTTTGGTTCTTTAACAAAGGACTCCCAGGTTTTGTAGTCATTAAGATAAGCACTAAACATCTTCTCTTGAAACTTCAGCTGGAATTTGGACCCACTACCACATGCTATGAATGAATGAAGGTCTCTGATCTTGAAGGGGTTGGAAAACAGGGTGGAAAAAAGAGAAAGAGAGGCAATTTTCATCAGTGTCTGCAGCCAGCTAAAGGGATATTCAAAATCACATTTCAGATGAAGTATGAGCATGAGCAGAGTATTTGCCTGGTGCTCACAAATCCCAGAGAAAGTTAATTAGCCACTTGGGGGATGCAGTTCATTTTCTCTACCTTAGATGCACTGTGGGGAAAAGGGCAAAAAGTTGGAATCACTTCCACCAGGAATGAGATTTGCTTATACACTGGTTTCATATTCTGGTTTTCCACGTAAGTGAAAAATGAATCTAGAAACATATACTCTGAGGTGGTACCAGATTCACTCCTTGTTTTAACAAGGACATTGAGAATGGTGATCAGGTTGGCTGTTTCATTGCAGGACTCAATCTCTCCCCAAGGATTCATCCAAGTACGTGTCAATATTTTGCACAAGAAGACAGTGGTCCCTTTTCCCAGGATCTCGAAGGAAACATGTGCCTTCTTCCTCTCCCTATATCCCTGGAAGATCTGTCTATACATCACATCATTTTGTGACTTCAAACCTGCCTCAAACGGACACATTTTCAGTGTTAAATCTTCAGAAAATTCTAGAGTGATGCATTTCTATTGTACCAAAAACATTTTTTTTAAAAAAAGGAATGCTTCCAGTAAAACAAAAACTGTATATATCCTAAGTAATCGACCTCTTTTTCCAGGCTCGCTCAAAATCTTTGTTAGCTTGTGCAAACATCTTAATTGTGTGCAACTGTTTTGTCTCCCAAAGCACGACCCATCGAGCTTACACATCATGAGCAGCAAGCACACACCCTTTTTAGCAAGTCGGATTACTATATAAAGTTTCATCCCAATAGCCACAGGTGCAAGAGGCAGTGTGTCTGCAGTTCTCAATCACATTCTCTTTTATTACGGGCTATTTCAGCCAACGTGATCTACGGTGAATGTATTGGGTTCTGTACTCTTTCCAAAGTTCTAGCCAGTGTCTATATGCCTTTCCCTTGGTGTTCCTGAGAGCGGGAGAGCCTCGGGGAGGGGTGGACGAAATTGGAAAATATAAATAACAAATCAAAAATTACAATTGATTGGATAAACAATTTCCCTTAGTCTGTTTCTTAATAAGTGATCGATTTTATGATCAATATTCATTATTTCCCAGAACATACCAAACTGCTTATTGAACAAATGAATGGTTGAAACTACAATGACACAGAATCAAAAAGGTGAACCAATTTCTTTAATAACATGGGTTGAACAGCCTGTCTCCTCTTACCTGGTTGTTCCACATCAATGCACTTTTCTGCATAGCCCTTTGGAAAAAGGCTGAAGTTCAGGAAAACAGGGGAGGTAATTCATTACTTTTTAAAAGAAATGGGTTATGGGAGCACATGTTTATACGTGTGAGGGCTAGGCCGCCTTTTGTCTGTTCAAAATAAATTCTCCAAGCTGCCACACCAGGCTCTCCATAAAGGCATTGCCTTTTGAATTTGGTATACTCCACGGATGTGGAGACAGTTGGAAAACCCAGAGCATACTCACTTTCTGGAAATATTTTTTATTTAAATTCATGAAAATGACTAATAGATATCTTGGTTAAAATAACTCAGGTTAAACCAACTACTTGGTAGCTAAGATTGTCATTTTGTTTGCCTGTTCTTGGATAACTTCCAAGCATGTCATTGAACTTAACTGATAAACTGTTAGAGACCTCCAGGATATTCTACTCTATGGTGCCCTTCATCATCTCAAAATAATATGGTGTCCCATACATTTTCAGATGGCTGTCTCCTCCCTACTTTTCAGTGATTTCCAATGGTCCTGTATACATTTAAAAACATTTTTAAAAAGGCTGTGGAGAAATGCAATTGCACTGGCTGCTAGTATAGCACTGACTTCACCAAACCACTGGTGCAAATGTGTGGACAAGCTCCAATATTTAGCAGAGGTAGTGAGCAAGACCCTGGGTCTGGTGATGAACATTGTCATGGGCAGGCCTCCAGGTGTGCTGACTGGAACCGCCCTGCCCCTTCACAGCCTGCACAGGACTGGGGAACTACAGGGCTTCCCTCTCTTCTTCTGGGCTCTCCTTTCTCATCCCTCATCTCAGTCCCACAGTATCTGTAACAAATGCCTAATTACCCAGCTCTATGAGAAATGCTGGACTGATCAATTATGAAAGCAACAAATGATTAACTAGTTAAAAAAAAAAAAAAAGCTACATCACTTACTTAAAGTCAGTCATCCAAGGCTTATCCAAACTACTTAGGAAAATCTCATTAAATCAGGCTCCCCTAATTAGAAATTAGATAATTCTGACAGGAGCAAAGCTAAAGTTTACCTTTGTACTGTCTGTTAAAAAAATATTTTTGCGAAGCAAAAGAATAACATAAACAAGGCTTAATGATTTTGTAAATCTAAAATTCTGGGACAGAATCAACATTCTCCTAAGTATCTGGACAGTAAGTTGTCAACCTTGAAGCTCCCTTCACACTGTATGTAAACCTCCACCTACAGAAAATACTCAAAGCTTTAACTGTAAAAACATTCTTATCTATCACTTAAAGTCTCAGAAAAGACTTTATGAAGAAAATTGAAACCTCATTGTAATGAAAGCTATTTAGACATATGCATGAATGTCTCTTTTATAGTGAATCATCAGGAATCCATGTAAGAAAAATTCCCAGACAACTAAGATTTTGACTTTAAGTGGCAACAGTTATTTATTTTAATTAGGGAGGTATGGTATAATGGTTAAACATGGGGGCTGAAGCTGAGTCTACTTCTGCCTTTAGCTTCAGCAAGTTAATGTCTTTTGCCTCAGTTTCCTCATCTGTAAGATGGGAAAAACAATGGTAACTCTTCATAGTGTTGCTCTGAAGATTTAATGAGATGATGCCTATAAAAGCCTTCAGATCAATGTTTGTCCCAATCAATGCTCAATACATGAAAATTACTATTACTTAAGCCTTTTTGAAAGGATTTAGAAAAATATATCACACAATTATCTGTGTTATCAAACCAAATGCACTGATCATAATTTAACCCATTATTTATTCAAAATCACCATCATGAAAATAACTGTATTATGCCTTACAAGACCACTTTTTTCTACATTAAGTCTTGTCAAATTATCACACTTATGTTGGCCTCTAATAGCTTTTCATTTCCTTCTTTTCATTGCTCTTCATTATCTATCAGTATGTCTCTGGGGTTTCTAGTAAAGTGCCTTATTGTACACACAATGGTCCAGATGAGGGACTGTGAGAAATGCCAAGCTCTCCTAGGAAGTCCCTTACATTTCTGGAAGCCTGTCTCTGCACTGCCAGTAAGGCCTTCGCCAAGTCTTCCTGAGTTCTAGAATTTAGTCTTGATGACGAAATGTCGATCTGGCTTCTCCACAGGTATAGTGCTATTATATTTAAAAACACTGAGTATATAAAGTTCCATAATCCAGAATTTTCCCGGAGACTGACCATCCCCCAGTTAAGCATACTTTATAGAATTTATTTCTATGTCTGGTGAGCTGCTTTTCATGTTACAGAGCCAATGAAATCTGAGGTGTTCATGTGGATTCTGTAGAGGAAGATAACTTGAGAATGTGTACCGCTTTTGGTTCCTCTTCATCATCCACCTTCACCTACGAGTTATATCAATCTAAAAACTATACAAGTTTAGGGGGATTCCCTTTTCTTATTTTGTAGATTTCTTCCTCAGTCTTTCATCATCTAATCTGCATTCTCTGAAACAGGACTCACATCAGAAAAATGAGATATGGAAAACTGTTAACAGCAAAGTCTCCAAGCATGGTGAGCACATTCCTCTAATAAGTTTCCATCCATCAGCATCAGACTCAGCACAAACAGAGTAGAGACTTTATCTTCCATGTGCTACATGGAGGGGTTTTTTTCATCTCATGGAGTGTAACATAAGCTGATGTGGCATTCAGGATTTAGAGAAAATAGATGTATTTTTACTCAGCGAGGGAGAACATGTTTTCTCCAGAGAACAGATAGATGTTGAAAGACATAAATGGTCTAAAATGTCCTCTTATAAACTGCTCATCCTATTCCTCTCAGCATCAAGTATAAAGGAGCCATGATTTAATTAGGTTATTGGATGATGATGATCTGTGATGGTGAATATCATAAAGATGTCAACTACCACTAGTGACTTCTGGGGTCTGGGGGTAGCGTTTCAGCAGGGAGTGAAGTAAGAGTAAGCAAGAGGAAAACAGAGGAAAGAGGTGAGATCATGATACTAGCAGCTAGAAATAAAAATAATATAGCAAAGAAAACACATCCCCTACTTCTGCTGCCAGGCTCAAGACAGAATAAGAGGAAGAAAGTTACCAACCCATGGAACCTTCATGAGAGGATTGGGAGAGTCTTTGAAAATACTGACCTTGCCACTAAGCTGGTATGAGACCTTACTGCAGTAGTTAAACTAAGCAGCCTCCTCAACCTCCCCCACTGGAAAATGGCATCACCCGGGAAAGCTACCCAAACATGTAGGGTTTAGACCTCACAAAGAATTCCAGACTTATATTCATAATCCAAGGGATGGTAGTCAACCATCCATGGAACAATATCATCCTTAGGCCACAAATCACTTGAGCTTTGAACCAAACCCTTTGGTCCTGGCCCCACACCTTTCCTTCTGGTGGGCCCAGTACAGAGCTGCACTCTGAGTTGGGATGAGAGGACAATTGGGGTGTCTGCTTTGCCCTGTACTATGGTTCTGAATTGTTACAGAAGTCAGAAGAAGGAACATACTGTTACAAAATCCCAGAATTTAGGTTTCATTCTCCTAGCTTCCCACTGTTGCACATTATCTTCTCCATCTCTCCTTGAGTTCCAAATAACTACCCACTACCACCAGGGGCCAAGACTATTTACTTGACTCATGTTCCCACCCTACCAAAATCTATTTCCCAAAAAAAAAGTGGAGTTAATTCAAGAACTTCCATCACCCAAGGAGATCTGCATTGTAACAGGATCAATGTTAGAAAGGCAATTGCAAATCTGGGATGCACACAGCGATACACTGGGGTAGGGAAGAAAAATACTAGTTCTTAATATGTATTTTTCATGTAGAATAATTAAAAGATTCACTAATATTTAACATAGACATTTTCCAGTTCCCCGGTAAGTCTGCCTTTCAAGTGGTCATAGGTCGCATAAGGTACAGGAAGTACCCTGAGGAGAGATCAGGAAATCTACTATGTAGCAGTTCACAGGGGTGCATCAGACTGCTTACAGTTTACTGTGAGGTTCCCTCAGGCTTGCTTAGATTCCTGTTACCAAGTTGTAACTAGACAATTGTAAACTAAACACAAGATAGTGAGAAGATTTAAAAATTTACGTTAAAAAAAAAAAAAACACAAAACCTTTCCACTGGCATCATTAATAAGCTATTATAGCAAAAATGGTGAAGCTTTAAGTGTCAAAGTCCTACAGCATTAAAAACAACCGTGAAAACCACAAAACCTTTAAAATATAGTAAAATATTTATAATTCTCTGCAATAAGACAGAAAAAGCCCATAAAAATCTTTTATACCACACAGAGGTTGGCTGATTATCTCATGACCAAGAACTAGAAACTCTGGTGACAATGGGGCATCCGGGTGGCTGAGTCAGTTAAGTGTCTGGACTCTTGATCTCAGATCTCACTGTTTAGGAGTTCAAACTCCACATTGGGTTCTGTGCTGACAGCATGGAGCCTGCTTGGGATTCTCTGCCCCTCTCTCTCAAAAATAAACATATTTTTTAAGCTTTAAAAAAATTTTTTAAAAAAGAAAATCTTGGGACACTTATAAATATGTTTGCATTTTTCTTTTACCAAAAAATCAAAGGGTATGAATTTGCTGACGTTTTGGGGTAAAGAAAACATACTTCATCTGGCCTGTAAGGTTTAACTTGGTATTTCATGGGCAAGAAATACTGTATTCAAGCAAAAAAAGAAAAAAACAAACTAAAACTAAAACTTGGGCCATGGAAAGAATATTTAAAAATTGGTATTTAGCATTATTTCCATTTTAATATGATTTTACTACTGAAAATGGTATGTCTGTCGCCTATAAAATGCTATAAAAAGCTCCCATATCTTCATAATTCATACTTTTTAACAACTTGAAAATAGAATAACTTGTTTAAAATAGCATCTTGAAAATAGAATAACCTGTTTAAAAATCCCCAGATCAAAGCTCTCAGAGGAATTTAAATCAATTTGTTTAAAATATAAGAATGTATACCTTCTAATTCTTCTGTAAAGACAACTGATTAGCATTAGGAAAGATGGACATTTGCCTGTATATTGGGGAAGGGAAAACTAAAAACTGAGTATCACAAATTAATAAGTGCAGCCAAAGGCCTACACACTTTGATGAAGTATCCTTTTTACCTGTGACAGACACCAAAACAAAATTTCAAAATAAGCTGAATTTAGAACCAGACCACACTACATCAGAAAGTACTAAACCAAGATGATAAAATATTGTTGATTATAACCAATCATGGTCACGATGAAAATTGTTGTGAAAGTAAAGGACTTTGTACCATTACTATATGAAATATTTTATCTCACTTTTGTCTCCTCCAGTTAAAATGTTTGCATAGGCTCTATTATGTATTAACAATTCATGGACTAGTACATATATAATTTATAAATCGATAAATATGCATATTTTGAAGTATTCAAAAAAGTTTATTGATGGGATATATAATTTTAGAATTTTGAACTACTTTTAGGAGATTCCCTTGTTTCCTTCTTCTACTCCCTTAAATAAAATTTCTCAAGTGGAATTTCAGATTTTAGTAAGTAAATGGAAGGGGAACACAGGAAAGTCTTTTCTTTCACCTTCTGAAAGTACATTCAGAATCCACCTAAGGGTAAGCAGTCTTTAGCACTTGTCCTGCCTCAGAGCTAAAATAGATACAGACGTAAGTAAAAATTGTAACCACAATTGGGTTAGCCTCAAGTTGGAAGAGATGACATGTCTATTTATTCTTTTTTTTTTTCCAAAAAACAAAACAAAACAAAACAAAACAAAAAGACCAAAACCAACTTTCTTAAATTCCTACAGGCTCTATCCTGGGTGCTGGAGAAGGAGAGCTGCTTTAAAACTCATTCACTCCTGGGAGAAGTAGACACAACTCATCTCCCCTTTGCCTATGGAGGGCCCACAAGAACCCCAACTTAGAAACAAGGAAGCCATGTATCCACTCTGTGAAACAGTTATACAAATTGCATTTGCAATGTGTCTTTAAATTGCAGGGAGCACAAGTGCACCTGTGATTTTAAAATATTCCAAACAGTGTCCTCTGGATATGCTCCCCCTTCAGCTACAAACATTCTGCCGGCAAATGCTATTCCAGTCACTCTATTTCCTTCCTCAGCCCTTCTGTTCCTCTGCCCACACGTTTCACGGAACTACCAGAAGCCACCAGGCAGGCAGCTGCCACGGAGCACCGAGAAAGGATTTAATTTCTTGGGGTACATTTTCCAAATGCCAGAAAATGCAGAATCAAAGAAAATTAGCTATTCTGACAGTCACACAGTGCAGACAACAGGGCACACTGGGTTCTGCCCCCCAGGTTGCAAGAAAGGGCAACAGTTTCAAGATCTGTCTTATGTACTTGTGGTTCAGAAACATTTTCCCTGAAAACATGCGGGCAAAATCATTCAGTTCTTGAATGCAGTCCTGAGAAAGTACCAAACCCTGTAAAACAGGTTACCGTTGCAGGACACACTCACATAGGAGACAAGCTCCATGATTGCCATTTTCTGTCTAGGCTCCTTCTTTCCAACTTCCAAAGAAATATTCATATCAGACCTAATTAAAAGCAATGCAAAACAGCAAGGTACGTTGTTTAATGATAAATGTATACGTAAAGAATGTGTAAAGGAGTGCACCAACCAAATTCATTCTCACAGTTACCACTTACAGAGGAATCAGCAATGCCATCAGAGAGGGCGAGCTTTGTATCTTAAATTGGGGAAAGGGGCAGTGCTTTACTGTCGGAAGTCTTTATGCCTTCTGAGAGTCTTAAATATAGTTTATAATGCATTTTAACCCGAACGCCTTCAGTTCTCTATGGCACCAACCTTCTCATTACCTGAACACTCAAGGTAAAGAAACTGAGCCCCAGAGTCAGGTGGCCAGAGTCAAAACCTGTTCTCTGTCACTTAATAGATTAGGCAATTTCTTTAACCACTCTAAGTAATGGATCTAGTCTTCTGAAAAATATGCAGAAATAAGAGTATCTCCTTCAAAGATTGGTGAGAGAAATAAATTAGGTCATGCATACAAGAACTTAGTACTGTTCCTAGCATATAGGAAGTACTCAATAAATGTCAGCTATCACCAATAATCATTTTACACTTTCTCAATGACCAACCTGCTAGTAATTCCACTCAGCTTTGGACTGTATTCACTCAGCATCCATTTTCAGCTCCCCTTCCTGAGCAACAAGCCAAGTATATACTACCAAGAGATATGAGGAGCCCTACCCTTAGAACCCAATTCCACATTCCCCTATGTTTTGAAACAAACATCTGTGCTTTGGAAAACAGTCAATTTCATTCTTTTTAGCTTCAGGAATCAGGGATGGATAGGCTCTGGGGCTAATGCACCAGAAAGAATTTTAATATGACACTAATGTGGGAATAGTCTCACCATGACTTTGACACTATAGGCATATACCCAGCATGTTGGTTTTCCCACAATTCTAGACCTGAACATTATGATAATAATATGTGCCCATAAATAGTGACAACAGGTCTTCAGTATCAGTGTCTTTAGCTGTCATAAAACAAGACACTTCACGGGACACAAGGTAACTTCTCAGAGTCCCCCCGAAGACAAAACTGCCCAGCATTTACTAATACTGTCTGGCAGCAACAGCTATCATCAGATATCCCTCCCCCTTAAAGGTCTCCCATGGAATAACGTAGCCCCCACATACAATGGGATGCATTCAGCCTCTGAGTTGCCATCTCTACAGATATGCTGGCTGTTCTCCATGGACTGAGGATGGCTCTGCATGAAACCAAAGAGGTAATTTCAGCAGCAACATCAGTCACTTGGCTAGTTGTTATCAGCATTGCTCAGGGAGCCACGAGGGTGGGAGGTGATCCAGGAGAGGTTTCAAAGCCTTTGCTAGTGACATAAAGACCACATCTGCTGCCTGACCACTCACTGGCCATGGCCAATGAGCACTGCCAAGATACATTCTATTTTCACTTGATTTTATTCTCCCTCCCCATGATGGTCAATCTACCCATATTAACTGTGGAAGGTTCATTTTACATACATTTATCATCAGGATTTGTGAAAATGCTACATTTTTCTTTGGAGTTGCCTAATGCAGGAACCCTAAGCAGTTCTGTCCTCTGGTTTTGAAGATGTGGTTGATAAATGAAGAAGGCAACTCCTTTGGTCTTTTAGGTTGATTATCCCTGATCCTTAAGATAAACTGACTCAATTATTATCATTGACTTTCAGCTCTTGGCCACAACCACACAAGTCAATCTCCAACTCTGTATTGTGATCAGGTTCTCCTGTTAGCTGACACTTTATCTATCTATGCTGTGGTTCCAGAGAGGTTTCTGTTACCAAAACTCCAAATCCAAGTCCTATTTAGGGTTGTTGTTTCCTGTTTGGCCTACACTTGGTCAATGGCAGGAATGTCCTCTCTGAATAAATCTGGCGTATCTGCCACATTTTTTTAAGGGGTGCACCTTCATGGCTATCTTGAATTTATGATCTAGTCCTTCTAGACATCTAGAGAGACACACAGCTGCTGTTGAGCTCAGAGAAATCTTCTGCCGGAAAGTTGCAATGAATAACAAGGAGAAACAAACACCTCATTATCAAAGGCTGCATTTCTCTCCACCAGATCCTCACCTGTATTCTACTTCCCCAGATCCCCCACTCCCATTCAGTTTCCTCTTACCATATCTTTCCTACAGACCCACAGCTTAGACGTGGATATGAATGAGCGCCAAGCTTGGAAGTCAGAAGTCATCATGATTTTAACTTGTTTGCATTAAGCATAATGTACTGAGAGTCAGGATGTCTTTTAATTGCATAACGATGAGACCCCAGTCTCAAGGAACTTTTACTTCCAAGACAAAAAAAAAAAAAAAAAAAACAAAAAACCCACAACAGCTTAGATGCAAAGTTAGTGATTTCAAACACATGAAACATAATTTAAGTATTAAAACAAAATACACAGTTTCATCCATAAACATGTCTTTCAGTCTGTTTTGATGTAAAACTCCCATTGTTTTTCTGGATTGGCTTCAAAAAATCCTGTTTTTTTTTTTCTCCCCATCCCCTCCCCCACCAAAAAGCTCTCTATCAGGAAAGAACAGTGTTGGTCTGAGCTCTTGAACTTTTCTGATTCAAACTTAAGCAGACAGGCATTGTGCATATCATGCATGTAAATTTGTAAGTGTGACAATTCCTTGAAAATTGACCTCAAAAAGAAGGTATATGAATGGACCTAGTACAATGGCTGGCAAATAATAAGCACTCAGTACGCGTGAAAGACAAATTCAAACCATTGTGTCATAAATTATGATTTACATGTTTTTCTATGAAGAACTATACAAGAGAGAATGAATTTTTTCTTGCATTAACTATGGAAATTATAGCTCCAGAAAAAAAAAAAAAAAAAAAAACTTGGAAAAGACAGTCAGGGACACTTACATATGTATTCCAAGAGGAAAACAGAAAAAATCCAGGCAAATTCTGTAAGAAGAGCTTGCAACTGGTGAACCTGTTATCAAATACTTTCTTCCAAATTTCACAGAATTAAGGAACCTGTTTTCATGGGGGTGAAAAAACCCCCATGGGGTGGTGAATAGAAATCTCCTTAAAAAAAATTAAAACTCTCACAAGGGACAAAAAAAGTAATTAAGAAATATGGTTATTCATCCAAGTCTTCTGTGGCAGCCATCTTGTTTCCTACTCCAGTATATAAAGTTAGTAATTCTAAAACAATAAAGATGGGACGGGGAAACTCCTTATTAATGAAACACTTTAAATGAGCTCCCTAAATACTTTAACTAGCATTTAATTTATTTTTAATCAGGTGCTTATCATTTGTTAATTCCAAAGGCCCCAGGATTCCACAGCCCTTAGATAGGCTAATCTCCCATTGGGAAGCAACACATATTAAATAGTTACTAAACCTTGGTAAATACACTTTTAATAATTAATTCTAGAAGTATTTAACTTGCAGTAATATACCGGATATTTCAGCAATATTGTAATCCATGGGATATTGCCCAGGGATTTCTCAGATTAACACATTTGGGTCCCTGAGTCCCATCTGTATACCTCTATCTGAATTAACAGCAGGTGATTCAACACATGGCTACCAGGCTGTGTGTGTCTGAGTGACCAATGATTTTATTACCATATCAGTGAGATCAAATCAGTGAAATGCATCAGCTAAGGAAACGCTTAGTAAGGGATGAGACAGAGCGGCCTGCAAGTCAACCTGGGTTTTCAAAAATGATAACTACTGAAAAGAAAAATTACTTTTCCTGTTGAGATGTGTAAATATTATGTAGATATTCTAACTCAATCTCTATGATGGATGGTGCTCAATTTTAAACATATTTCAGTAATGCCTTAATTTAATAGAATGGAAGATACACAAGATGTTGAAGGATCAAGGTGAGAATAAACCTCCTCCCACAGACGGTTCAGTGTCGTTCTCAAAATCCATAGGATTCTTACACTTCTCACTCCCCTTTGCTTCCTTCTTTAAAAAAGATGCTGTGCATAACATTCTACAGGCCCTTCCAGCTCTGTTTAGCCTTCTCAGAAATGACTATAGTTTACCCTTCCCCCTATTTGGTGAAAAATGCAACTGGCATGCTGGATGTTACAACTGAATCAGACCTGACCTTTGTCTGGAGCACAACAGGCCACTGCTCCACCCAGGCCGACAGAGACCGCAGACTGACCAGCAGATGGTGCTACAGAGCAGGCAGCTACCGGGGCTTAACTCCTTGGAGCCCTTCAAGGCCTGCGGCACACTACCCAAAGGATCTGTGTAGTCTTCTGGCTAGTCAGTTACCTCACTGAGCAAGGATCCTCCATTCTCCATCTTTTCTGTCCTCCACTTTTTTTCCAATGCATAAATGTGCTCTTTGTAGTCTTAAAAATAGTGTGTCCCATCCCCAGCGCCATTCTCTAGCCTGTTCCTTCAGGGCATCATGGAGTTACCTGTGTAAACATAACCAGTGCGGACAGCCCTTTCATTCAGAAAGAAGGATCCTGTTTCCTGCACTGGCTAACGAAAACGTGCGCCATGACGATGTTTTAGTAGTGATAAAATCAAACATTTTCTGGAGCCATTATAGTCTAAAATGTTAATGCAGTTTACTTTTTAAGATGTGATCGATAGACGGGGGGAAAGTGCCCATAAATTACTAAAGGCAAAAAAACATTCTATTAGCACACAGTAGATTCTGCAATATTTGTTGGTCTGTGTTTTACTGGGGGGACATTTTTTTAATTTGCTGAAAGCCTGAGTTTTGTTTTTTCAATACCTGTCTTTGTCTTTCTCTGTGCAAGAGGGATATTTTTAACATGAGTCATTTAGGAAATGTAATTCTAATGCAGTATAGCTATAGGTTTCAATTAACGTTCTACCTTTCTGACAGGCTTTACATTACATGTTTTATGAAATCATTAACTATTGTCATGTTTCTATTATGATACTATTAGGAAATAAAGAGACTTATGTAAATGGAGATGTAAAAGAAATGTATGACAGTTACTCAGAGCAACATCTGTGCACTATCATACATGCTCACACTAATTTTCTAAAGATTGTTCCATTCATTATAGAGCATTGTTAGTTGCAGTGGCACAACCCTTATTTCCATGCATTTAGGGAATGAGGCAGAGAGTGGGTAAATGAGAGCCTAATCAATACCACTTTTCATTTTGCATCTAATGTGCTGCCTTTCCCTTTCTTTTCCTCATGCACAAATCCAAAAAAGATCCTGACGTTACAGTCATAAAATGTAATTCTTCTGCAGAAACACAGACAATAATGCTTTCTGTATTCAGGCGTATTGCATATTCTAATGGCATTTGGCTAAATTGAGTATGGATTTAACATCAAAGGCTTCATGAATTTTTCAAATGAGATATTAAAGTCAATATTTCAAGTGAAAGATATTTCAATTTAGTTGCATACACAACAATAAAAAACTTCTACAAGGTAGAGGTACTAGTGGCTGTAGCAGTATTAGTTCATTCAAGAAATTATTAGTTTATAAGAAAATCAAACACAAGGTTGTGATATGGCAACAACTCTGAATAAATTAGACTAACCGATATGCACTAGTGTGCTTTATCTCTTGCAGGCTGAAGCAGTACACTTGCCATGGGCATGTTCAGGGCTCCTGGCTGATTTTTTCTAAACTCTGTTGATTAGCGTAAAGATTTGCATTGCCATTTCATAAATCTCCTTATTTTCATTTGTAGCAGTGGAAGACTCAGGATATGGGGGGGTGGGGGAGCTGTTTTTCCCCCTGCATTTAAGTGAATCTTACTTCAAGGTGTCAATGCCTAAAGTGGGTTTCCACAATGATGTTAAATGTTGCCTTTCAGGCAGGTTGGAGGATGGTCAGGTTCAGTGGGGGGTGGAGGGTGGGGGTGCACTGCAGATGACTGCTGGCCATCCATGTCACTGCAGACTGCCGGTACTTCCCAACGGCACATGCAAGCTTGGGTTTCCAGAGTACCTTTCCATCAAAGAGCTTGAAGCTCTTACACACATGTTGCCTCATCCATCTAACCAAATCCCCAGCGAGGAAAGGAACAGCAGAGAGTGTCGTCATCCCCATTTCATAGATGGGCACATGTAACACATGTAACACACAAAACATGAAAATGACTTGCTTGCTCACTGGACTCTGGCCTTTGGGGAAATGTTTTAATACAGACGTCAGCACTAAAACTGGAACTATGACTCCTGATTTCCGGACCAAAGTCCTAAATACTGAATCTCCATCTCTCCTCTGCGGCCAGGATGGCAGCAGGCTGGTCTGTTTGGGTTTGCACTGCCTCTTTGATTTTGCTCTGTAGATACATAGAACGGCATTAGCCTGAATTTCCTGCATCACAGTCCCCATTTTATCTCCTTGATTTGACTATAGCAAACTTACAGTGCCTTTCATCCAGTATGGTCAAGCTCACATCATTGTAATCACAGATTAACCCTTAACATCAGAGAGTCTCTATATTTACAGACACTTCAGGCAAAAAAGAGTTCAGCAACACACAAACCCACCATCCTAGAAGAAGTGGCCATTTCTAGGCGACGACAAGCAGCCCACCCAGCTGGCCTATATGCAAAAACCCATTGCTATAGTTCATAGCTAAGCCAGATACCAAACAATGCAAATCACTCAGCTCTGCTGCATGCCTGTTAACCCGTCTGCTACCAGTGCATTATTGAAACCAGCGTCACTGTCAGACTCCCTCACTTTATCGAGGTCTCTTAAAAGAGATGGCATTTTAAAGACCCAATAACCCTGAAATGCATGAGGTTTCATTGTGTAATTTGAAGGCTGACTGCCCATCTTTAAAATAGGAAAAAATCCTAACTTCATAAATACTCTGTAATGAGGAAGACAGGAAGATGCACATCTACAACAAATGTGCTGTTTTTTTTTTTAAGAAGAGCAAAATATTAGAGCCATCATTTCTTGTTATTTCAAAGGATGTAGAGTCCCTAGGAGGGTGTTTTCCATTGGCCAGCCCACCACACACATATACCCACAAAATATTCCCTTCACTTGTTGAAGATAATACAGACTTATGTGATAGAACTTACTTTGCAAGTGGATCACACAGAACTGTTTCTCAGTGTATCATACCCACTCCCACCACCACCACCACCACCGCCGCCACCAAAAAGCCTCCAGAACTGAACACTGCCTTTTTGCTTCATTGCATCTAAATGATCAGACTCATTTCAGTCTCGATCGTCAAACTTCCCTCCCTCCTTTTATTCCCCTTCCGTTTTAAGGGACCCTATCGTCCCCATCGTTTGGGAGGAAAACCAAAACGACAAAAGCTATAATTCAACACTCATTGTAAGGTTTTCAGTTATAACAGTGCTCCTGAGCATGACTATTACATATTGGCTTCTTTGGAAAACTGTTGATCTTTTGATATTTATCATTTCTTTATTTAAACTGTAAAAGAGAGCTTTGTGGAGAGCTCGACTTCTCTCTAACTAAGGTCTGTATTAAAACTCAGCCTGGGCCATGAATGAAAATGGAAGCTGTGGACACAAACTATTCCCTCATCGGCCCCTGCCCACATCATAAAACCAGTACGCTATTTGGCACAGAAGAAAAGAGATGGGGGAACGCAAGAACTAAAAGCAGGGCCGACCACGGACCTAAGAGCCACGAATATAAACACAGAAGGAAGTGTTAGCTTAGCTCTAGAAGGTGGCAAGGGGAACATCAGAAGTTTATGTGATATTCAGTGTTCATATTCCTAAAAGAAAGTGCACATTTTAAAATTTTCACTGCACATCTGTGCATTGCTACATTTTTTAAGGGCCTGCTAGGACAGGAATTACAGGAGATTTGAAGCTCACAACTGAGTAACTCTGGCAAAGCTGCATGGGGGAGGAAGGCTACTGAAAATCATGGGGGGAAAGGTAGAGCCTGTGCCAAAGAGGAACATTAAAAAGGGTTCTAGCCGAGGAAACTGTCAGCTTTATATATGGGAACTTGGAATGGAAAAATTGGTAGTGCCACTGAACCTGAACAGCAGCTGTGAAATCAGAATTTACTCCCTAATCTGAATTAACTAATCAAAACCAGGTCACTCCTCCGCCTTCCCTCCACTACCCACCACATCGCCCCTGGGTTATTTTTCATGACCAATCGCATTCTGCAGCAAAATAAATACAGAGCAACAAAAACAGAAATACTAAAGGTCAAAGTTTCCCCACAAGACCCAATGCACTCGAGATTTATCAATGGAGGAAAACACATAGGCTTTCCACCTCCCATCTTTTCATTTGTGGTGCAGGGACTTGGTAAAAAAGAGCAAGGTTACATCTGCATCAGCAACGTACTGAAGAGAAACCAAGAATGACTTATAAGTGATGACTTCTGAGATCTAAGCTCAAAAGAAAACGAAAAGGTCTGCATGACGCAAAAGGACCACCGTGCTAGTAATTTCTAAAAATTCAGATTTTGCAGCTAATTTCATACACAAGCACTTTTTGATCAAGCATACGCATTTAATGAAATTGTACTGGTAAATTATCCAAAGAAATACATTAAAGGGTGTACACTAGCCAAAGCACAATTTGAAGCTCTTATTAACTGGTGATTATCTTCACTGATCCACATTACCATTCAGTTGCAGATGTTACTGACATTAAGATGTATGATGCAGAGGCTGGAGAAAAAGCCCATTTAAGACAGGTGAATACTTAATAGTAATTCAACATACGCGGCACAAAATGTCTTTCACAGGAGTTCAAGGATTTTCCCTTTTTTCTCCTTGCAGTTTTATGTGAATGTTTATAAATAAAATGAGAAATGAAACTCCATTTGGTAGCCATTTGACTTGCTCCAGTTTAATGGCCATTTAAAACTTTGCAATTTATCATTTCAGGCCTCTTTCTCATCTGGCTTTATTTTTATTTATTTATTTATCTTTAAAACTCTTCCTCTCCTCTGAATCCTTATGCAAGATCCACATTTTGAGTATGCAGATGAAATTTATCTGACCTCGCGTGGTTGTTTATCTTTTAGTTTCAGGAACTGCACGGCTGCTACTGGAATGGTTAACTGACTGCCCGCTGGGTGCAGAATAACTGTTCAGTATTACAAAAGGACACGTTGCCTTCATCCCTGTCACACGCCTGTCCTTTGCTATGCAGCCCAAGGTAGATACAGAAATTGATCAATTCTTTACATTTCCAAATGCTGCTAACAGCTTATTGGGGATGCTTTTTTTAAGTGGACTTTTAGGAAAGAGAACCTAGATGTTTCAGTAAGCAAAGAGATTAAAAGCAAAGGAATCTGTAGGGAAGCAAGTCAACACAATGGGAAAAATTCAGGTACAAGTCAGACCATCAAGTCAATCTTCCTCTTACTTTCTTCCACATACAGATGCCAACGGATTATTAATTTTATATACATGGTATATTCACACAAACTCTAAGTAGTTAAAAACACAATTACAAAAGCCACAAGGTTTCCTCAGCACTTCTATCCTCCTTTCTGCATAGCTCTGATTTTATTTTTCTTTAGTTTTTTTTTTTTTTTTTTTTTTGTAACGTTTATTTATTTTGAGAGAGAGAGCAAGGGGAGGGGGGAGCAGAGAGAGTGGGAGACACAAAATCCAAAGCAGGCTCCAGGCTCTGAGCTGTCAGCACAGAGACCAATGTGGGGCTTGAACTCACGAACCATGAGATCATGACCTGAAGTTGGATGCTTAATTGACTGAGCCACCGAGGTGCCCCTCGACAGTTCTGATTTTAAATGTATGACTATCTCAGCTAACCTCTGTCACACTGCAGCTTGTCAAAGCACCACTCTTCCAAACCCAACCTAAACAATGTTCCTCAAAACCCAACTGCTTCTCTATTCTTCTTTTTCTCTTTGACTCTTTTTAATTCTGTGCTTCCCACACTCCTAATCTTGCTCTCTGCAGTACTGACTGAAAATAAAATATTAAAGGTTAATAAGGGCAAAATGTATGCCATATCCCTGCTGGTACTTCTTTTTCAACAACTGCCTTTACCCAAAGGACTAAGTTATGGGAGATCCAACACAGGCAACAGGGCCAGTGAGGAGTATAATTTGTCTGAGGAAGTTTTCTTCTAATCACACAGCATAAGTATCTACTTATTCTTCACAAGCATAACTCTGATCCTGTAAACATACACATATGTGTATTCATAGTTTTCTTTCCCATATTTGGAAATACATGCGTGTTGCTAGTTATTATATATAAACAGAAATTCTACCATCTTTAGGGGAATCTATATTATAAAATAGCTCACAATTCAAACATTGGGTTTCCAATATTCCTCCCTATTTCATCAAAGTAGAGAGTAAAAAGTGACTTCTCTCCAGGTCAAGGGAAATGAGTCCCAAGGAGTTGTCTTGGGTCAATGATTTTCAGACTGTGCTCAGAGAAGCTATAAATATCTTCTGAGGTTTCCAAGGAGAGCAAACTTGGGGAAGACAAGACATGAGGTTGAGCTTGAGACAGAGGTACTGTCCTTCCATCTTCCTTCCTTAGTCAAGGCAATTCTACTTTTATTAATTTCACATATGAAAGATTTTGCCTGAAGACAGGTCTCCTCTGCTTAAAGACAGTGTTAGCCTCTTTCTAGGGAGAACAGCACTGGGGAGATGAAGACTCTATGGGCCCAAAGGGAAGGGAGACCTTTTTTTTAAATGTTTATTTATTTTCAGAGAGGGAGAGGGGCAGAGAGAGAGAGGGAGAGAGAATCCCATGCAGGCTCTGCACTGTTAGCACAGAGCCCCATGCAGGGCTCGAACTCACGAACTGTGAGATTATGACCTGAGCTGAAATCAAGAGTTGGAGGCTTAACCAACCAAGCCACCCCCAGGAGAGGAGACTTTCTACTGAGCCATCTATCTTCTGTAGTTGTAGTCTTCAAGCAAACTTCCCTCTCCTGGCTAAAGATTCTGCCAGGGACTTTGAAATACTAGGACCCACCTGACTTTGTCTCCTTCTAGACTCCTTAGAAATATACAGACAAGTCGTATTCACGGGCTTTAAACAGAGTTCATCCTTGGAATCTTTCCTGAGAATAAAAATTAATATATAAACAACCTATGTTTATTTTACTTTGCATAGAGGCAGAATTCCTACTGGAGAATATCTAATTTGTCCACTTAATAGAGGGGAACCTTATTTCTTTTTTAAATTAATTCGGTGAGCAGACATGTAAGCTAAACATCTTTGCAAAAATATCATTAGGAGATGGTCCTTAGCCCAAATTGTTAAACTCTGAGCTGCCAAGTTTTACATTATGCATAAATGCCCACACCAGCAGGGTGAGACACGCATTTTACATTTGTGCCAAGGGAAGACCGTGACATATGATATAGGCTCCTTTCCTACTGGACATTGTTAGATAGATGGTAATATAAGTGAACAGAAGACACCAAACTTACAGTAAGTACTTTCTAGAGGCAAATAATTCTCTACTGTATGGTCCATTATCATTTCAATGTACATTTTGTCTTCCTTATTTGAGGAAGAGTTGTTAAACTAATTACCTCAAACTCTGAAAGTGGGGGTAAAAGAGACCATAAAAACAAAATAATAGTAATGAAGGTTAAATAATAAATGTGCTCTCACTGTCAGAATCTGAGAAATTTCTATTTTGCAAAGGATTTCACACTTCCTACATCTCCGTGTAACATATGGTATGTTCAAGTGATTAATTAAAGTTCATGTGTGACTATTGATTCATCCCTATTTCAGACCACAGTGGCAGGAAAAGGTGTTCACGCAAACTTGCGCTACCACTGGCACCAGTTAGTTCTTCAGTTAAATGCATACCCGATCAATTAAGTTCCAAAGTTGAAATTGCATCAAAAGTATGAAAAGAAAAGCTGCCAGTAAGTTACCAAACTGTGCACGTTTAATGAAATGCTTCCTTTGGTTCTATATTTGAAAACGACTGTTGTCTCCTTTCCTAACAAAGGAAGACAAAGCTCTGGTAGGACATTAAGGACACTCCATGTTTTCCTAGCAAAGGCAGTTCTGTGGTACAGGAGGGGCTCCTTGTCACCAGGTTGCCATATCACCACCAAAGAATGCTCTTGTAGAATAGTGTGGTGCTTAAAATACAGTAATTACTGTTACAGTGTGTGCACAGCAATGTAAGAACCGTATCTAGAGCTATACGTGGTACCGAGAGTCGAGAAACAGCTGTAATTTTGGCTTTAAATATGTTTATGAGCATTCTGAATGGTTTAAGCTTGCTGTGCAGCATATGATTTTAATTTTCTTTATGGATATAAGGGGGCCATGAAATGCTGACTTTTGATATAATAATCTTTCAGATTTCAGAGAAACTATAGGAGGCCAGTCAGTCCTCAAGCCTGCCCTCTTAAATATCGACTTATAAATTTCTCGGTGGTAGATGTAAGTTAAAAAAATTATACTGCACATTGTATAGTAAGTCTTATATCTCTGATTTGAATGAACCCTTTCAGTCGACTACCTAGGCTTGGGAAATCAAAGAAAACCTATAAAATGGAGGCAGATACCTTATTTACCAAATCATGACTCCTTTCTTTGAAACAGAAGAAAATAGAGTATTCCAGAGGAAAATTTCATTTCTTTATTTTCCATACACAAAAATCAAGGAATAGCTGTTTTTATACTGAAACTTATATTTAAATACACTTCAAAGCAATTGCTAAATTGGTCACTTCTTAGGAATTGCTAAACCAGATTTGCTTACAATTAAAAAAGAAAAAAAAAGAAAAACATTTCAATTGCCTCCAGTTATTGTAAGTTAATTGTGCCTACTTTAGTTTGTTTCATTTAAAAGAGCACATCCCAGACCAGTTAGTAGTTGAAAGATTAGTGATGGAGAAGAAATGGATCCTACAAAAAAAGATACACTTAATGAAAAAGAAATGATGTTATTTCCCTCAAATGATTTCTACTGTGAGAGCTTGTAAATACCCATTTGACTAGAACAAGAGAAAATAAACCTTGATAGACAAATTACTTGCTAAGGTGTGTGCTCAGGCAGGTAATTTCATCTGTTCTTAAAAAATATTTTTCTGCATTATAATTTTTTCAGCAACATGTCTTACTTCTGTCATCAAGGTACAAAGTTACTTCTCAAATTAAAAAAATACATTTGTCAATCAAATATTCCTACCAACTTCTGTTCACATCAAGAGAGTATAACAAATGACACACTAAAAGCTCAGGAACATGTTGACAATTAAGTCCTAAGTAGCTAATAGCCAATCTGTTATGATAAAAAAAAATACTTGAGATATATAACCCACTGTATGATAGGGGCAACTAGATTCTATGCTTCCTTAGATGGTAGTATAGCAGGTTCAAAGCTGGGTTAATCAAACTTCATCTCATTTTTCTCCTGGCACATAACTAGATCACCTTCGCACACCTTCTGAACAGCTAGAGTCACTGGACTGACTTCTGGCCAATACAATGTGGTTGAAGTTATATGTGAAACTCGGGCTTTTACATTTTCCCTCGTTTCCCATACACTTCAGGATGAAGCCCCGGGAAATGGCAGAGCCACATAACAGAGGAACCCTGGTCCTGAATGACCACACCAAGTCAAGACATGAGGGAGAAATCTTCCGTTTTGTGAAACCACTGAAATTTTGACTAATATAATCAGGGATATTGTTGTGTCTCCCACATACTAGCATTGAACTGAAAAACACAATAATAATAAAGCCCAAGTGTTTGGTTTTTTTAAGACTGCCTTAGAGAAGTGGTGTGTACATTCATTCAAAAGCCTGTATTTAGCACTTATTCCAGGTACCATATAACGTTGCAAGATGCAGGCTGTTCTTGGGGCGCCTGGGTGGCTCAGTCTGTTAAGCGGCCGACTTCGGCTCACGTCATGATCTCACGGTCTGTGAGTTCGAGCCCCACGTCGGGCTCTGTGCTGACAGCTCAGAGCCTGGTGCCCATTTCAGATTCTGTGTCTCCCTCTCTCTCTGCCCCTCCCCTGTTCATGCTCTGTCTCTCTCTGTCTCAAAAATAAATAAACGTTAAAAAAATTTTTTTTAAATAAAAATAAAAAATAAAAAATAAAGATGCAGGCTGTTCTCCCATGATTTTTAATGTCCAATGGCAGCAAGGGGAGTGAGGAAGAAGAGTTCTTGAGACTACAAGGCAACCTAATAGGATATATTGCATGAGGTGCAAAGTATGCGCATGGCAAAGGCTTCTAACATGGGCTACAGGGGTTATTGAAGACTCCACAATCATGGTTATAATTCAAATAAAAGGGCCACATGAGAAATGGAGCCATGAGCAATGGTAGAGGGGCCTAAGGATACACTAGACTATGCTATCCGTGAGGGCGTAATCACTCAGGAAATTTATACGCATTATAATACATTGGGGTCAAATTCCAGGTTCTATCAGTTGGCTTCATGACAGAAATATCTATTTTGTTATATTTAAATATATGACTCCATCCAGAAAGAAAAGCTACAACCAAAAAAAAAAAGAGGTTACAAGTAAGGTCCTACTGATCCCCCTGAAAGTGGCAAGTTTGACCAATTCACTGAAAGTGATGCAGATGAGGCAGCATTGGTAGTCATCAGTTTTGGAAGAAACATCGACATGGTCTAGCTATATGACATTAAAACTTTCTGTGTTTTCTGAGAGTACCAAGAGAACAATTTTTGTGCTCTGAAAATTCAGGCTAATATTTTTTTACATTACATATAGATATTGCTGGAACAAAATTCTGTTGTATCACTCTGAGTCTCATGTGTGTGAAATTCAGATACATTAATTATCAATATAAGTGTCCTGCAGGCTAAAACACAATGGGATTTTTTTATTTATTTTTTGTTTGGGTAGGAGATGATAGTTTTCATTTATGCATGCACTCTTGATCAGAAGATGAGGGAAAACAAAATGGTATAGTTCCATTCTGGGTTTAAATAAAATGATTTAGAGAAGAGATTTACTAAAAACACTGAGAACTGAAGTTTCCCTGAATCAGAGAAATATATAGAAAGAGGGCGTTAAGAAAATAAAACTCTCTGTATTAGGAATGCCAGCAGATAAAAGTGGTCAAGGTAACATAAATAAGCAGACACTATGTTACAAGACATTAGTCACTAGCTTTAGGCAATATACCAGCTTCAGACAAAAGTAACCAATAAAATGTGCTCAAGCCAACGCTATGTTGGATATATGCAGAATCTTTCATAAAACTTTGGACATCGTGGAAAATAGCAGAGGAAACAATAACACCCCAGGAGACAATTGTATGTATGGTATATCATCTCCAAACCACCTGCAGTGTTTCTCATCTAAATCTTTATTTAAAATAGAAAGGCCCAGACTATTCTGATTATGTCGAAAGGCTTCAATATTATTTTGAGTAACAGAAAGACCATATTTCTATTAAAAACATAAAAGGAAGGATTCTTAACATGAAGGATGTGTTGAAAAATCTCAGTCTGAATCCTGTCTACCTTGGGTTTTAAACTTCTAAAAGCAGAAAGCATCGTGGTAGAATGGAATGTGTGCTTGTCAAATCCCCTCTTCCACAAGCAATGGATAATATAAAACTAAAAAAGCAAAAAGATATGATCAGACTTAAAACCAAGGTGAAGAACCTTTGGGCTCCAAAAGGAACAGAAATGCAAAGCTGGGTGTGGTGAGCTGAAGCTGTACACCCACTGCATTTCAAATCTGAAAGCAGCAGCCGAGTTCAGGAAGCCTAGGTAGTAAGTGGAAATTAAAGTGCTTCAAGTCAGATTGGGGTTGGAGAAACAGGGTGGGAGAGGGTGTGAGAAGAGCAACCAGAGCTTGGTTTACTACTTGAAGGCAGAAAGGGACACTACTATTGCCACCTATGAAGATGGTTTAAAACATAACATAACAAGCCAAAACGTGTTGCCAGCTACCATGGTCAGGAATTGAATCCAGCCATCCATGGGCTCAATGGATACATCTATAAGATCTCCCATTTCACCATAGAACAGAACAGAAATAGCAGGAGAGGATATGGGTCTGGAAAGGGATAGAGGTCACATGACATTGGTTGGGAGTGGCAGTTGCACAAAAAAGGGAGGAAGGCACATAGAAGTAGAAAGAAAAAATTAAAACATAGCAAAACAACAACAACAAATCCCTCTCAAAATGAGTTATTACATCAAAATTACAAAACTCATCAGGAAACACAGTGTGAAGAAAAGTAGTCACCGTATAAACATTCAGAATAGTAATCATTCTAAAGAAATTAGTTTTATGGGGCAGTGTGACAAAAATTTTAATAATATATATGTTGTGGATGTTCATTAAAAATGAATAAGAAGTTATTTTTTAAAGGATATATAAAGTAAAAACAGACAAATGTGAAAAAGAACCAATTAGAAGTCTTGGAAGTAAGAAATATTTTACTGGAAAAAAATATATATATACATATATGCTATATATATACACACACATATGTATATAGATGTATATATACATATATATGTATATATGTATACATGTATATATGTATATATACATATACATATATACATATGTATATATGTATATATACATCTATACATATGTGTGTGTATATATATGTACACATATATATATATATGTATATACATATGTGTGTGTATATATATAGCAATGATAAACCCTGGACTGAAAATGGTTGAAGAAAGAATTATAAAACTGGAAAACAGAACTGAGGGATTTACCCAGAATGAAGCCTAGAGGGACAAAGAGATTTCAGGGGTTGTTGGGTTTGGGGTTTTTTTTAATATGAAATATCAGATACAAGAACAAAAGATGACAAGATCTAATTTACATCTACCTAATGCTACAGAAAATGGAAGTAAAATGGAAAAATCGTGATGAAGTATTATTTGAAAAAATAGTACCTATGAATTTTGTAGAACTGAAGAGAAACACAAATACTTAGTTCTAAATACTTCTCTGAGTATTGAGTAGGGTAAATAAAGAAAATTTTAGCCAAGAGACATCTTACCAAAACCGCAGGACATTGAAGATGTATTAAAAAAAGAACATCATGACAATTATACTCACGGTAGACTTGTCAGTAGTAACAATAAATACCAGAAAAGAATGAACAAACGCTTTGGAAATGCTCAAGGAACATTACTATCAATTGAGCACTTACTACTCAGCTAAGGGATTTTTCAGAAAGGAAAGCAAAATGGAAGCCTTTCACACTTGCAAAAAACAAAAGGAGTTTACTACTCACTAATTTTCACTGAAATATTTATTGGGGAATATGCTTCAGGAAAATGACAAATTAACACTGAAGGACATGGGAATTAAGGAACAGGGATGAGACCAAAAATTGATAAAATAGGTCAACACATGTAATGGTTAACTGTAAAAGCAATATTTGTGTGTTTGCACATTTAAAATAAAGCAAGTTAAAAAAACTGCCATAATAAAAAGATATAGTGTGTGTGTGTGTTGTGGGGAGGGAAGGGAGAGAATGTTCAGTGGCAGCAAAGATCAGTGGTGCGCTAGAACTATTTCAAAAAAGCCAGGTATTAAATTTTCAGGAATTTTGCAAGCCAGTTGTTAAACAGCCATTATTTAAGTTTGTTTATTTATTTAGAGAGAAACAGCTGAAGTTGCAGAAGGGCAGAGTGAGAAGGAGAGAGAGAATCCCAAGTAGCATGCTTTGCACTGTCAGCACAGAGCCTGACTTGGGGCTTGAACCCACGAAACCATGAGATCGTGACCTGAACTGAAACCAAGAGTCAGATGCTTAACTGACTGAGCCACCCAAGTGCCCCAAACACAGCTAAGTTTAAAAATTATATAAACTTACAATTAAATTAATTCTAATATAAGCAAAGATAATAAATACTCAAAACCTGTCACTTTCTAATTATTTTACATTTAACTATTTCCTATGTTCTTAAGGTAATCTATGCCATTATATCTGAAATATTTATGCTTGTGTGCCTTTGAGCATTTTTTCCCATCTACGCATTCAATGACATCATGTTTGTAACTGGAAATCAGCCATGGGATTTCAAATGTAACTATTTATGCCGGAAAATTAGTAAATTCTATAAATCAGGGTTTTTTTCCTCTTTCAGAGAGCAGGTGGCTACACACTTACCAGCACATCATTGGCTAAAATTCATATTTTTTTAAGAGACAACTAGAAATACTGGATAATTTTACATCTTATTATGTTACATACATTTCTTTTAAAAATTATGAACAACTGCTTAAAGGAAGGAAATGAGAAATAGAAGGAGAGAGGAAGCCAAGGGAAGATGATAAAAAATATTAAAAACTTGATCAATCCAAAAGTCAACAAAGAAAACACAAACAGAAATCCAAATAAGATTATATAATAAAACAAAACCAAAAAAAAAAAAAAAAAAAGCTACTAGAGGGTTTTAAACTACAAAAAAAAAAAAAAAGAATAAGCCCAAATCTTACAGTATTCATAATAAATGAAAATAGAAAAGTGTGTATCAGAATAGACTGACAAAAAAAATAGCACCATATTGCTTACTAGACACATTTAAACAAAATCACCAAGAATGGTTACAACTAGAGATTGACAAATACCAGAAAAATATAAGTCACAGGAATTAAGGAACAATGGTGAAACCATAAATTAAAATAAACCTGGGGCACCTGGGTGGCTCAGTCGGTTAAGCATCCTACTTCAGCTCAGGCCATGATCTTATAGTTCATGGGTTTGAGCCCCATGTCAGGCTTTGTGCTGACAGCTCAGAGCCTGGAGCCTGTTTCAGATTCTGTGCCTCCCTCTCTCTCTGCCCCTTCCCTGCTCATGCTCTGTCTCTCAGAAATAAAAAAAAACAAAAATAAATAAAAATAAACCTGGCCTATTTGTAATTTTTTAAATCATAAGCATACATGGCAACATGCTAACATTCGATCAGGCGGATTTTTGTTTAATTTCTCTCTAGGACTTTCTGTAGAGTAGTAATATTTTCTAATATTTTTTAAACTATATCAGATCCAGGAAGTCAGGAGTTTGACAATAAATTCTCAACCACTTCACTAATTTTGGCACCTCTCTGGCCTTCCGATAGTAACTATACAAAGTGAGAATTTTGGATTTTCAGCAGTTCATGCATGCTGCATCAATGTCATTGCCACTTGTTAAAAATACCTCCTATATCAGAATCTTTAGATGGGGCCAAGGTTGGTATAGGGCAGGCAGGTCTAATTTTAAAAGCCCACTTCCTACCCCCATGAAGGACATCTGGATCTGGAAACCACTGATAGATGGTCTCTCATTTCAAAAGAAACTTTGGCTATGATTTGTCATAATCTTGGAAACAAGCTATTAATAATCTTTACTCTTCCTTTTATGGGGAAAAGATCCAAAAAGTAAACCAACCTCAAGGCTAAAAGACATGAGACTTACACATATTAGCAAAAAACACCAGAGCAAAATAATTATTTGTAGTAAATAATACTTTAAAAACTTTCTATCACTTACCTCAGAGGTTCTTAACCTGAAGTTGACAGGAGTTCAGAAGGTCCACAGAACCCCCTAAATGTATGCAGTTCTGTGTGTGTGCATTTTCAGGAGAGGATAGTGTCATTTGCTTTCATTTAGATACAAAGGTTTATAATTCTAATATATTAGGAACCACTGACTTAAGAAAATGACCATAGAAAACTAAAAATACTAAAGAGAAGCTTCCCCATTTCAGTGTGATGTTAGCAGTGATGACTAAATGTTGTGTGTGTGAGACTGACACCAGCTAATTCCATAGGAGATGGTGACTGAGAAGAGGTCATTTCTGATGAAATGCCCTGAGACCTCTATAGTTCCATGAACAGAAAAGAGGATTCTTTAAGCAGGTACTGTGTAGAAAAGGACAGTCAATTAGACCACTCATTGTTGTAAAAGGCTAGACACTGCCTTCTTATTTTGCTCGCAAATGAGAAGTATCCCTGGGAAAGTCACCTGACCTCTCCTCATCAGCAAAATGTGAAGGGAGTGGCAGTTTACTCAAAAATTTCTTCTTGTTCTAGATGTCATCAATTCCACCAGAAACAATGTTCTCTCCTCCAAAATAGAAGATAAACCAACACCACACCCCAAATACATATCTAAATAGAATCCAGAAAACCCAGTGATGGATCAGAAAGAGAAAAATCCAATTTGGGGGGAGAAAGGGGATTAATTTTGTTAATACAACAGTCCAAACACTAATTCCATGAAAAACTAGCACAATACACTGCCCCTCTTTGTGTGCATAATTGAGTTTCAGCGAGTAGATAAAGGCCATTAGAATGACTAAAAGTTACGAGCAGTGACTCTCCTTCCAAGGTGTTCTCATTTCTCTTCAAAGTTCAAAATCAACAAATTAGATAAACTTAGGCAGGCTTCGATTGCTGGCAGTCAGCCCAAACCACCATTTATCTCAGGAGTCCTAGAGTCAAAGCATAATTACATGACGTTTAGGCCCACTAGATCCCTTGAGTTGTGACTGCATTAGTCTTTAGCTGACCCCAGCTATTCATATTTATCATTCCTAAAAGTGCATCTTTTGATCCCATGGTTCCCAGACTGTGTGCCAAGGCACTGTGAAATACTTCAACAAATTCACAGGGCACAGCCACATTTCTCAGACATCCCTTGAACTACTAGCATGGTTTCAACATTAGGTCTTGTCACTCCTTTCAATGATAATGTATCTCTGCCAAGGTACATTTTTGATGATTGCTATGATAAAAACTAAGTAAACACACAAAATTCATTGTGGAATAAAAAATGAGGGAGGCATTATTCAATTGGATTCCAGAGTCTGAAAAGCTGTGAGGTATTCAACAGGTGTACATATCCCATTAGTAAGTATTTGTAGTTCTTTAAGAATAAAAATACGAGGAACACCTGGGTGGCTCATTCAGTTGAACATCCAACTTCGGCTGGGGGCCATGATCTCATGGTTCATGAGTTTAAGCCCCACATCCAGCTCTCTGCTGTCAACATGGAGCCCACTTTGGATCCTCTGTCCCAGCTCTCTCTCTCTGCCCCTCCCTTGCTCATGTTCTCTCTCACACAAAAATAAAAAATAAACATTTAAAAAAAAGAATAAAAATATGAGTATGTGTTTCAATTTCCTTTATTACTTTTTTTTCAAATGTTATGTTACCACATAGATACTTAACTAAACCATCTGGACAATACCCACACACTAGAAGGAACTTGGGAGTTCCTTTCTGATTTCATGCATGATTATTTCTTCTCCAGAAGATGGCAAATCACATCAAGAACTGCCTCCTCTCCGGAGTCCTAGGTGGCTCAGTTGGTTGAGCATTCAATTCTTGATTTCGGCACAGATCATGACCCCAGGGTCGTGGGATCAAGCCCCATGTTGGGCTCTGTGCTGAGCGTGGAGTCTGCTTGAGATTCTGTCTCTCTTTCCCTCTGTCCCTTCCCCCATTTACACACTCTTTCTTCCTTTAAAAAAAAATATTGCCTCCTCTCCTTGCAGAATGATGTTTGGTCCCCATCCCACTGGGATTGGTGGGAGAAAGAGCCCTTGAGAACAATTACTAATCTTAAATAGAGAAGAGTATGAAATACCACCTCAACTATACAGTCCTCTTTCAACTGTAGGACAGGGTTTCCTCCCTCTCTTATTTTTATGATTTCATCAGAATGACCCCACAGTGTGCTTTTATTGAGAAATCCCATGAGATTCTCAGTGAAACAAAAGCAGATTCTGCCCCTCCTTGCCAGATTCTTCTATTTCTATTGTTCCCACCACCCTTCCCCTCCTCTCCAAGTTATTTGTTAAAGCTGAAGTGATTATAAAATGATCACAGAAAAACAAACAGCATCCAGCCTGATTTTGTGTGAAGAAGCAACTTTCTGGAAACAAAATGCCCTTCACTTTTCCAGGCACTATTAAGTAAATTTCCTCTTTCAGAGCACTAATCAGCATCCTAGAAGGGCAAATCCATCTCCTATGGGTAATGATTTGCTCCCACCGAATAGTTTAATTACTCCAGCTCACCAAAGGTTCAGGTCCACTGTAATTAGAATACCATAAACTTCAACTGGGTATAGCAAGGACAGTCATTTGTGTCTTTACTCTGCCCTATTTTTACAAGTTCTCAAAGTAAGTTTTCAAAACTCCACACAATCAGTCAGATATTCAGACAGAATGGATCTGATTGATGTGATTGGAGAAGTCTCCCTAGGATGAGAAAACTGGACAGTGGCTTGGTTGTTTGGTATAAAATTTAGTCTCTAAAGGTAAGAATGTATTGGTATCTCTGTTTAGGTAACCAACACAAGTAAGAATTAGGCTTAGAATAATTGTGAAATAATTATTCAAATGATATTTTAGAGCACTTAGCCCTCACTTCCTCAGTTTAAAGTTAAGATACATTAAGGTCAGCAGAGGTTATCAACACAAAGTTAAATAACTAGTCAATGGCAGAGCCAAATTAGATCCCCAGTCTCTTGCACTATATGGAAAAGGCCAAGTTGCACTTTTTCTTTGTAATTTTATTCGTTGTATATTCTTTGAATATAAATAGAACCAAGTCCAGACACTCAGTTTCACTCAAGACCAACTTACTAAACATTTCCATGTGCAAGATATTATGTAAGGTACTAAAGGGGGCTGTAAAGTTGACCAAAAATGCCCTCGGCCCTCAAGGAACTTACACTCTAACGTAATCTAACAGTATAGTAAAACTTTGAATTGTGAGTAACTTGTTCTGCGAGTGTTCCACAAGATGAGCAAACATTTCTAATAAATTTTAACTTGATAAAGGAGTGATGTATTTCAATATGAGTAGTGCATAATGCAGAACATCCCATGATCACAACTGAGCCAATGGTTCTTGAAACTTGCTTTGATATATGAAAGTTTTGGATTACAAGCATGTTTCCAGAACAAATGCTCGCAAACCAAGGTTTTACTATATTGTTCCTGTTTATTTGAGCAAAATAGATATCCAAACTTACTCTAGATTAAGATTTTTACCAAGTTTTTCAAACAGGAATTGATTTTTTTTTTTTTTGAGATTTGACAGTTTTTGACAGACTATAATCCTTCCTGATAATGTAACATTATTTTTGGACAGATCTTGTCCTTAGAACTAAGCATTCCTCTTTTCCCTTGAAAATTTGGAAGTCAATTTACAGGCGCCACACCTGAATGAATTCCTAATGACCTATTTTAACTATTGTGAATTTGCCCTAACTAGTGTGATTAACCTCTTCTATAAAATATATTTTTGTAAATACAGAGTAGGGTTAACTTGACTGGGAAGTAGCCCCTTTGGATGCCAAAGTTCTCTGTCAGGGAGGTTGAGGTTGAGGGGAATGAACAGAAGCCACTTAGAGGAACTGCTGAAATCAACTCCACTATTTTAATGAGCTCTGAAATAATTGCATACACTCCCTACAAAGGAATAAATGGGGTGTCTGGGGTTCCTGGCTGGCTCAGTCAGCTAAGCGTCAGACTCTTGATTTGGTGCAGGTCATGATCTCACAGATCATGAGTTCAAGCCCTGTGTCCCTCTGGATCCACACTTAGACTGCCGAGACTATCTGGGATTCTCTCTCCCTCTCTCTCTCTGCACCTCCCTCTCAAAAATAAATTAACTAAAAAAATTTTGTTTTAAGGAATTGGGGCATCTGGGTGGCTCAGTTGGTTAAACATCCAACTCTTGGTTTTAGCTCAGATCATGATCTCGTGGTTCATGAATTTAAGCCCCACATCGAGCTCTGCACTGTGAGCACAGAGCCTGCTTGGGATTCTTTCCCTCTCTCTCTGCCCCTCACTCATGCACGTGCACACTCTCTTTCAAAATAAATAAACTTTAAAAAAAGGAATAAATAGGGTTTCTAAGTGAAGATAGAAAATAAAGAGCTTCCCCTGATGTAAAAGTACTCCCTACCCTTTATATTTTTTTGCATGTTTATAAATTTTATAGATAGAAACTGTATTAGAAAGAAGACGGGCAAAACCATCAGAAGTCAAAGAAGAGATATGTGTATTTTTATTCTATCCTTAACTCATTGATCCTGATCCAGAGCAGAGTCCAATACCCAACATGATCTATAATACACACCTACATGCCTCTATGCCTACAAAAAGGTAAAGAATAATGGAAGCAAATGAGGACAATGGCATTCATGCTAAGGCCTCACAGGGTAGTATTTAGATTTTGAAGTTTAAGAAGGTGAAAATCAAGAGCATACAATGTCAACAATGCTAATAAGAATCAAATGGGCTGAGTATGAACAAGTTCAGAGTGGAGTTGACCTTTCTTACTCATGATCTTCAAATGATGTGTTGAAACACTCTGTGCCATTTGGTACTTATAGTCCAACAACTCTCAGACTCCATGTGTGACCTAAAAACATCTGGCATGAAACTACAACTGCTCTGCACATATGCTCTGTCTAATGTTGAGTAGCACAATGTCTCAAATTAGGCTAGGGACCAATTTCACAATGATGTTTTATCTTCTGTGCAACCAACTCAGTGCAGCTGTTGTTCCCTTCCACCACCATAAGATGTCTCATATTAGGACCACCTCTGGAAGAACCAATCTGATCTTGCTCATACAAAGTGGAATACTGGGGGGGGGGGGCACTTGGGTGGCTCAGTTGGTTGAGCGTCCAACTCTGGTTTTCAGCTCAGGTCATGATCCCAGGGTTGTGGGATCAAGCCCCACATCGTGCTCTGAGCTGGGTGTGGAGCCTGCTTAGGATTCTCTCTTTTTCTCCCTCTGCCCCACTCTCCACTCACACACTGTCTAAAATAAAACACCAAAACAAAACCAAAAAAAAAAAAAAACCAAAGTGGAAGACTAGGAGTCAGATATTCACTCATGACTCATGTTGTGCACATTTATGGAACACCTGTAATCAGCATGTATACTGTAGAACGCTGAAGAAGCAGGATAAATGAGACCCATCCCAGCTCTTATGCTACTCACAACCAGTTGTAATGACCCTACAGATAAGATTCCAGGACAGATCATTTCCAAAATACTCTGTTCTATTGTCAGACAGCGTTTTCTGCCTCTTAATTCACAAAATAGAGTCACTACATAATTCTTAAAGAAGTGATAAAATTGAAGCTACCAAGATT
Organism: Herpailurus yagouaroundi; assembly: GCF_014898765.1. Lineage (NCBI taxonomy): Eukaryota > Metazoa > Chordata > Mammalia > Carnivora > Felidae > Herpailurus > Herpailurus yagouaroundi. The sequence continues at coordinate 75,196,431 of NW_024412388.1, forward strand.
TCAGCATGTGGCATTTAGGATGTAGAGATTTGAAGTAGGGGAAGAATACTAGTACTTTTAAAAATAAGATGGCATGGAATTCAAAAGGCCTTGGTAACAAAAGAAAACCAAGAATTGTGAAATTTCAGATGATATTAAACTTATTTGAACTTCTTGGACTAAGTAAATTAGGTAATATGTTGCCATTTCTAAGTTACAGTCCTTTTCTTTAACCTGCAGTGTCTCACATGACCTTGATAAGTTTCCTGGGTGGTAGTCAGGGCTGGTATTTTTTCGTTCCATTTTGAAAATACGGAAAAAGATGCTCAAGGGTATCCCTCCTGGTTTTCTCCTGCCTTTGGCGGTTTCTTTTTCAGCTTTCAGATCCTCTGACTCCTTTTCAGTGTTAGAGCTCCTCAAGGGCTTGTCTCTAACCCCCTTTTCTAGTTCACCTTTGCCCACTGTATCAAGGAAATTCATCTAGTTCCATGTTACTGAATGCATTGATGACTGCATGTTGATGGCTTATTTAAATCTCTACTTTTATGACTTCTAAATGGATGATTTCCTAATCTCTACATGAATGTCTCCCCAATTTAAATCTCTAGCCCTTGGTGTCTAAGTTCCAGATGTCTGCTTAGTATCTCCAGTTTAATGTCCTAAAGTATCTCAAACTTAACATGAACAAAAACAAACTGTTGTTCTTTCAAATATTTATCCATTCTGAGGCTCCCACATTCTTCCCTGACTCAGCTACAGGCACCAACTCCACCCTAAGTACTCAGGGCAAAACCTAGGAGACATTTTTACTTCCTTTCTTTCCTTCATCTTCCACGGCCAAGCCATCCCCAACTTTTGACAGCTGTGTTCTTATCACCCTCACCATTATGTCTTAGGTCACATTTCCATGATCTCTTACTTTGGGAATGATGATTGTTCCCTAATTGATTCCCTGTTGCCACTTTATCTACCTGTATAATATTTTGGAGTTTATGAATTTGTAAAATGATATTGGCCTCAGAGCCTTTTGGTATTTTCCATAGATCACATGAAATAATATATGCTAAGCACTTATTCTGTCTTATAGTAGCTGCTTAAAACACAGTGACTTAGAAAGGTCTCATTGGCATCACGGTCTAGAGGAAAGAGCCTAGACTTTGGCCTGAAATATACCTTATTTTAAATCCCAGCTCCACCAATGTAATGGTAGTGTGATCTTTAGAAAGTTATTGAACCTCTCTGAGTTTACTTCCTCACCAATAAAACAGGAAAAGTAATGGTACCACTTGGTGGCATAGTAAGGATTAGAATGACAGATGCAAAATACCTGGTAAATAGAAACCACTTAACAATGAATAGCTTTTAGTGTATTTATAATCACTATTATTGCCTAAGTTGCATGGCTAGTCACATGCTCTAACACAGCTCAGAGCTCAGGTTCCAAATTCCAGTATTTGGACTCTAAGTTTGGTGCTCTTTCCACAAGATCCTGTCATTCAATAGCACACTTCAAGCAGCCAGTTTGTCATCCTTAATAAGATGAGTAACACTTTCCCTAGAATTCTAGTTTCCCCCTACCCACACTACAAGTCCACAATAATTAGCATCTATGATCTAATGGTTTCACAATGCTTTGGTGCTCAAAATAGTTACCCTGGGAGGAAAAAACAACCTCAAGGCTTCTCCACTGGAATTGTAAATGTGAGGAACAAAACAATTTTCTCTGACTGCACTGAACAGCTAGGAGGCAGGAATGGAGGGAGAGCTAAATTCCATACTTACCCATAAACAACTTGAGCTTTCACATGCACCCAACCAATATTTTAGGATTTAAAAAACTGGAGTCTTCAGACACAATTTGACCCATCTCTGTTTTGACATTAAACATTGGTGAGAAAAGAATGATTATGAATAAGTTTTATAATATCTTTAGCAAAAATTCTTTGAGTTTCTCAGATGAAAGATGCTTGTATGGAATATAGGTGATGATTCTTCTATGATTAGTTATATTCTATCCCGAATGCACTTAGTAAAGTATGTGCATAACATTACTAACCGTGATACTGTATTTTGAATTTACATTTTCAAGGCTTTATTGCTGTATGAATACTATTCAAGTAGTTTTCTCTAGCCAAGTTCTGTGTGTTTGCTTTGAATAACAGGCCTTCACTTGAAACAAATACTATTAAAATGGCTCCCACACAAGGAAATAAAAAGAAGTGAGATGAAGTTGACTGGTTATACACATATACACTGAGCATGAAATGAAACATGAGGAAGAAATAGCTTTTGAAGGAGATAAACTAGAGTTTGAGCAGTAGATATAATAAAGTGGGGAATCAGAAACAAATTCTCTGAATTAAATTAGGCTACATTTATGCCCTTAGTGGAGGCTAAGTCCATCTGGTAGGCACTGTGAGTGATTTCAAAAGATGGAATTTTTACCCTCAAGGAGTTTACAGGCTAGCCTAGAAAGCAGTGTGTGTGCGTGCACACACATACACACAAGTACACATACATACACACTTAAAATACTTACAAAGCAATATGGGAAAATGTGCAAATCATACAGAAAACAAAAACAAAAATCTTAGCTTGAATTAGCTCTGTAATAGAAACCAAACGCAATCTCCATATGCAAACAGCTACACAAATCCTTAATTTGAGTTTGTGTTACCACATTTATTTATTCTTTTGAACTAACTTAAAGTTCTTTAGGACAGTCAAAACTGTGCTTGTGTGGAACACTCAAATCAATGTAAGATCATCGTTCTACCTACTAGATTCTCTGTCCTGTTGTTCTGATGTGATGCAGTAGATACTGTATAAGCTTTCAAGGATCCACTCTGCTCAGTGAAGCCAACTGAATAGGCCATGGTGGATATGCTGCAGGAAATGCTCGAGTCTCTTAAGGTTCATGCATACACATAATCAAATAACCTAAGAGAGAGCTGTTCCTTTGGATAGCCCAGTGCCCCAGAGAAAATATCACACTTTTAGAATCAATAGTTTAACAGCCAATTAATAGGACTACCATGGCCCCTTGAAAGGGAATGATAGGGTAAGGGACCACACTCCCAGGGAGGTTGGACAATCTGGTGATACAGAGGAGATGGAAGAGGGCTCTGGTGCTGACCATGAAAAGCCAAGTGAACTTGACACAGCTGCTCTTTTTGGATCCTCTGTACCACAGGAACAGCAGGACTGCTAATGACTAGTCTCTTTACATTCTTCAATGGGAATTCCCACACAGGTGGTCCCAACAATCTTGGAATGTTTCTAGAATACTACAGTTGTCCCAAAAAGAAAAGGTCAGTTCCTCTCACCAAGGTTGGTGGAGATTAGCTATGTACCTCTACATAATATGCTATACTTTTTCTTCCATCCAAACTCTATGATGTCATCAGTCTGGATCAAGCCCCAGTTCCTCCATGAAACTGTCTCCTCCTCCCCCTTCTCTGACTTCCACTAACACTTCCTGTGCCACATTTCTGATCACTTACATTGTTAAATAGTCAAATTTAAATGCTTCCTCAAATTTGCTTTGTTCCTTTCCATAGGATGGTATGCTTTTCTAAAACACAGACTGCATTTCATACTTCTGTTTATTTCCCAGGGAACCTAACAAGATCCTTTGCATTGCCTCTTTTAGATTTCTTCCTGCTATCTCTTAAGGCAATCATGAACTGTCATTGAATTGAGGCTGTCACAGGTTGGGTCTTTAATAGGTAACCAAAGCTAACATCAGATCTAAGGCTGAGGACAACTGTGACCATCAAACAGCAGCAACTATGATAAGAGGCAACACACACACACACACACACACACACACACACACACACACACAAAACATAGTGAACAACACTAACCAACAAACATCACTAAGTGTCTTCTAAGGTCTCAGCCTAAGTGAGGCACTAGGGATAAGATGGGTTACAAACTCTTCATTCCAAAGCACTGGGTTCCTTTAGGAGCTCTAGTTCTGATACCTAAAGTCAATGAATGTCCAGACATACATGGTCTTGAAATGTGTTAAAGTTGGTGATTACAAGGCAGCCATAAATACAGACTAATACAACTCTGGGCTCATCTATGAAACCAGGGCAATATTGCCTGGCTACCCAAATCTGGAAAATGTTTCTATGGAGTATATTCTCTATTTGGGTTGATACTCTTATTCCCAAGACCTTCATCACTTCAAAGTAACAAGTGAAAACTGATCTGCTCCAAGGATGGCCTAGACTATTTTTTGCTGGCCTTGTTTGTTTTACAATGAAGATTCACATTTGGCTTATGAAATTTCTTTCAATATATTATATAAAATTAGAAATCACTTTTAATTAACAAAATTCCCAATTGTATTTATACATCAGGCACCATTTGTCCATGTAGAGATTTTGCTCAAAAGCAATCCACTTTTGGTAAACTCTGTGAGAAAAATCTGAGTTAAGTTTTGGGTACCCCTGAAATAAACTGTAAGTGCATACACAGCTTAATGACTAGGAATTCATAAGAGATTTATACCTTCATCCAGTAACCTTCCAATACCTAATTGTTTCTTTTTGTTTGGCTTTAACCAGTAATAACAATACTCCTTGAGCAACCAGACATGTTTGTGCTGAGACTAAAAGAAGCACATGAGTTGCAAACACACTGTGTCAGAGCCCAATAAATGATTTCTTGAACTCCTTGCAAACAGGGTTCTGGACACATGCTTCTGATATTTCCTGGTATCTCTATGACAAACCCACGTCAATGAATCAATTATATCACATATACAAAATGGTATATAAACAATACTAAAAAAATTATATAACTACTTGAATAATTTTGTTTCTAAATCTAGTCCTACAAGTCACAGAGAAACATATAATATACTACCTTTCTAGAGGGAAGCAGCTGTATAACAGAATATGGATTATCCATTCTTCTTCGGGAATAATTTTTTGTCTACAAGCTAATATTCCACTATGCCCATGGAGACGTATGCCATAGCACCCCACCTGATGTCCTCATATATTTGCTTGGTACTCTGGAGATAATTTCTTAATCTGATAGCCAAAACACAATATCAATGTTGGAGCCATGTGTCAGAGAGCAGGATTGAGTGATTAAGCTGTTTCTCTTTAAGAACAAAATGAATGCCAGAGTTCTTTGGGCTCTAACTTTCTTGGAAGCTACACAACCCCATGTAAGATACCATATTTTTGTTCTATTTGGTTTTATTCTATAATTATTTATATATTGTTCCAGGTCCTACTCCAGGTAGAGGAGATATAAAGATGACTAGGACATGAATCCATCCTGGAGATAAACATAAAATTGGCCATACATGCACAACAAAGCTTACACAGTCAGCCTCAGTCTGGTTGCAAGGCTCAGTAATATTCCCCGCAGTTGGGGTCCTGAACCACTTTCAGGCTTAGACCTATCTATTACCCCACTCACTTTTGCTCTCCAGATCAACTCTGACCGTACGCAAAAGGAATCGAACATTCTGCAGCTAGGTATCAATATTCCTGGACTGAAGACACAATCTGTCTTCCAATACTAATAAATGCCAGAAACTACTAGCTCTTTACTAACACTACTTGTTCAAATCCTCACAACAAGCCAACAAAGTATTACTCAACCCATTTTATAGAAGAAGAAACTGAGAATCTGAGAGGTGACATACCTTTCCCCAAATCATGCTGTCAAGTAAATGATAGAACAAGGATTTGGCCCTAGATTCCTAGGACTTCAAAATCTTTTCTCCATGAAGCTCAAGGTTTCACTCCAAAGCCCAGCACTGGGCTTGACTGCCTACTTTTAATTCCCACTGATGATGACCACTGCCTTCCTACTTCCTGTCCTCCCAAGAATCTGCCTGTCCTTCCAGATTCCCCATGACTATCAACTGTCTCCTCCACTTACCCTGGTTACCATAACAGACTATTTTCCTGACAGAGCCATAGCCCCAGAAGGCATTTGGCTCCCACATCTCCTGTCCCTATGGGTGGGGAAACCAGTGAGAGGTTCTAGCCCCAGCCCAACTGGCTGACTGGCCATGGTTGACCAACTGTAATGGTAATTTTAAGGGAGCACAGCTTTTAAAATACCACTTTCCTCCTCCTTTCTTTGTTGCTAAGAATCAAAAGACTACTGAGGGTAGCTTGTTCTGTGCTTTAAAAGTGCCAAAAAGTATCTCTCCCCCAGTTTTTTTCTAAGCATAAAGCCAGACTTGAGGTTCTGTGAAGATTCTAGACCTCTTATAGCATATCATGCAGGGTAGCGCATGTATTCTATTTATTGTTTTGATTCAAATGCAATCCTACATTTAGAAGCAAAAATAATTGTTTCAATATATTCAGTTCTTCCTTTTTCCTTTCCTCTCATGCCCATTCCCCCAAATCAATCAAAACAACAACATCACAAACACAACACAAAGTAATTAACCCATGATCTATAATAATTCTGACTCAGATTAGTGGTCACAAATGAAATCGGCTGATTGTCCCTTGTAAATTTTAGGTAGGTCCACCATGATTTCCTGTATTATTTGCATGTAAAAAGCTCATCTTACTCAAAGATCCCTGAAAGCTTTGTGGACATCAGCATTTATTATTTCCATCTTCTACCAAAAAAAAAAAAAAAAAAAAAAAAAAAATCAAATGCCCAGAGAGGTTAAGGCATCAGCAAAGAGCCACAGAGTGATGCACTGGAAGTCCTATGAGGAGTCCTTTCTCCAGAAGCCTAATTTCTAAAGCAGTGTTCTATCTACTCAACCATGCTACCTCTCATTAAGAAAGATGGAGCATCATCATAAAAAATCCTTTAGCTTTCTAACATTAACTACCTTTGTGCATCTCAAGTCTAATGCTTCACAAAGGCTTGGAAATTAATTAGACATTTTATTTAACTGCTACTTGACTAAAAGTTAAAAAGTATAATTTTCTATTGCAGAATAAGAACCAGAGAGACTAATTTGGTAGAGTTGTTAAATTTTACAAAGCCCGAGTCTCAATTTTCAAAAAATATTGTACATTTATTTATTGAAGTGAATGAAACATTTGCTATAAAACTATTCAATGGAAAGTTTAACAAAGCATAATTTACTTTTCATTTACAGAACAATGGAAAGTAGAAGGAAATCTCCTCCAAGGTATTAGAATCATGTACAGTTTCATATTTGACTAAAAAATTATTTCCCTAGCCTGTTTTCTCAACATTAAGGATATGCAGAAAAGTATCGCTTGCATTCATCATGAAAATTACAGAAAAATGACTGAAACTACTGAGAACATTATTAAATAAAACATATACTTATTATCTTTTTGTCTCTGTCTTTTAGTCTATGGTTTACAGAACATTGACTCTTCTTTACCAGTCCTCCTACTCAGAAATTCAATTGCATTCTACTCCCAAATGTGGGAAGTCAAAGAACTCCCACACAACTTCATCTGGGGCATTTGAGGGTGAAATCCACACCCGGGATGTGGATCCACACTCTCAACCACCACCTGCTGGGAATGCACCCTCCAATTTAAGTGTGGCAAATGGGGCAGTGGGAGGCCTTCTCTTCCCCCAGCAGATGGTAAGCAGAATCAGAAGTTCTTTGTTCCAGGTGCATTGAGTTTCTAAATGAGGATGGGGCCCACTTCTCCTTATCTGATTATGCATGAGCACAGCAACTCAACCCAGGAGGCTAAGGCAATGAATATGTGCCCTGATACATTCGATGTGATAATACAGAATTAGGAAAAAGGGAAAAAAAGTGTATCCTTGTTACCACCCACTATTCATATTCAGATACAGAACGAGTGAGCTGAGCTTGGTATCATAGAGTGTTGTCATCATGTATTCCAGGAAACCCTATCAGAGCGCCCAGTCACCTTGCCCATACAAGTGTAAAGGTTTTGGGGAATATAACAGGAAGTCTTAGAATCAAAAATGTAACTAATATAAATGAATATCGTCTTTTCTGGTGGAGTACAACAGAGAAAGCATAAACGTGTGTGTGTGCATGCACACATGCACGTGCTTGTGGGAAACTGGTCAGCTCCATGAGGTATGATGATGCCACCATGGGCACCATGGTGAGGTATGATGATGCCACTATAAGGTCATGGGCAGCCATGAGGTATGCTACTGACTTCAACAAGCTCAGGATTCTAAAGACCCATAAGCATCAAATACAGGACCCTAAGCAACAGCAGTGAGGTGGTGGTAAAGGGAAATGTGATGGGGCCAGGACCCAGAGAACAGACTCAGAGGGAATCAGGTGAACTCTCAAAAGGTCCCAGCAGACAAGAGATGGAGGCTCTCACAGGAGAATGGGGTTCCATTTGACTTTATGCTTCTTAAGCAAGGACTAGTATTTCATTTATTGCTGTTTTCTCGGCAATACAGTAAGCATACAGTATATATTTGCCCCAGAAAGAAGGAAGAAAGAAGCAAGGAAGTGAGGAAAAATGAGGGATGAGCAGAGGCTTAGATAATTAGGACTAGGGAGATCCAACTGTAGGTAGCAGAGGCCCAGGCCAAGAGTACTCCTAATCAAAATTTGCAGGAACAGGAAACTATGGGACAGATATGGGGTGGGAAGCATAAGACAGGAATCAGTTATTGCAAGTAGAATAAATGGACTCTGACACTTAGAATGTCAGGGAAATTCCAATCCTGCAAACAGCATCAACTGTCAGAGGAAACCTGCAGCCATGGAGACATGATACTAAAACCCTGAGCTGGTGAGGGGAAGGTTTAGTACATGGACTCAGTGTGTGATTGGACCCTTCTAGGTAGGGGTGTATGTGTAAGACAGACAGACAGACAGGCAGACATATAGACAGGGATGCAGAGATACAGAGAGAACAGAAGAAAGAATATCTTTGGGGCTTTTCCTTATTTGATTTACTTATTCATTCAATCACCAAGCATTTACTGAATGTCTACTTTGTATTACCCACTGTGCTGGGCACTAGAGAGACAAAACATCTATTTCATTTGGAAGGATATGCATGTATAAGGAAAACAGGGATGAGTAAACATTAATACCTGTTCCTTCCAAAGCCTGGGAAAGGGGCCCAGCAACCAACAGCACAGATCATTGGTGGGGTAGGTAGAGGGATCCCTCATTGAGGAGGTAGAGGGATTATCCAAAGTAATGTGTCGGTCACTCCCAACTGACCTTTCCCCTTCCATACATTTACTGTATCTAAAACCTCAAGAATCAGAAACATCACTCTTGATCAATTACTGCTCCAGATCCATAATAGTAGCCAAATAAAGAAGCAGAGGATGATGGCACAAAGAAAATTCATCTTACTCTGAAGTTCTTATAGAACTTCCTATAGAAGTCATGATTCTTGAAGGCTTTGTTGTTGTTAAGACAAAGAAAATATCATTTCTGCAGGTAACCAGATAAAGAAGTTTTACTATTTAGTATTTGAAATAAATGCATCCTGAAAATACGTAACACAAAAAGAGAAGGCTCAGAGAAAACATGAGGTCTTTCTTCAGAAACTTGAAGACAGGACTTTTACCATGTGAGAGAGAATTAACCTTGTTCCATGATATTCTCAAGGAGCAGAGTGAGGATCATTGGGATGTAAGCTCTGCCCAGATACTAATAAATGAATTGCTAGCCAAGAGCTATCCATGAAAGAATGGTCTATCATAACATGCATTGGCATGCTTGCACCACTCAAAGCAGAGAATAAAACAGGTACCTACTGTGTAAGGATCCAGAGAAACCTATCAGAGACCATTAGTACTGAGAACCAAAGAGTCCAATATACCAACTCAGACCCAAGGATGGTAAGCACAGCAGCACCAACATAAACAACTCTTCTACATCAGGTAGGTTAACAGCTGTACACCCTCAAGTGAACAGTCACTGGGAAAAGGACTCCAGCCAACAGCTAATTGGCAGAAGGTGAGGTGGAATCAGTCCTTGTTAGAAAGTAAGAGCTACAGGGTAATTGGCTGGTATCCTGAACAGGCCTCTAGAAGGGTAGCCTGCAGTGTTCATCTGGATGAGAAGGTAAAAGTCTGGGTCTGTGTGTTCCCCATACTGTCTTACCCTAACTCAGTTGTTTCCAGTTGTACTGTGTGAAGCCCTTGTAGTCCAAGAAGGTACCTCACAGGAGCCCTGAGGAAAATGTTGAGAAATAAAGAATCTGGAATCCTTATTTCCCATGTCAAAGAGAAGCTTCTTGTTTTATTTGTGTACATTTTCTTTGAATAAATGTCACTCTTGTTGACTGCAAGCAGAATATCCAGCCCAATGCTCCAATGAAGTTTGAAAACCATAAATGTAGAAGGGTTTCAAGCCTTTCACATCTCATTCCAACCTTCCACGAAGGAAAATCCAAGGACATAATGAAATCATCCTAGATGGACAGTTGGGCTATAACTAAGAAACTTCAGATGTGTACAGCCAAAAGACGAAGAGCTATCCCTGCTTCTCTACCATGTTTCTGAGTTCCTATTTGGATGGTTCACATTACTTGTCTCTCTTCTACCTTCTTCCAGTGTGGCTCCTTTGTTGACTCTAATTGCAAGGCCCAGAAAGACCAGGGAAGCACAGGGAAGTGGACCTCTGCATCCTTCTCTAACTCTGAAAGTGATAAGTTTCTGCAGACCATTATCATCAGATAGGGCTTGAGGAAAGGAGTTACGTAAAAGCAGTTCTCAAAGCCTATGTGCAATCTAGCCCAGTTCACAAGTGCATGCCAAAACAGGCATTAGTACTAAGGCCGAGGTCAAAACTTGTTTGCTAAAAACAACACTATGTTTTAAATTTTACACAGGTACTGAGGTCCCAGTGGATGCCTGGGTTGGATTTAGGATCTTGCCTACCCCTCCATGGAGATCTATGTGATTACACAGCATGTCAGAGTAATACAGAAGGGTTCCATCCATTACAAATGTATTTGCTTATGATTTACAATTGGGAAAGCAGACATCAGGCCTATGGCAGCAAAATCACTTCCTGCTTTTGCCTGCTGCTGCACTGAACCCACACTAGAATTAGATTTTTTGTTTTGTTTTGTTTGACAGAGAGACAGGGAGAGAGACAGAGAGAGACACAGGGAGAGACACAGGGAGAGAGACAGGGAGAGAGACAGGGAGAGAGACAGGGAGAGAGGGAGGGAGAGAGGGAGGGAGAGAGACAGGGAGAGAGACAGGGAGAGAGGGAGGGAGAGAGGGAGAGTGAGCACACATCTTATGCAAGCAGGGAAAGAGAAAGAGGAAGAGAATCTTAAGCAGCCTCCACGCTCAGCAGCCCAACAGAGCCTGATGATGTAGGGCTCCATCCCATGACCCTGGGATCATGACCTGAACCAGAATCCAGAGTCACTCACCCAACTGAGCCATGCAGGCACCCCAGAATTCTATTTCAATCGCTCAGGGATATTACTGCAAAACAAAGGTAAAAATGCCCGAAAAAGACAGGGATGGTCTTCTTTTGATAAGTTCTAACTTGAGCTGAAAGTCTGTTTGTTGTGGAAAACTTAGGAAGGAATTCAAGTACTGGAATTCATCCCCTTTCTTCAAGCACTACTGCCCCTGATCCTGCTCCCACTCCCATCTCCAATTTGCATTGCCAAAGATCTCTTTGATCCAATGCAATCCAGTAAGTACCAGAATGATTTTTTTATAGTGTGAACACAATAAAATTATATTTCTCACCCATGTACAGTCTACTGAGGGTGTTCTGGATGATGAGATTTCTAGTTTCAGGAAAACATATTTTTCCCTTTCCAGACAGTAACTTACACAATTAAAATATTTACCAATATTTTATAACTTTAAGTGTAGAAAACTTATTTCCATTTAGATTACTTTACCTTACCCATTTTTAAAACATAATTTTCTTGAGTATTTCTACTCAAGTATCACATCAGAAGGTATATTGGTTTTTGCTTCAATTATCACATATAATTTAAGAAATTCATGAGAAGAATGGTCTATTATATTTATCCTGATTTTTTTTTTTTTTTTACCTTTTCTGATGTTCTTTCATTTCTTAAGGAAACATCCTTAAGAGTTTTCATTTCCTTTCTGTTGAGAGAACTCCTTTAGCCATTCTTTAAGGGTAGGATTTTTTAGTGACAAATTTTAGTTTTCTTTTGAGAATGTTGATTTTGTCTTCATTCCTGAAGGATATTTTTGCTAGATATAAAATTCTGGGTTGACTGTTCCTTTCTTTCAACTCTTCAAAAATTCTGTGCCATTTTTCTTCGGTCTGGCCTTCTGTGTTTCAGATGAGAAATTCATCATATGAATCGATACTAAATTCAAACTAACATTCAATTCAATTGATAAATTGTGTGTCATTTATCTCTAGCTGCTTTCAATTTTTTTTCTTTGTATTTAGTTTTCAAAGTTTAATTTTATTGTATTTTAGCATAGATTTCTTTGGGTTTATCCCACTTAGAGTTTGCTCAGATTCTCGAATATGTAGGTTTGGAGCATTCATCAAATTTAGGAAATTGTCAGACTTTTTTTTCCAAATAATCTCTCTTTTTCCTTCTCTCTTTCCTTCTCTCCTTCCTCTACTTTTTAAAATAAGTTTATCTTCTCTGTGTTTAAGTTGTATAAACTTTATTGATCTTTCCTCAGGTCCACTGATTCTATCCCCTATCATCTGTTCCCTACTACTGAGCCCATTCACTATTTTCTTTCGCTTTTAATAATTTTCAGTTCTATAATTTCCATTTGGTTCTTTTTTATAACTTTTATTTCTTTGCTAAGATTTTCTTTTTTTTTTTTTTTCTTTTTTCATTTGATTCAAGAGAATGTGTCACCGCTGTTGAAGTATTTTTACGATGGCTGCTTTGGAATTCTTGTAAGATAATTCCAACATCTGAATCATCTTGGTGTTGGTGTCTCTTGATTATCATTTCAAGTTGTTATTTATGTGGTTCTTGATAAGTGACTTTTTATTGTATCCAGATATTTTGTATGTTGTATTAGTGGGCTCTAGATCCTATTTGATCTTCTGTTTTGTAGATAGTCCCCCTGTCAAGGTGTAGTATGATGGCTAGGTGAGTATGTCCAGCATCTTGCTGGGTCCTACTGGCATTACTTATGCAAAAATGGAGCACTTACTCACACTGCCTCATTGCAAATGGGTGGAGTGGAAGTTTAGCTCCCTCTTCAGCTTCTAAGACACACTTCCTGCTTAAAGTGGAGCACTGACTGGCACCACCTCATTCCCTTCAAGTTGGGGTATAAACTCAGTTTAGCTTCCCACTCTGCCCCACTGGTACAAGGAGGTCAGAAGCTTGGGACTGACTAGTAGCAACACATTCTACTTTTATCAGTCCCATTGATTCCAGGTCAGGGTGGGGAGCCTCAGCCATCTTCTGGGTCCCACTGACACTGGTGAAGGGTAGGGTAGTGATAAGCCCATATTCTCAACATCTGTCCATGTCTTGCTGCTGCTGGGGTAACTGTAGGTTTGGCTCACAGTAGAACCTTGTTTTGCTGGTTTCTTAGAGTAGAGCATGAGCTCTGTGAAGAGACAGAGGTGTCTGACTCATCTTTACATTTCTAGAACCTCATATAGCATGATACAGCTATTCTTGATAATTAAATGAATAAATAAAATAATGAATTAAAGAGAGGATGGGATTAAATGAACTTCATGGGCTCAAATTTCTGGAGTTTTAGATTCACTAAACCTAAGGGAAGAGCCCAGATAATCTTTTCTCTAATTCATTTAATATTTAAACACAAGATTTAGAATTTCCACTAAAATAAATTGATAACCCACCTTCCTGAGAAGATGATTTGATTAAATTCTCAAAAATGTCAATGAGTAAGCTCTATACTACCTCTTCTGAGAAGCAATTTGAGTTTTTCAGAACTCAGAACTATACATGTCCCTCCCTTTCTCCCTATGTGGATAGACCAGGAAGCCAGAAACCCACAAGTTACAGCTTTGCTGGCTGTTTCCCAGTAGCGTGCTTTCAATTTTAAAGAAGCATTATCTGGAGTCATTAAATTAACAATACTCTCCAGTGCACCCACTCTGTCATCCATCTGCTTAAGATGCTTGTCAGATGATACCCTCCTGTATCTGCAGTCTTCATCTGGATTTCAAAGCTATCAAACCTGGCTCCAAGGTAGTGCACCTTCTGTTCCCAGCTACAAAACTCTCATCTTTCAATTCTAGCGACGATGTAGTGACTAGTAATACTTCCCTCCCCCACAAGTCCCCGGTAAGGATCTTGGATCTTTGGAATACATTTATACTTGGAGCATGGTGAGTGGAAAACATTTTAGGGATCAGAATATGTAGAAAGGTGCTTGTAAAAGAGACTCAGGTTGTTATTTTCACTCTCCCTCAACCAAAAAGTCTGACCCTGGGTTATCTTACTTTTTTCCAAATGTCAGTTCATTTCTTACAGCCTGAAAACTCCTTTCTTCTTCATCCCCATGGACAAAAATGATAAAAATATTTGGCCATCATTGGAATCCAACCACGACCCTGAATTTACTAAAAGCAAATCAAAACATAACCTTCAACTGCAGAGAAATTCCATGAGTAAATGAGATAAAGTGAATAAAATTACATGGCCTTTTAACCATAATTATTTGTAAAAACTTTGGCTCCCCTTTATTTCAAAGTCCTACAACTTAATATAATCCCAACCCCACAACTTCTCCCCCCAAATCACAATTGCACACTTCTCCACTTCAACCCAACTCAATTGAATTGTACTCTGAAAGGCCAATTATGTGTTTTCCTAAGTTCAAATCTCTGCTCACACCTTCTGCCCTGCCTGGAAAGCCTGCTGTTCCTTTCTTAATGTCCATGGATTACATCCATGTAATCAATGGCATCTTCAGTTTTCAGTGGTCCCTCATTTGGAACTCCTATGCCAGTTGTTTTCTACATCACTCACTTAACACCTAACATTCACTGCTTTTCTTATTATCCTTCTATGCCAATAGTTCTCAAAGTTTATTACTCATCAGAATCACTTGGAGTGCTGCTAAAAAGATAGATTTCAGTGGTTCCCCTGAAGAGAGGCTGATTTAGTAGGTAGACAGAATTCTAAAGATGGGCCCCCCACAATTCCCATAGCCTCCTTATTCAATCAAACACTAATTGAGGTACTGCTATGAAGGGATTCTTCAGATGTAATTTAAGTCTCAAGCTGGTGCAACTTAAAATGTGGAAATTATCTAGTTGGGTCTACTCTAATCATATGAGTGCTTCAGAAGCAGAGAGTTTTCTCTGATACGTAACAGCAAAAGAAGTCAGAGAGATTCTAAGCATGGAAAGGACTCCATGTGCCTTAGCTAGCTTGAATATGGGAATGGCCATGTGGGAAAAAAATGTAGGTGGCTTCCAGGAGCAAAAAGCTGCCCTCAGCTGACAGCCAGCAAGAAACTGAATTTTTCCAAAAACCTAAGTAAGATTTGAACTGGATTTTTCCCCAGAGCCTTCAATAGGAACCTAACCTAGTTAGACCTTTAACAAAGAACCTAGCAACATGACCTAAACTTCTGATTTCAGAACTATGATATAATAAATACATGTTGTTTTATTCTAAGTTAGTGGTCATTTGTTCCACAGCAATAAAAAAACTAATATAATAAATATAGGGCTGGGCCCAGGAATCTGTGTTTCAACAAGTAGGTGGTCCTTGACCTTCTTCGAAAGGTCCCTGACCTTCTTTCGAAAACTTTTTCGAAAGTTTCATAATTTTCATTCCATCTGTTAATAAACTAAGTTCACAACTAATTTCCTGCTTGGGAAGATAAGATAATTTGTCATCAATTCCACCTCACACAGATATAACCCTTGAATACATTTTTACCTTGTAAAAGTCTCAAAGGTAGATAACCGATTTGTATCCAAATATGATACCCAAAATTTGTGTTTGGACAAGTCTTCAGTCATGGAGAAAACAAGGAAATGCTGTGAAAGCAGAGAATGGCTTCTGGATGGACCATTAAGTTCTCTATAGCTGTACATTGGCTATACAGCAGTGACAGGAGGCTCTTGGTCTACTAGACAGGCTTCTGTCTGAAATTTGACAAGGGGTACCCTAAAGCTGGACTTAAACATGCCATCTAGGCCACTGGTCTCTCAGCATGACCAGCCACCCCAGGTGTTACCAGAATATTTGCTAGGTAACATGTGGTAGCAGGTAAACTGCTTTCCAGGCATCAGAAAATGTGAGGCACAGAAGAGCAAGGATTTGAGATTCCTGAATATTTTGAACTTCTATCACGATGGGGATTCTCCTGGTATTCTTGATGGGAATAACCTTTCCAATAAAGAAAAACATCAAAAATAGTAATGGAAAGGAATCTGGAATTCATATAGTTCGAGTTCCTGAGCCAAACTCTGCTTTACTATTTCTGGTAATGGGAGCACACTACCTCACAAGCCAGCCTATTCCATGTCTGGACACCACTATTACAGAGTGCTTCCTCAAGCAGAACCATAATTTGCCTCTCTGTATCTTCCCCTTGCTTGCTGTAGAGTGACTCTTGCAGCCACTCCATAGTGTTAACCTGGCCTTGAGTACCCTGTAGACATCTGAAGACCTCCATCATACCTTTCCCCTTTGCTGTGTATGTTTTTAGGTAAATACCTCCATTCTCTCCAAAAATATATTGTTGTAGATTTTCCCTACACTATTCCACATGATTGGTGTCTCAGAAAATCAACCACATCAGTAGTGAGGAGTAAGGCCTGGGAAAGGCAGAGTATTTACAAAAACAAGAGAGGGTAGTGAAGTAACAAAGAGGAACAGAGACACACACAAAAAAGAAACTGACACACAGGCCAAATAGTATGCAATCCTTCACAGCTCTAAAGTTCCCAAAGAATACACAGGATTCGAAATAGCTGTTTTAAGCCCACTACTACCTTAAAAAAATCATTTCCTACCATCGTGCCACTATTTTATAGACCCTACCTTATTCACGCCCCTATTTCTGCCAGAATCATAAAGCAGCTTCAATCACAAGCCCTAATGGAGTCTCTAACCTGAGCCAGGGAACAAAGAATATTTTAAAGACAAAACGAATAGATCTCAGAGGAGGAGAAGCAGCCCTCAGTCCCCTTTCGTCCAGTTCCTACAACATCATCTTTGTCTTATCTGTCAATATCTAGAAGTCTGAAAGCTAAATATGTACAGTGCTCATGTGTCTAGACAGACAGACAGTTCTAGACAAATCATTGAGCTGAATTTTTATGCTTCAGAAATATTTTAAACAAAGGTACGGCTGTAGTGGTTTTACACTGCACATGCTCATAGCTTGAATGCAGCAGGAATTCAAGCAAGCATGTTCAGGTTCTGATGGAAGGGAAAAGATCTGACATTACAAAAAAGTTTCTTTTCGGTTTCCCTCTCCCTTCCCAGCAGCCCAGTGCAACACCTGTCTCATCAGCAGGGGCACTCGGAAGGGATGGGCCTCAAGGCACCTCAGTCCCAAGATTCTCCATGCCTCATTCTTCATCCGCGCTGCTCGTAATGTTCCATCACTGGCACAGTTACACCTGAACACTCTGGTGCTGCCAAACACCTGGCTTGATTTTCCACTGTCCAAATGAAAAATAAGCATAATCTGCTTTTTGAGGATACAGCAAATGAGGGAGTTCATGACAAATTGTGTTGGTTTATGCAGAATAGTGATAATAAGATACAAATGAGAATTTTTTGCTTAATGAATAATACTAATCACGTTTCAACAAATGCTGTGCCCTTCTAATTAGAGAGACTGCATAAAATCAGCTTAATTTATTTGTGACTAGTTATACAGAGTTTAAATATTTACTAGAGATTTACTCAAATGTTTGAGAGGATTTTAAACATTTCCTACAGTTGAAGCGGTCTGCCTAGTTCTGTGGGGTGCAGTGACAGCTCTAACTTGTGGGGCTCTGTGATTTTGCAGTGTGTCATGAAAATCCTGGATTCAAAATGAAGAAAGGGTATTATTGATTTACATGCTAATTCTCCAACTGTTACTCATTTTCTTGATTCCAGCTTCCAAAGTTGCTCTCCCAACATTCATCACTGCAGTACACTAGAGGGGATGAGCATCTTTTTCAATAAATTATAGGAACTATGACTAATTACGGTGATATTAACTATGCAAAGTAATGTGTAACTTAAAATGGATACGTTCATCATTTCAAATTATGCCTTTGACTTTTGATGGTCTAATACAGGCATGCTCTTTTTGTATTGAACATGTACTATATTTTCTAAGATTCCTTTGCAATTCAAGGCTCTGGTGAACATACTGACCTATTAAAAAGAACCTACTAGAGTATCTTCAATGACCCAGTGCAAGTAAAGGGACAAGCAGATGACCACGAGATAAGAAACACGAAAAATATATGTTACACCTCCCTGACATAGAATTAGCCATAAGAAATCTGATCATTAGAAGCTTTGCTGAAATGCCTTATTATCTGTATTTTTCAAAAGCATTTGACCATGAATTATTTTTATCCAATCCTAACGGCAACTTTGAAGGGTTTTATATACGTATCCTTGTCTTCTGGATGAAGACACTGAATCACTGATAGGTTAAGCGATCTGTCCGAGGCCACCGGACCAATTAGAGACCGTCTAGGAGTAGACCCCAGACTTTGTGCCATCTAGTCCACGTTATATGTTCTATTCCAACTGAATGGATGTTTAAGTGAGTTCATTAAAGAAACTTAGAGAAAACTTCCAGAATTCTCTTATTTGAAGGATATAATTTGTTCCATCATTTGTTAATCCATTCATTCCTCCATCTACAATCATTTATTGAATACGTTTTCTGTGTCACACACTGCATTAGATAGATAGAACATGAAGACACAACCACTACCTTACAGAGCCCTCCCTCCAGTGAGAAAGATTGACAGGTAGTTCAAGAATTATAAAACACCCCTGGAAAGACTATACTAAATGTTTGTATAAAGTGTAAGGGGGAGCACAGAGGTGATAGAATTTTTCTGAGAGACAAGTAAGGAGGTGGTCAAAAGAGGTTCTCCAATGAGGTGATGGTTAAATTCAGTCTGAAAGCATTCACTGGATTTCTCCCAGCAGACAAGAGCAGAAAAGGCATTCCACATGCTTGAAAGAGCCAAGCATGAAAGGCACAGTGTATCAAGGAAGAAAGGGCTGGAAAACTAGGCAAATGATTTTGTGGAAGGCCTTATAGGTCATCCTGAAGAGTTCAAGTTTGATATGTGGAGGTAAAAAAATCAGAGGAAGGTTCTCAGCAACAGCAATGAGGTAATTATTCTGTCATCACAATCACATGGAAAGAATATGCAAAATAAAATGGAAGGTAGTAAAAGGAAGAGCAACCAGGGGCGCCTGGGTGGCTCAGTCCGTTAATCGTCCGACTTCAGCTCGGGTCATGATCTCACAGCTTGTGAGTTCAAGCCCCGCATCAGGCTCTGTGCTGACAGCTCAGAGCCTGGAGCCTGCTACAGATTCTCTCTCTCTCTCTCTCTCTCTCTCTCTCTGCCCCTCCCCCGCCACACTCTGCATCTCTCTCAGGAATAAATAAATGTTAAAAAAAATTTTTTTAATAAATAAAAGCAGAGCAACCAAGAAGGAGACTATTGCAATGCTGGAGGAGAAAGTGATGAGGCTCTCTGAGTCAGGACTGGGTAGAGGAAATGGATTTGAAAGATATTTAGGAATAGAATGGTTTATTAGATTTTATTTTTGATATACATAGGCATGTATTCCCCAATCCTCAGTTACTTTGTTCTTTCAGTGTTTATGTGACATGACTCATTAGTCATTGTGCTTCTAAGTCCATATGCATAGAAGAATATAGTAAATTCCTAAATATACCTTCCCCTAGATACCAATTGGAACCACCACCATAAACGTTAAGGAAAATATTTGTTCCAAACTATAACTATGTAACCCAGATTAAGTATTTAAGATGACCTATCAGAATTCAAGATAGCTTGTGACAACATGGAACTCACAGTTAAATAAATGATTGCATAGTAAGTGGGTGAAGTGGGGGCTCTAGAGCCAATTGCCTTTCTTCAAATCCTGCCTCTACCACTAAGCTGTATGATCTGGGACAAGTCATTTAAAAACTGTCTCAGTTTCTTTCTTCATTTGTAAAAGGGGACAGGAAACTAACCACCACAAGGGTTGTTATTCGTATACGTGAGTTATTATATGTACAGAGCTTAGAACAGCTGTGACATTATCATTATCATTGTTACTACCACTGTCAAATTAAAGCAAGGCAGGCCCAGGCCTTAATGTGAATGGGTTCCACCCAATAGTCTTCATTATGACAGTAATAGTCTGGCTGTCTTCAAAATCCAAAATAAGATAGCATCATCATTATTAATTATAATGAGAACAAAGGAATGGTCTTTCGATCATAGCCAGGTTCCTGACTCTGCTGTAAACATGGATTACTTTGAAAGTTGCACTCTTAAGAGATTAAACCTGTTTGAATTTTTTTCCTAGTTTTTTTCCTTTAAAACTTACTAAATATGGAGCATCCCTTAATTTATATAAAAACTTTTTTGAACTTAGTGATATTTTTAATCTTGAGGTGAAAACCTCCTTTTACCCAGCATTGCTCTTCATTTGTCATACATCTCTTCTGTCAATCTTCAGAAGATACAAAACCCATTCAGTCTTAAGATTCGACAGCTAAATCTGCTTTCAAATAAAGAAAAGGAAGCATTTATTGAAAACACAATACATGCTCAATAAAAGTTTGTCAGGCCAGACTCTTAATATCAGCAGACAGTATGCTCACTATATATATAAACTCCTCTTTCGGCCTCATGACTTTAGATAAGGTAGTGATCGTTATCTCCTCTGTGCAGGCAAGAAATCTAGAAGATGCAGGGCCTTGCTTAGGGTCACACCACTAATAGATGTCCCTG
This sequence comes from Herpailurus yagouaroundi, assembly GCF_014898765.1. Taxonomy (NCBI): domain Eukaryota; kingdom Metazoa; phylum Chordata; class Mammalia; order Carnivora; family Felidae; genus Herpailurus; species Herpailurus yagouaroundi. Next base: position 75,217,303 of record NW_024412388.1, read on the forward strand.
AAGGGACTTGCCCTGAGGTCACCTGACTATAAGTCCCTGCACCCAGCTCTACCCATATCAGGGGGATTCTTGGCCTTCAGCTCCTCATGATGAAGATCTTAATTCTCTTTGACAAAGTTGGCTTCTCCCATGTGTTAAATATCTCATTAAGCAGCTTAAACAACATGCAGAAATTCACATGCAGACACATCATGGTGGAGCAGAGTATTGTAAACTACCCTCTAAACACGTAGCATCCTTATCTAGAAATCAGTGTACCAAGCATAGGTGGAAATTCAGAAACCACCATGATTTTAGACCTTGGTCATCTCAAGCACCTTTCAGGGACTGCATGGGCTCACAATGCATTACCAATATAAAATAAAGATTAATTGATTAAATGAAATGTAAAAGATCTCCAAATATTTTTTAAAAGTGTTTAATAAAATTACCCTTTAAAAACAACCTATTAGCTGTCAGATGCCTTTCAAATATATATAATGCATCCTAATTAGAACAGAACAAACAAAACAAACAGCTGAGGCCTTTAGGGTCCCCAAGATCATAAAACTTGCGGCCTCTTTTCTGACACCAACAGCTTTAGGCCCCACTTCACCCCTGGACATTTGGCGCCCGAGGCTGCAGCCTTGACAGGCAGCCCGGAGCAGCTCGGACTGAAGTTGTTCTGGGAGCAGAAGGAGGCCCCAAAAGCATCTGATTATTTTAAAATGTGCTTTCATTGTGCTGCTTGCAGCTGTGAGTTAATTTTGTTTAAAAAAAAAAAAAAACAAGACCATTTGCTTCTTTAAAATCCAGGTTTTTTTCCCCTCTGCAGAGCAGCTGCAAGGAGAGCAGCATCAACTTCAAAAGCCCCCTGCCTCCCTGAGAGCAGCACTTTGGGAGGATGCCTTCCTGGCCAGCAGGGAGTCAACACTGCATTGCAGAGTGTCCTGGCTTTCAAAGCTTTCCTCATTGGCTGATTTGTGCAGACGGGCGGAAGGATGGACCAACTATAGAGCATGCAGAGTCCTTTGAAGTACTTGGGACTGCCTCACAGACCTTTTACAGGTGAGAAAACTCAAGGACAGAGAGGTTAAGTGGCTGGCCTAAGATCTCACATCTAGTTAATGGCAGCCCCATAGTGTATATAATCTGGAACCAGGAGCAATGGGGTATAGGGAAATAGAGATAGAATCCATCCAATGATGGCACCCCTATCAGGGAGCATTCTTCTTCACCAAGGCAGCATTTACTACAGCTGTCCACTCGGTATCTTAAAGATGCTTGGCCACTGACTCCCTTGTTCCTCTCTAGGTCCACTTCTGAATTATCTTCCCAACAGAATTTTGAGCTACTTCTCTCTATTCTCACCATTTGCCGCAGGCTCACCGCCCTCAGAAAGTACCCTCTCCAACATGTCATGCCTTACAAATTCTAGCCAATTTGATTTGACTGCAACTCATTAGATGTGAATATATGTCGAGGCTAAATTTACTTCGGATTTTGCAATCCACATTGCTCCTGGGGTTTCTTCCTTTGACCACACTGCCAAATTTGGCAAGGGAGTTCTAGCGCCTGGCTTTGGAGGTTCTTTGGTCAGCATATGATAACCAGTGTCCCTGTGAATCCTCCTGCATTTCCATATATTTACCACATGCTGATAAACAGTGGTGATCATCTCATCTCTGCCATTGCCCTGTTAGCAAGAAGGTAGCCCTGCCAGTCACTTGCCAATCAATTTCACAGAATGTAGGTTGTGCCTCCCCCAGTTCAAGTCTCCTAATTAATGAAGTGACAAAATTTTGACATTTTTTTGGCTTCTCTGGCTCTTGTGGGAATTTGGGGAAAAGAACTGAAAGAGGTTCAAAAGGGGGAGAGTGAGAAAGGAGAGAAGAATACACACTGACTTAATGGGCCTTTGCCAGTTTTTAGCTAATGGCAATTTTCATAATAAGTAATCTTTTTAAATTATAAAACTAATATGTGCTCGATGAAAAAAAATCTTTAAAAATAATGGAAAACATTAAAAAATGAAAACCACTTAAGTCTGATCTGTTTTATTTTCATGTGATGAAAGCCTCAATGCCACCTAGCCTAATTAATTAGGTAATATGTTAGTTCATTCTAAAATTAGGGCAGACTTTAGTGTTATGATTCAGAGACGTGACAATGCCAGCACATAAAAGATCTCATTACACCTCTGTTCTGTCCTGTATGCATCACACAGTTTACCCAAGGCTAGCTTCCCTCTAAGGTCACAAAATCTCTTCCAATATTACCTAGAACTCTAGGTGTCCTTATCCATATCAGGGAGAGAGACAGGGTGCCTCCTATCCAACTAATAGTCTTTCAACTCTTTCTGACTAGATCCAATGAAATTATGTGCCTATCTCTGAACTAGACATTAATGCCAAGATAATGCTTTCCACTAAATGGTTCATGCCTAGATTATGTGTCCACCACTAACCCAATAACCACAACTAGAGAGATAGGATCGTACTGATTGATTTCACACAATGATGGACCACCCATGGAACTCAAGGTGAAGGTCAACCTCACCAAATTGCATGGCTGCTGCACATGGTATAGAAGTGGGGAGGGAATAATGGGATGGATGCTGGGGAATCAATTGCAATGTCTTCCTTACACTAAGTAATGCAACTGCCTAGGGAAAAACCATTGTTGGTATTTTTGCTATATAGCTGTGAACACACACACACACACACACACGTGTGTGTGAGCATACGTGCATATTGCAAATCAGAATCATATACACCATTTTCTGGCCTTTATTTTTTTCTGAAAAATCTATCAGAGTTTTCTCGTGTCATCAAATATTATAAAAATTACCTAAAGGCTGCATGGCACTTAAATAACCCCTAAGATTTGAGCGTTAAGTAATTTTATCTTCATCCTTACAAATTAAGCTACAATAAATAAATGTATACATATAGCATTGTTCATATGCAGGCTTGTTGCCACAGGATAGAATACCAAAAATGGAATTCATGAGTAAAAAAGTATAAACAAAACTTTTGGATACTTATTACCAAATCATCACCTAGAAATTATACCAGTTTTATACTCTGCAATAATATACATTATATAATAATATACATTAGCATATTTAAATATCCACATATTTTTAAAGCCCCCAAAGTATAAAAAACATTGTTTAGATTAGTAGTTAAATCTTTGGGGGAAAAGTAAAAGGAGAGATTCCTAATAGATTAAAAACTTGGAATTCAGATTATAGAAACTCTTATTTCAATCCATAATGCCTGGGACTATCCTGAGAGGAAACAAAAATAAATAAATAAATAAATAAATAAATAAATAAATAAATAAGATAATATTTGTGTGGAGAAGAGAACTGAAGTCCCCTCAGGATCTGTAGTATGCTACTCTACTAGTCCTTGACTCTTTGATATGTAAATTACAGGCATGCAATTTGAGATGGCTTAGGCAAAAAGGTAAATTTACTGACTCAGATGACAAGGGAAAAGAAAAGTATAATTGGGAATGGCAACAAGGAAAGATGTTATGGTACCTGGATCTTTCCTCTCTGTTACCTCAACTCCATCCAAGTCTTCTGCCAATCAGAAGCCTCTGAGAAGCCAGGACCCCAGCTGTCAGAAACTTCTGAGTCTGCATTTTCTCACCTTTACCACCAGAAAGCCTCACCTTATACTCATTTTCAAAGATCCAGGACCATATTCTGATTTCTCAGGCTCAGTTCATCAACAGATCCCTCACTCCGGGGATATTGGGAGTAGACTTCCATACAGGAACCAATCACTGCTTGACTGGCAGCCTTTATATCACAGTCATGATCTAAGTAGAGAGGATGGCTCCTCTATAAGAGAATGCTGTTATCAGAAGACAGAAGGCATGCTAAATGGACACAAATAACTCATAGATATTGTCTTTTAAAAATCCTTAAACAACTCTATGACATAGTTACTATCATAAATGTGCAGAGGAGGAAACAGAGACTCATAGAAATCAAATTAATTGCCTTGGATCTCTCTCTCTCTCACACACACACACACACACGCACAATATGATGATGCAGCTGGAATCTAAACCCTGATCAGTCTAATTATAAATCCTATGCCTTTTCATTAATTATGCATTAACCACACTTCATCAAATCACCCCACAACCTCCACCATGTAGCCATATACTACCCTGGCTTGCCACTAATCCATGTAAGAGCATGTTTCATGTATGTCCACCATCAGCTCTCTCTGAGCCAGAACTGCATGGGCTGCTGTGAATCACAGAGCAATGGGGAGGAGGGCACATGCTAGAGGAAAACAGACACCCTGTCCTCAGCCCTCTCTACGTCAAAATCTAGTATTCCCTATAGGAAGATATGCTGAATTGCCATTTGTTCACCTTTCAATCATTTTATCTTCTGTATACTCCAGCACAATTGTCTAAATCTTCTTTAAAGTACACAAAATGGCTTCTTAGGGTCACAGAGATGCCCATATATTCAGTCCAGTCTATTCCTCTCATTTTGGGGCCTAGGGGAATAATAACCAGAGAGATTAAACAGTTTGCCCAGAGTTAAAACCCCAACAAATATCATAGGTGAATTCAAATTCAAGCCTCTCATCTCTGAGGCTAGTGATCTCCCACTCACCAAGAGATGTTTAAGTCACTCCAAAGCAAACTGGGCTCCTAGACTGAAAAGTAGCATCAGGAAGAAGCTCCAAGAGAGGAATGATAAAGGACAGTGAGTATCTGTGCAATTTCAGAAGAAGAACATCCCATGGTCTCCTTGGAAAGAGACTAACATGCATCCAATGACAGAAGAGAGTCACTGAGGTCAGTAGTGGAATTAGTTCTCAAGTGATATCAGCAAACATTTGTTACATACTCATTAGCTCCCCAAACACCTTTTATGTGCAAGGTGCTGGGGAGAGAGTAGTACCGATGCAGATATGGTCACTGGCCTCACAAAGAGTGCAGTCTAGTGGGGAAGGTAGGTGTTAAACAAAAAGCCACAGGAGTGATGGCTATTTTGAAAGGTCAAGCGTAGGATCCTGTGGGAATACAGAGCCAATCAATGGCAGTAAGAGGAACTGCTCAGAAGAGGGGAGCTTAAGCTGAAGAATGAGCAGGATACATTCAGGAGCAGGTTTAGTGGAACCTGCCAAGTGAAGTGAAGAGCATGTACGAGGGCCCAGAGGTGAAGAAAGCGATGATGTGGGGGTCTGAATTCCAGGCCTGTGGTTGGAGCACAAAGATGGGGCCCGGCGGGGGGGGGGGGCGTGTCAAGTGTCCTCAGAGGCAAGTCAGGACCAGAGGAGGAAGCACTCCATGGGCCAGGCCCATGGTCTTTGTCCTAAGGACAAAAGAAGGGTTTTTTTCAACGTTTTTTTTTTTTTCTATTTTTTTTTTTTTAATTTATTTTTGGGACAGAGAGAGACAGAGCATGAACGGGGGAGGGGCAGAGAGAGAGGGAGACACAGAATCGGAAACAGGCTCCAGGCTCCGAGCCGTCAGCCCAGAGCCTGACGCGGGGCTCGAACTCACGGACCGCGAGATCGTGACCTGGCTGAAGTCGGACGCTTAACCGACTGCGCCACCCAGGCGCCCCAAGAAGGGTTTTAAGCAGAGAGATGCAGAATCATCTCCACATTTTTAAAAGATCATTCTAACAGCAGTATCAAGAGATTAGAAGGGGCTGAAGCTGAACATAGTGAGAAACTTCTTAGGAAGTGCTTGCACTGGTCTGATTAAACCACGGTGGTGGCTTAGAAGTGACTGCTGGCAGAGAGGAAAGGGCGGGGACTCAGGATTTGCTTCCATTGTTCCCTGAACCATGTATAACAGGAAAGGCAAAATCAAACCTAAGGTCTGTATATGAGGGGGGTCTCTGAGAATTAGGATACAGAAGAATCCACATTGTCTCCTGTTTGCTAGGAAAGGATTAGAGAAATGAGTAGACAGAAGAAAAATAAAATTAGGTGTAGTAATTCTGATTCACAGACACTATTTCCTGGCCAGATGCTGCTGTGGAAATTTCAGAAACACCCGCTAAAATCATAAATGAAAATCACATATTTGTAACATTTAATGAGAATACAGGCTGAATTTACAGCCGCTGAATGTGCAATATGGATGAAGATGTTGATTTACCCATGGAAGATGGAAATACATATGATAGAGGAAAACAATACCCAGAAATGTGATAAACATTTGCATGAAAATGAGTCACTGGAAAAACCCAAAATTTCTTCAATACTTTATGCACCAAATTATCTTCAGAGCAGTCAAAAAGAAATAATAAATAATAGTGCATTTTCCTGCCATTAATTTATTTTTATTTTCTTTTATTTCTTTTTACAAAACTTCTGTTGACTTCAGTGGAAGTTTTGCATCTAGAATGTGGCCCAGGAAATTTATAGTCTGTAACTCAGACACCAAAGACCTTGAACATCAAGAAAATCTCCTACCCTTATTTATATACACTGTTCTTTATCACAAAGGAAGAGCTGGTACCCATTCCAAGTAACCAATCATTATGCAAGGAATATTCTGACTCACCCAGCATCCTTAATCAGTAAATGCTGTGCCAATGGAAAGAGAGTGGGAAGAAGTCACAGCATCCATTAATAAAAAATGACTGGGGCTTTCTATCAACAGAAGCATCATTAGGAAATGTATGGTAGGAAAATAGTAGGCTGTAGATTTGTGGTGGCAGGGATAGCAATGGAATACTAACATTTACACCCTCGTAACCACTTTGTTTTAAAAGGATGCCAGATTTCAGGTACCTACACATGTGCTTACTACAGCTTTTTGCGTTTTCAATTGCTTGCTAAATTCCTGACTACAGTCTCCAAAGATGGGACTGTCTTCTCTGACCTTTTGGCCCTCTCTCCAGCCTCCAAACACAAATATTTCTCCTTTTTTTCCAGTTTTATTGAGATATAATTGACATATAACATTGGATTTTAAGGTGTACAATGTAATGATTTGACATATGTAACTATTACAAGATGATTATCACCATAAGTTTATCTTAAAAATATGAAATGCTTCATGAATTTGTTTTCACAGGGGCCATGCTAATTTCCTCTGTACACATGCTATCAAGGTGAGCACCACAGATATTTCTAACAGGTAAATGACTGTCATTTCCTGAGCATATCTGCCATGAAGGCACTGGCCAATTCTCGGCAAAAGATAAATCAGATACGAAAGGGAAGGACCTCAGATTAATCCAATGCTTTCTTGAACAGTCTTCTCTTTCTGCTGCACTTCTACTCCCAACCATGAACCCTGGAGTAAATAAAGGAAGTATGATTCACATTTCCAATAAACTGTGCAATCGGTATCTCAACTGAGGATGCTTCTTGGTCACACAGTAGACTTGTAATTCCAAAGTAACTGTACTGCATTTTGAGAGAAAACACGGCAGTCACGTTTCATTAACAGAAAGCCTTCTTGCGTGTGTCTCCTGGTAGGTTAAAGGGATCGGAGTCATTCACTGAGGGTGAAGGGAGAAAATTAAGTTCATGTAAAACACCTACAAATCTTACTAGGGGGATAAACACTACAAAAGTCCTCACTACTATACAATTTTTCTAGTATCACTAACGCATGTCACCAGTGGATTAACTAATAGTATTCTGCTTTAATGGCACTTCTGCCCTATCATTAACCCAAGCATGGTTCATAAAGTTACTCAAATATCAATAAATGAGCTTACTACAGTTTATGGGATTTCCCGTTCTATCAGTTCTGTAAGAATAACAGCATCAAATTCCTCACGCAGGCTCAGTTGTATGGATCTGAAGGTTAGGGAACTGGGTAATACCAATGGTTACATGAAATGAATTCAAATTCCCATTGTGTCAGTATTCCATGACTTATTCCATGATTTTTCTTCAAAAGATCATGGTCCTCATCCTAATTCTGCATGGTAGATATGGGTTTCTAATAATATTCCACTATTAATCCTATATTCTACCATTAGACGCTATCTGGATAGATGATGTTCCAAACCACTACCCAGTCTATACTAGAAATTATACTAGTTTTGATAAGAATAGTTGGAATATACCACCCACCAACCTCCCAAAAAATCCTATTTAATCCAATCTTCTATTGGAAGTCCAGGATTTATGTCACTATTATAGAAAAACTCATTTTGGTTATAGCACCAACATGACCAAATAAATGACTTCAAGATGCTAGAAGAAAGTATTTGGCCAAGATAAATAGGTGTTCAAACAGGCCTCCCCAGCTTACTCATTTTGCTATATGGAAAATGAACTAACTGAGTTTAATATACACCAAATGAGATTTGGAAGCACATTCCAATTCACTCCATTCTGTATCAGGAACGAACAGGTTTTGATCTCCCTGCTTCCACCTTTAACCCCTATAGTGTATTCTCAATAAGATGGCCAAAGCAATCCTTTTAAAATATAAATCCAATCATGTCCTTCCTCTGCTCCAAATTCGCCCCTATCTCCCACTCTATGAAGAGTACAAGCCAAAGCCCTGGCAGTGGTTTATAGGCACCTACACGATCTGTCCTCTCTGATGAATTTCTTACCTCTCACCCCTGCTCACTTTACTTCAGTTCCACTGTACACACTGTTTCTCAAACATGACCAACATTTTCGTACCTCAGGACCTTGGCACTATCAGTCCCCTCTAACCAGAGCCTTCCTCTCTTCAATGTCCAAACGACCCACTCCCTTATCTCCTTCAAATCTCTGTTCAACAGCCACCATCTCAATAGGCAACTCTGTGCTACTTATTTAAAATTATTTCATCCCCTCTCCCCACAGTCCCAATTATCCCTTATCCTATTCTATTTTTTTCCTCCATAGCACTCATCACCTTCTGACATTCTATATAGTTTAGATATTTATGATGTTTAAGGTCTCTCTTCCTCATTAGAATTTAAATTCCACACGGAAAAATTTTAGTCCATTTGGTTCACTACTGTACAAACAGAACTTGAAACAACACACAGGCCATACTAGGTGCTTGATATTATTAACTAAATTTAAAAAATCCCAAAGTTGTTGAACATGGCACAGATCTAACACACTGAAAATTTATATACGTTTTACTTATTAAATTCTGGAAGCCTCAGTTTTCTCATCTATAAAATGGAACAATTACAGTATGTAACACTTAGGGTTGTTGGAAAGGTTAAGCGAGAAAATAACTAGAAAGTATTTAAGACAATGCTTTGTAAATTATTTGGATTAGATCAAGAATAATAAAAGCAAGAATAATAAAAACAATACCTAACATTTAACAAACATTTACACTTTTTGAAGGACAGAATTGTTTTTATTAGATCCTCTCGGAATCCTCCCAGATTCACCCCAGGAAAATATTAAGTACTGGATTTTCAGTGTCTGCCTTGGCAAGATTAGGGATAGAGCCAAACACAAGACTATGTAGGATGGAAGCAGGATTCAAACCTAAGTGCTCTGAGACCAAGCCCTGTGCTCTTTCCCCAATATCAGAGAAAGGACATATCGCTTCCAGCTCAAAATCTTAACAGATTAGATTGAAAGGTCTCTGAAGCGATCTTTTTTGTCTAGATGTTCTTTACAGAGTCTGGAGGTCTACATAAAATGCAGCTTAGATGAATCAGGATTTATCAGCATCTAGTACTCTCTGCAAGCCCTAAAAAGTCAAGACTCAACCACTGGAAGATATCTTCTCACCCTGATCATTGATTCATTCACATAAGTGCAATCTAGAATACTCTCATTATATAAATGTTTCCCAACATGGATTAGTTTTTCTTTTTTTAGGGAAGACCCCCAACTCCTGGTTCAGCATTGTTTATATGGTTAATGTCTAATAAATTCTTAATGAATAAATGAAGGAGTTCAAAGCAAATGGATGTGTTTACTGGTGCTGCTTACTTATATCACCTTCCAAAACATTTTCCTCCCTTCGCTTCCACTAAAATAGAGTACAAGCAGATGTTCACAGCATCATGCCCTGCCCCATCCTCCACAATTGTGCTAATTGGCAAACTAGTTCCCAGAATGTTGTGCACAAAATATGCCTTTAGGAAATGCTGAGTTAAAAAAATTCAAACAGGCTTTTTCACTACAGGACTTCTCAGAGCCTTTACTACACTAATGCATATTGCACATCCTCAAAATTTATATAGTGTCTACAGCATTTTGCATCCCACTGGAAACAAAGCTCTTTGCATGGAGTTTCTATCAAGTCAAGCTTTCCAGAGCACATGTGCATCTACAACAAATGCACTCAGAGTCTTCAAAAGCAAATCCATAAAAAATTCAAATGGAACATGAGGAATATGAAGAGGTCAAGGAGAGTTTACATTTATTGCAAAGCTAGATCCCCTACAGGGTAATTTATGTAGATTTACTGTTTACTTTCTATTAAGCCTAAGACTAGGTTTGTGTAAGTTCACAAATCCTGGACAACCATTACACTGGGGCATGTGCTAAAAGACTGATGTTTATTTCACTGATTTGCTTTTAAAGAAGGCACTGGTTTGGGGGCCTTACACAATCTCAGGATTTTACGGAGAAGGCCAAAGCTGCTCATAGTCAAAGTAGTTAAACTGATGACTGGAAGGAAAACAAAGGATGTCTGTGTCCTGCTGGTCTTAGCATAGGGTCTCCTGGCCCATGTGAGTAAAATTTCTATCAAAAGGCAAATGTTATCCAAAGACACTTATCAGTTAATAGCATCTTACTTAATTTACAAGATTAAATAAGCCTAACAAGGCACTGAGGACATAGGCCACAGAAATTATATACTTAGAGGAGGCCAAGAAGAAGTTGGTTAGGGTAAGGAGGACAGTTGTACTTGGGCTCCTTGAAGGAGGTGAGGGGAAATCTTACTGGAAGAAGGATCCAACAAAATGGGAATGAACTGTGAATTCCACATTGTCCACTTTATACTTTAGCCTCATGGTGGCCATGATAACAGATCTTAAATATTGGAGCTTTCACAGGAAGCCAGGAGACCTCAACCTGGTTTTGTAGGTATTGGTGGCTGAAGATACAAAGATACCATGGGAAAGGAAGTGATGTCCAAAAAGGACACTGACTTTAGCAAATATGAGAAGTTACTGATAGTAGGAGGTCCCCAAAGCCAACCACAGGCATTCTAAGTCAAAACAACACAAAGCAGCCTTTCATCTGGTTTATCCAGAAATATCCCCTTTTCCCCCTCTTTATCCACTCCAGCCCAGCCACCACCCTTAGCCTTTGCCCATGAACAAAGAAGGGATAAAAACTAGTCTGACTGTCTCCATTGCTAGGACAGATTTTCCTATGGATATTAACACATACTGTATTTGTCACTATTGTACTAGGTCTTATATTTTTTTAAAGCTATGGAAACTTACAAAGTATTTGAATAATATACAAATCCCCTCTGAACCTAGTGGTTTATGAATCATTAATGACATTAGCTGACCTTGAGACTCAGTCCCTTTATGGAGAGTCTTCCCTAAACTTAAAATCTGCAATTGCACACCCATTTCCTTTTTGTTCTCCATGTTCCCATTATGCTCCTTCATCCAGGCTTTTATAAATGTCCCATGGAGGCCTTCTCTTCAGGAGATCCCCATTAAGTACAGCTTCCTGAGGCAAAGGCATTCTCTTAGGGTACCTCGTTTTGGAAGGTTTTAATGAGAAGTTTTAAAATAAGTTAACCCCAACCTCCGAACAAGGCTCCGTGGTGCTGAGGGAGGACGCTGCTCCCAAATGAGCAGACTTCACCACTGACCAACATGATGAGACCGCACCCCAGTCAGTCTTGTCCACCGTTCCAGAAATTAGCTCTTCCTTTGTCTTAAAAAGATCTAGTTTCCCCTGGATCTTTTCCAGGATAAAACCCACTCATTTCTTTGACTCACAATGTCCTCTTGAAAACTAAGTAATGAAAGCAGATGCTGTAACTCAGACACATATTTTCCCACTCAAACATTTATCACTGCTTCCCACCCAAAGCTGAAGCATGATCTGCTGGGAAATTCACACTCTCTACAGTTCACGGAGAGGCTGGTCAGGCTGTTCTCATGGGTTCCGTAACTGTAACTTTCAATTAATCCAAAACGTTGTTTTATAAAGCCTGTGGACTCTATTTTGACTCCTACAGGATATCCACAGAAAAAGAGAGATAGGTTTTTCTTTCTGAGTATCCTGTATGCTCTCTAGCATTCATACCTCTTAAAAACAACCACCACCACCACCAAGATATTCCTTTTCTTGGAAGAAAAAACTGCTACTTGGAGATTACTTTCACTGGCCAGTCACAAATGAATTAGTAAGTTTCAACTAGACCCTTAACTGTCACCTCCAAAGGCAAAAATCTGACAAAAATTATCCCTCCTATTCCTGAGTATTCTTCCTCCCCCCAGGATATGGAGAAAGTCATTTCTACTTGTTTCCATAAGCCAACAGGCCCTATAACCTTGAACGTGACCCTATTTATAAGTGCATCATCTGCTACAGACCCAAATTTTCAGTGTTCAGAAAGCAAACTGTTAAAATAATCTTGCATATCTTACTGAAGGGTTGATTCCAAAAAATAAATAAAATTAATTAAGAAGACTCACATCCAGTATTTCATGTGACTGCTGTTTATCCTCCATGGCAGGCACAAACTTTTTTTTTTTTTTTAAAGAAATTGCGGGAAGTGTCAAGACCCTTACTTGTTACAATTTAATTTTCTGCTGCTAAGGCAATTACAGTTCAATGAATGATGATTCCAACACATCGAAGTTTTCATTACTCTTTGCTTAATTTGTCAGTTAATGCCTTTGAGTTCTATGGTTTCCCCGGCAGTCTTAACTTGCCATTAAAAACCTGTCAAGGAAACAACCTTCTGATTCCAGCGGGTTTAAAGAGTATATATCCTTTCATTGTTAAGAAAGTTAGAACTCACTCCACAACCAAAATATTCATACTCTAGGAATCCACGGTTAGGAAAGGTTGCAATAATTCTGGATTAGTGTTTTTTAATACAACAGCACTGCAATAAATACTAGAAATAAGAGTTCATGCTTAAGATACTATATATCATAAGAATGTTACTTTCTATCAATGTTTCTTAGTGGTTTATGGTTACCTGATAAATGTTGGACTTTTACATTCCTCTCCATGTCCCAAGCATCTATTACATTTACACATTTTATACTTCTCTAATATTTTTGCAATACATTTTCCTGAATCGGCTGATGACATTTAATAGAATGTTTAAGACACAATATAAAACCTTAAATGTGTTTGCTTATTCTGGGGGAAAAAATGTGCACATAGATTGGATTTCAAATTAAAACCTACGATGGTGTACCCAACATTTTTGCTTCTGTTGTATATATTAAAATACAACTAAATGCTTCTTATGCAATACTGCAGTATCCGTACAAATAACAAGCTCTCACACTTATAAGCAAGCTAGATGATTAAGGAGCTATTAATGAAGGGAAACAAAACCACAGTGCTGGGATGTAATAGTCCGTGAAATTCTTATTGGTAGAAAGAAAATCTGCAGTAAATAAATATTAACCTAAATGCTATAGAAAACATAAAGCAAACAGAAAAAAAATGTATTCTTTAAACTAAAATATAGGTTAAAAATTGCTGACAATGTAAGGAAGGTCTATTTGCATACCACAGGGCTCCATCTGCTGTGGAAAATATAAGCTGCAAGAATGATTTAATATTTAATAGAAGTAGTAGCCACTGTTAATTATAATTTGCACATTTACAAATCAGCACTGATAGCAATACAAATTATGAAATATAAGGGTGTTCTGCTGGATACTAGGGAAAATAAGATGACAGACAAAGTTAATGGAGTATCCCTAACCACAGCTCTGTCAGAACACATCAGAGAACTAATCCAGTTACAAAGAGCCTGCAATGGAAAATCTATTTAAAATATTAAAATGCTGTTTGGTAAAAGCTTTTTCATAGTGCATTTTACTTAAACAGTTGCTTATTGCTCATGGGTCATTAGCTGTACACCCAGATGCATTCTGCAAACCACCATTTAAAAGAATAGTAGAAATTAAATAAGAAATATATTTCTGCAGTATTTTTTTTTTCTTGATGTATAGAAGGAGTTTGACGAATATCAGTCTGGAGATGGAAAAAATAGTGTGTGGCCACAACATAAGTGGAAAGCTGCAGAATTAAGCACTACGTTTTGTCTACATTGAGCCATAAAATTCAACACAACTTTTCCCTCTAGACCTGATCTTATTCCCATTTATACTTAGATGCTAATAGTGATGATACAAATCGACTCTTATTTAGTAAGAAGACAGAAATTACCATTGATTTTTTCATTAATCTTCTATTTCACCTCATTTCTCTCATCATCATAGAATATGGATTAGTGGTGGAAGCATTTTATGCACAATGTTTTAATAGTAACTTTTGTTCTCTAAATCATGAATACCACTAATTTTAGCCTCTAGAATCCCTAATTTATGGAATTGATTCTTTATCCAAACTCCTTCAATTTACTATGATTAGGAAATCCTTGCTCCATTATTTTTGACCATTATTCTTAACATATGCTAAAGATGTTTCTGCATCTTGGAAAAAAAATGTAGAACAAAGGCTATACCAAGCATAGGCTATACCAAGCATAGGGTTTTAAATACATAAGCCTAAGCAAGCCAGACTGTTATAGATCACATGTAAATTTCAAACTGAATGCTGTCACAGTATATTAGAAAATATTAGCACATATTTAAGTCTATTTAAAGTATATTATCAAGTATGTGTTGGGTGTAGTCTCTGAGTCAGATACTTCTAGGAGATATTTTCCTGGCCATCTTCTTTTTTAAACTTTAATTTGAATCTTTCAGACAGTTTGCCCACTGCCTCTTCTTGTCTTACTTTTAGCAACTTCATACCTTTGCATTACCTGCCTGACCTCTGTATTATTTCTGGCTTAAGGAATTATTTTACTTCTCTATTAATATGCTATTCTATCTGTTCTTGGATGTATCAGATGTATTTTTCCTCACCCAATACATCTAAGATATGTATTCAGAGCTATAACCCAGTAAAGGACCCATGAGATATGGACTTCCTTAATTTGGGACCTCAAAGATGCTACAGCACTACTAAAAAGACATTAACAACATCTGCATAATAGCAATAGAAACCTATCAGAAATCAGTCTGTCTTCATGAGGACTCCAGGTGGCACGCACGCACACGCGCGCGCGCGCGCACACACACACACACACACACACACACACACTCACACACTAGTTTCTCATGAGAATTGGCCCCAATAGACCTACTATCATTCAGATCACAATTTCAAATATATGCTATCAATTCATCCAGAGAAATCTGAAGCCAAAATATTATATTTGAGTGATATCAACTTAGTTACATCCAACAGTACCCACAAAGAGCAAGTGCCAGTTCTTTCTGGAGGAAAGCTCCCCCATGTTAGGCCCTCAAGACGACCACAGAACAAATTCAACAAAATATGAATTCATAATAAAAAAAAAATACTATGAACATGAACAAACACTCCACAATTTACGAGAGTGAGCATAAACAAACCACGGGTTATCAACCCTTAAACCTTGAGGGTTCTGAACACATTAGTTATAGAATGCAAAATAACTATGAATGAAATGTTTTAAAAAAGAGGAAAAGTATCAAGATATGTGAAAAATAAACTGGACACCATGAAAAATGGCCAGTCAGATATGAAAACTAAATAAAATGTTTCGAATACAAACACACACACACACACACACACACACACACACACACTGAATTTTAAAAATTACTGGAAGAGAATTCTGCTTCTGATACTGGTAAACTAGATATTTCATAGCATTTCTCTAACTTAAAACAACTAATAAATGCGGGCATAATGTTTTAAATAGTATGTCTGAATTCATAAATACAACAAGAAAGGAAAGACTTATGAAGTCAAAATTCAGAAGAAGATAAACACCCAGAGTAATCAACCTCCATTTGAGTCTGGTTTCTCCTATGGCTGTCTGTATTTTCAGAACAAAGAGCTGAGAGTGAAGCTAAGCAGAGACCTTAGGCTAGATGGAAAGAAATTCTAGCCCAGAACTTTCCAAATGGGGAGGAACTGGCAAATCTCCTAGGACTGAGAATAAGGGTGAACAAAACATAAACCAGTGTCAAATGATCTAAAGTCATATTTGCATTAAAGTAAACCTTGATTACTATTGGCCTTAGCCACCTGTCAGAAATAAACACATATCCTCTGGCAGAAAATAACATCACTCCAAGTCCCAAGTTACCTCTCTTTTTTTTTTTTTTTTTTGATATGCAGGGATTAGGATTTAGAAACAAAAACAAAAAACATTAACCAAGCATTTAATTAAGATAATGTAATCAAAACTTAAGAGAACTAATAGAGCATAGAAGCAGATCCACAGAATCTGAATAATGGAGTTCTCACCTAGCAATTTAAAAAGAACTATGGTTATTATGTTCATATAAATAAAAAATAAGATTAACAATTCTAGCACAGAATGTAAACTATAAAAATGGAAATTTCAGAAATAAAAAATATAATAATTGTACTTAAGAATTTCATGGCTAAAAAAAAACTTCATGGCTAGAATTAAACTGCAGAATAGAATTAGAGGGACTACCAATGATTTAGAATATACAATATACAAGATATATTAGGAAATATATCGATATGTCAACAGAAATATCAATGTTAATAAACAAAAACACATCAACAGAAAATATCACAGATATTTTCAGAGAGGAAAAGTATACCGTGAAAAACATGAGTATAAGAAATATGGTCAATAAAGTTAAAAGGTTTAATCTAGGTCTAATTAAAGTCCCAGGACAATTGACAGAAGGAAGTTGAAATGTTCTCTGAGAAGATAATAACAATGTTTTAAAACTGTTGACATTAAGCCATATTTTCAAAAAATACTATAAACTTCAAGAGAGACAGATCTTAAAAATACCATAACCAAGCATTCCATAGATCCTATATGCAGCTAGAGAAAAAAGATACTCACCTTCAAATGAGCAATGGAAGGACTTTTCAAAATGCTGAAACCAAATACCTGCTACCATAAAATGTTATACCCAATGGAAAAGAGCCATCAAAAATGTAAACTAAATAAAAGCATTTTCAGAAAACAAAACAAAACAAAAAAATGAAGGCCTGAACTAAACAAAATACAAAATGGTATCCTTTAGGAAGGAAATAAAAGATTCCCTAATTAGAAAAAGAAAATCTAAATACCTAAATAAGTTGAGAAATATGCTAGATTCATGGATAAAATAGCTTAGCATAGTTAAAATAGTTTTCCTCAAGAACAATCTTAGAGGCAATAAAATTACACTCAAAATCCAAACAAAATATTTGAGAAATTTAACAATTCTAAAATGTATATGGGCAAAAAGCTAACAACAGCCAAAACATTCTCAAAATGACTGGTGGCAAGGTCAAATTATAATATTCCTAGCAGAAATCAAAGTTCATTATTATGCTACATTAATTAAACCAATTATGTATTTGGGAAAATACACAAAAATTCATCGAAAATATAATAAAAGGCGGTGAGCCGAGCGGTCCCGTGATCTGTCTCTTGCTTCCACAGTGCTTGGGCACAGCAGTCCCGGGGACCCCGTCTTCCAGCCTCCCACCACCCCGCAACCCCCTCTCCAGTCCCAACCTTGGGAACCATCGTGGCCCCCTGTGCCTCCCGGACCGGCCCGCCCCGTGTTTTGCGCTCGGCTCCTCACAGCGGATCAAGCACGAGCCCCCGGGCCGGTCGGAAAGCCTCCCCTCGAGGGGCCGCCGCCCAGCCGCCCACCGCCTGGTCAACACGCAGCCGCGGGCTCGCGCACCCACCTCTCTCCCGCTTCTCTTTCCGCCGCCAGGAGGTGGCTCCGGAGCGCGGCCCGCTTCTCGAGAGCCGGTGGAGGTGAAGCCAGAAGGCCTCTCCTAACAGGCAGAGCCACGGCGGCGGCCGGCCTCTTCCGGGACGAGCAGAGGCACAGGCCGTCCCAAGAAGAGCGGGGGGCAAGCCCTGGACGCCACGCAAACCACCAGGGACCTGGAACCGACCCTGAACCCGGCCCTTTATCTGCGCGCCCGGTTCCAACCGCGCAGGCGCCCATCCCCGGGGCCTCCTGCAGAACCGCCGCGGGGTCAGCAGGTGAAGCTCATCCAGAAGATGGAGACCACCTGACTCACCTGGGAGGCCGGCGGCCCCGGGCCGGGCTGGGCGGGCACCGCTGCCAAGCGCCCAGCCTCCGGCACCACGAGGAGCCTCCGGAGCCCGGCAGGCTTTGAGGGGCCCCTCTGGCCCCCCGGCCCTGGTGTCAGGGCCTCTGGCTGAGGCTCTCCCTGTGGTCCCTAGGCAGGTTTTTGACCACCGCGGAGCCCTCGCCCAGGCCTGGACCAGGTGGAAACAGTAAAGTTTTTTTTGCCAGATGTAGAGAATGAGTTCAGAAACAGGCTTACATGTACCCACATGTGACCGTGACATTACAGATAATTGAAAAAAGAAAAAACTAGTCAATAAATTGTATTAGGAAAATTGATTATCCACCTGGAAAAAATAAAATTGGATCTCTATATTATACAAAAGTATATTCTAGATGGATTAAATATATATGTGAAAAGCAAATCTTTCAAAATTTTAGAAGAAATATCAGAAAATATCTCTATCACCACTAGTAGCAAAGGATTTCTTAAACAAGAACCCAAAACCTACTGACTATATAGGGTAAAACTGATAAATTTGCCAATATTGGTATCAAGAAATGATTAGCAGAACATTTCCTCAGCAGAACATAGTGACTATAGGCTGACTTTCAGAAGCTAGTGACCTGTCTTTACTCATTCCATATTTGAGCTGTATTTACCAAAACTATTTCAGTATGTTTCCACAACTGCTTTTTTCCAGTTGTATATCTTATTTTATCATGTTTTGTGTTGCCCACTTTTTTTCATTTTTATTTTTATACATTTTTTTAATGTTTATTTATTTTTGAGAAAGAGCGCCAGTAGGGGAGGGGCAGAGAGAAAGGGAGACACAAAATCTGAAGCAGGCTCCAGGCTGTGAGCTGTCAGCCCAGAGCCCAATGCAGGGCTCAAACGTTACCAACCGTGAGATCATGACCTGAGCTGAAGTCTGAATCTTAACCCACTGAGCCACCCAGGTGCCCTGTTGCCTACTTTTTTTGGTTAACCTGTTATGTACCAGTGTTAACTGTCTTGCATAAGCAAGGCTTTCGCCATAGATAGGCATGATTTAAATGACTCGGTATCCAACACTCAATTTTTTTAAAACGTTTAACTTTGTTACTTAATGAATTATTAGCATATATCCCCCATCCAAAAAAATAAATAATTAGGAAAATATTTCATCAAAAAGGTTAAAATAAACAACCACAAACTTAGAGAAGACATTGGTAACATATGTAACCAAAAAAGTTTACTCTCCCTGATATATTTGAAAATTGAACAAATCAATAAAGGACAAATAACCTATGAAAATGAGCAAAAGACATAAATAGGTAATTCATAGTAAAGAACACATAAATGGTGAATAAATATTTTAAAAGGTTCACAACTGCATTAGCAACCAATGAAAGGCAAATTACGGCTTCAATGTGATGTGATTTTATCTCCATTAGAACAGCAAAGATTAAAACGCCTGACAGTATTGAGTAATATGAAGTAAGCAACAGTGATATAGGGAATTTTTTAAAAACTTGAAATCACTGGTATCGATTCTGCTGAAGTTTTAAAAAATATATAATATGTGTAAATAAAATTGCCAGCCCCAGAGGCTGCCAGTTTGTTGTTTATTGTCATTGTGTTGACTGTACCAAATCCCTAGGATTTTTTGGTGGCCTTCCAGCAGATGCTATTCTGAATGAGTCAGTGCTAATGCAGTAATTTAAAATAATTCTGTGTGCCAAGTAATAAATTATAACTATGCCGTCTAAACTTCAACTTTATTCAGCCAGTGGTAAACAAGTTTGCTTGAATTTTTTCCTTGGATTTACAAAAACAACTGTTTGAAGTATATAGGGTAGTTAGAAACATGTATTTCATTTTAGCTGTTAAATAATATTGAGTAATTTAAAGCTTCTTTGTAGGCAACAAAAATGAGTTACAAAATTTAAAAGGTATTGTTTCTATAATAACTATAAAATTATCAGCTAAGCTCAAAGAATGGGCCTCAGAAAAAAGAATCAGCTTGATATTTTGGGCAACGTTAACAAATGAATCACATCAACTACTTGGCTCCTTGGATTCACTGTCTTGAAATACGGTATCAAGGCCACCAAATAAAAAAATAAATAAATACCACTTCAAGTCTTTTGAAAAATGATAGACTTGGTGAGTCTGCATATTAGTGGTCTTAATGTTTTTCATCTTATAGGTAAAGGTATCACTTCATCGCTTTCCCATGGTTAATATGAAAACAAATTAATAACTTGGCAAATATAAAGTCCCACATGTATGCTAAGCATTGGTATTTGTTGAATAAAATGCCTTAACTAGAAGCCTAATTACTAGGTGTTTGTTTTTTTTTTTTTAATCTATTCCACACTAGGCATTGACAATTAACTATTTCAAAAGGATGTGTGGAATGTATTACTGGTTCCCTTTTCACTTTGGGACTAAAATGAAGTAAAGGATTCTATTATTGGTATAAGTCAGTTCAAAACAACTTCTAAGATATCTACTAAAATTTTCTTTGTGTTCTTAGGAAAATATACATTCTTTACAGCACAGCAGAAAAAAATATTCAATATTCTTCCCTCTACTTCCTTCCCATAATTCTATCATTGACCTATTAATCTAATCAATACATTGTTCAACTTCCTCTACTAAGAGAAGACACAAAAATAAGGCTTGTTTGGACTTAGCATGGGAAGAAAGCTTATAGATAATTTCATCTAGCTCTCCACTCAAATAGGATATCATTTAATTACATCTCCAACAAATGACCATCTACTTAGACTTTGTTGGAATACTGTCAGTGAAAGGGCACTTATTGTGTAAATGATGGAAACTACCTCAATTATTTCTAGAATACCAAACTGAAAATTCTCTGATTTGAGTCCAAATTCACCTCACTAAAATTTGTATCTGTTCTTGCCATATCTGCTCTCTGAAACAAGACAGAGCAAGCCTATTCATTTTTCATGATCTTTAAGAATTTTGAAGTAATTGGGGTGCCTGGGTGCTCAGTCGGTTGAGCGTCCAACTTCAGCTCAGGTGATGATCTCACTGCTTGTGGGTTCGAGCCCTGCATC
This sequence comes from Herpailurus yagouaroundi, assembly GCF_014898765.1. Taxonomy (NCBI): domain Eukaryota; kingdom Metazoa; phylum Chordata; class Mammalia; order Carnivora; family Felidae; genus Herpailurus; species Herpailurus yagouaroundi. The sequence goes on from NW_024412388.1 coordinate 75,238,601, forward strand.
AAGCTCCGTGCTGACAGCTCAGAGCCTGGAGTCTGCTTCCGATTCTGAGTCTCCCTCTCTCTCTACCCGTCCCCCACTTGGACTCCCTCTCTCTCTCAAAAATAAATACACATTAAAAAAAATTTTTTTAACTTTTTGAAGTAATTTTTCAGAGTTTTTTATAGTCATCTCTTGTCTAGTTTCTATGTGATATGGTTTCTAAAACATCATGAGTGGTACTGTCAGAGCATGCTCTAGTTTGCATGTAACCTTCTAAACATAAGGGACACAGAATTGGACATTCAATAGTACATGTGGTTTAGCTAATGCTGTTTTTAAGGAGACGCCTGCCCCCATGATCTTTTCCCACTGATGTGGTATTTGATTAGTTTTGCAGCAATGTCACTCCAAGTCACATAGGCAACTACAACTCCAAAAACGTTTCCAACCTGTTAAGGCAATTTGCCCTGATACTACCATCATGAATTTTTTGAACCTAAATTCATTTTATTTATTATTTTTGACTCAGAAATTTTATACTTCCATATTCATATTGAACCTCGATGTGATATGTTGTATAATAAGATCCTGTTTCACTGTCTATACTTTAGATAAACCAGCCTTATATGACTTTATCCAACCATTGATGAATAAGATATGGTTAAAGGCAGAGTCCTAACACATATTCCTAGAAAATTCTATTCACTTTGACACAGCCCTAGTTTATTCATAATCTCGAGAATTGCCCTTTAATCCATATAACTATACCAGCATCTCACCTACATTTTTCAACTAATCTAGATGAATATCCTGACTGTTTTTGCTAGTTAATTCCTAAAATCAAGATGTCCTATGCTTATCAGAGTTCTTACACATAATACTACTAATAATAAATATTCCTTAAATGTGTACTAGTTTTTCTATGAGGACTTCCCTGTTAAACTAGCTTTCAGTTTTGTGCCATATAATTTGTCAATTAATTATTGGTTGTTGTGTGATCAGAAAGCTTCATGTTTTACTTATCTTTGCACTGTTGATACCTTCGCAGTATTTATGTTTAGTTTAATTTAATTTAATTTATGAAGGAGAAAGAAAGAAGGCAGGCAGGAAAAAAAGGAAGGAAGGAAGGAAGGAAGGGAGGAAGGAAGGAAGGAAGGAAGGGAAGAAGGAAAGAAGGAGGGAGAGAGTAAGGAAAGAAGGAAGAAAAGGGAGAAGGGGTAGAGTCTCATCTCTTCATCTAGATTATTAAACTCTGAAAAGTAAGAAACCACCCTTTGTGCACTGTTTCTCTCCTTACAGTACTTATCTCAATATTGAATCCACAGTCAGAAATCTACATCCCACATAAGGACTAAGAACAAACCTTTAGAGACCATTGAGACTGGAATTGATATCATCTATGGATTGATATAAGTGGATACAAGGGGATAATAAGAAAAAGTTGAATGAATTAAAGTATTACAGCAGGTTGTTAGAAGATGTGCAAACCTACAAGGCAGTGAAATAGCTCTCTAGGTATCCTGAAACAGTTTTGACAGAACTGAGAGCATATTGAATCAATCTGTAAGATACTCAGATGCTGACACAGAGGAAAAGGAAAGGTTACTCCTGCAGATTGATTAGCTAGTAGGTTCTATACCTGGTGAATGAAAACAAGTATTAATAAGCCCAAAGTAGAAGGAAACCTCTTTCCTGGAGTTAAAGTTGGGGAGAAAGGTCAATGGAGGAAATGAGGTGAACCAGGAAGGCCAATCAATTGCAGGTCACAGTGGATCAATTAGAGCCCCATCTGCAAGACTCCCAACCAGAAACTCAGAGTCAGCTCTATCTCCTCTTTTTCTCTCACTCCCCTATAGGTCCCAAGACCCATCAATTTTAATCTTGAAATCAGTCCTTTCCTCCCTATTCATACAGCTGCTGTCTTAATTTAGGCCTCATTTCTTGCTTAAAAACTGTTAGCGGTCTTTTAACTAATCTCCATGCCTTCAGGCTCACTCTCTCATCCTAACTGCAGTAAGAATTATCCTGTAAATCACCAAACTGCTCATGTCACCTTCCTAGAAGTCCTTTGATGGTTCCTAAATTACCTACTACATATACTTCTTGGCATGGCCTTGGAGATCCTTCATTATCAGACTTCAACATGTTTTTCCAACATCACTCTCCACCATCCTCTAACACACACTATACTTTAGTGTTTCTATACCTCTTGCTTTTGCTAAAGCATCTCCCTCTGCCTGGAAATCCCTTTCTTCTTTCTCCACTTGATATACTTCTATTATCAATTAGAACTAGGCAAGTTCTTTTCAAAGATTTTCCCACTTCTTCAATCTCTTTTCCAAACACAGATTCTTTCTTCCATCTCTGTACTTCCATACTACTTCTCCCATGCATCTTAATTTGTATATATCTATTGTCAATGCCCAAAGGTTCTTGGTAAGTGCTGAATGAATAAATGAATGAATGAGTGATCCATGAAACAGGTTCACTTGTGAGAAGTACAATTTGACAATAAAGGAAACAATGATATCTATCCTCTCAGCTATTACTTTGAGTCACTCTTACATGGAGTCCTATAAATCTCTCTAAAACAATGAAACAGGGGTGCCTGGGTGGCGCAGTCGGTTAAGCGTCCAACTTCAGCCAGGTCACGATCTCGCGGCCCATGAGTTCGAGCCCCGCATCAGGCTCTGGACTGATGGCTCAGAGCCTGGAGCCTGTTTCCAATTCTGTGTCTCCTTCTCTCTCTGCCCCTCCCCCGTTCATGCTCTGTCTCTCTCTGTCCCAAAAATAAATAAACTTTGAAAACAAAATAATTAAAAAAAAATAAAAATAAAACAATGAAACACATACAATCAGAATGTACATATATATTTATCAGAATATGTGTATCTAAAAAAAGTTTATGATGATATATACTGATAATTTTTCATTCATAAGCTTTATCATTCTGAAACATTCAAGTATGCAGCCAGCCTACCCCCACCTACCCATCCCAAAAATGTTTATACCAGGCACTATTCTAGGCACTGGAGTGAAGAAGAAGAAGAAGAAGAAGAAGAAGAAGAAGAAGGAGAAGAAGGAGAAGAAGAAAGAAGGAAGAAGGAAGGAAGAAGAAGGAAGAGGAGGAAGAAGAAAAACGAGAAGGAGAAGAAGGAGAAGCAGCAGAAGGAAAAGAAGCAGAAGCGGTAGCAGCAGCTACTATAAGCATTTGTATACACATCTTTGTGTGTTTCTGTTCCGTCTAGAAATATTTCTATTTCTATTGAATAAAAACCTAAGAGTTGAATTTCTGTTAAATGTTTTATAAGAAATTAACAAAGTGTGTTCCAAAATAGTTGTACCACTTTCTATTCCCATTAGCAATATACGATAATTCTGATTGTTCCATACTCTTGCCATGCAAGTATGTGGAGGTACCCACTGTGATGTTAATTTTACATTTCCCTAACAGTTAAGGATGTTGAACACTATTTCACGTGTCTTTTGTCGTTTTGTATATCTTCTTTTTCTTGAAGTATTCTCAAATATTTTTCTCATTTTAAACTGGATTTAACTTGTTAATATTGAATTTTAAGCATTTTTTATGTCTTCTGCATGTAAGTCCTTTAGCAGCTATATGTATTGCAAATATATTCTCATTTTCTTAATGGTGTCTTATAAAATTTTTTTTAACGTTTATTTATTTTGAGAGAGAGAGAGAGAGAGAGCAGGACAGGGGCAAAGAGAGAGGGAGACAGAGAATTCCAAGCAGGCTCCATGCTGTCAGCACAAAGCCCAACATGGGGCTCAAATTCACAAACCGTGAGATCATGACCTAAGCCGAAGTCAGATGCTCAACCCACTGAGCCACCCAGGCTCCCATTAATGGTATCTTATAAAGAGTGATGTTTTTAGTTTTGATAAAGTCTAATTCATCACTTTTCTTTTAGTTTATGCTTTTAGTGTTCTATATAAGAAATCTCTTCTTATCTCAAGGTGCTGAATATTTTTCTCTTTTGGTTTCTTCTAGAAGATTCACAATTTTAGCTTTTATGTTTAGGCTATGACTTGTTTCAAATTATTTTGTTTTTCTTTCCTTCTACCTAATTTGGATTTAACTTTCCTTTTCACTTCTAGTCTCTTAAAGTGAAATTTAGATCACTGAATTTAAACTTTTCTTCTTTTCTAATATGCTCATCTAAAGCTGTAAATATCCCTGGAGGCACGGTTTTAGCTGCTACAAATTTCCTTCAAAGTACTGCTTTAGGTGAAAATTTCATACATTGCATTTTCATAATCATTTACTTCAAGGTATTATACAATTCCCTTTTAATTGTTTACTTGACCCATGTTAGTTGGAAGCATGTTGTTTAATTTCCAAGTATGTGCTGATTTTCTAGATATCTCTGTTATTAATATCTAATTTAATTGTTATGGTAAAAAAAAACATAGTGTTTGATTTAAATGTTTTGAAGATAGCCCCAGAATAGCACTTGAAAAGGATTTGTATAGTACTGTTGTTGAGTACAATATTCTACAAATGTCAATAAGGTCAGATTGGTTGATACTGTTTTTCACGATTTCTACATTACTGATTTTCTGTCTAGTTGCTCCATCTATTGCTGAAAGAACACTGAGAACTCTAATTATTATTGTGAAATTTTTTCTATGTTCACGTTTCAGTTCTATCAGGTTTTCTCTATGTATTTTGTAACTGTTATTAAATGCATACACATATAAGATTGTTTTATTTACTTAATCAACTGACCCTTTTAATATTCTTCTAAAGGTCTATCCATTAATAATTGGTGTTCTAGTGTCTACATTGTCTGATATGAATAAAGCCACTCCAGATGTGTTATGTTATTTTCATGGTGTAATTTTTCTATTATTTTACTTTAACTTACTAATCATTCCTTTTTTTAAAAAAAAAGTTCATTTATTTATTTTGAGAGAGCAGGGCGGGGGGAGAGGTAGAGGTAAAGAGAAGGAGAATCCCAAGCAGGCTCTGTGTTGTCAGCATGGAGCCCAATATCTGGATTGATCTCACAAACTTTGAGATCAAGACCTGAACAGAAATCAAAAGTCAGATGCTTAACTGACTGAGCCACCCAGGCACCACCCCCCTTACTTGTACCTTTCTTATAAATGGCATTTAGCCATCCCTTGATTTTTTTATTCAATCTAATAATCTTTGCCTTTCAATAGATCTGTTTAGGCTATTTGTGTGTACTGTAATTTTGATATGGTTGGATTTAAGTTTACCATTTTGCTATTGGTGTCTGTTCTTTTTTCCTTTTTTCTTTTAATTCCTTCTCTTGGAAAAGTGATTTTTCTTCTGATTATTCCATTTTATCTCCTCTTTTAATTTATTACGTATGTATCTTTGTTTTATATATTTTTTTAGTTGTTGCTCTAAAGTTTACAATATCATCAACTTATCACAATGTACCTTCAAATAATCTATAGCACAAATAATTTAAGAACCAGACAGCTGTATTTTTCTACTTCCTATGTTCCATCTTTCCTGTAAATACATGTTATTTCTGCATTTTTTAGACTACCCAATACATTGTTTATTAAAGATAAATTTTATGGGTGCCTGAGTGGCTCAGTCAATTGAGCATCTCATTCTTGATTTCAGCTCAGGTCATGATCGTAGGGTCATGGAATGGATCCCTGCATTGAGCCTCACATTGGGCTTGACACTGAGCATGGAACCTGCTTGAGATTCTCTCTTTCTCCATCTGCCCATCTCCCCTGCTCTCTCTCTTTCTCTCTGTCTTTCTAAAATAAAAATAAATTAATTTTTAAAAAGATTTTTAAGTAAAAAATCTTTATATTTACCTATATATTTATAATTTCTAACAATCTTCATTCCTTTATGTAAATTTGAATTTCCAACTTATATTTTTTCTTCAGCCTGAAAAATTTTCTTTAAAATGTCTTAAAAATATATATTCTAGCAATAAGTTATTTCTTTTTTACTGTCTCAAAATGTCTTTATTTAGTCTTTATTTTTGAAAGACATTTTTGCAAGATATTTTTGCTTGATATGGAACACTATGATGTCCATTGATTTTGTTTTGCTTTGTTTCATTTAGTTCTTTTTTTTGATGGCATTGTTTTTCCAGAATTTTAAAGATGTCATTCCTTTAAAAATAAAAATAAAAATATAAAGATGTCATTCCTTTTCTTCTAGTTTGCATTGTTTCCAGTCATTCATATTTTTGCCTGCGTAGGGCATGTTTTCTTTTATTCATCTGACTACTCACAGATTTTTCTTTATCATTGATTTTCAGCAAGTTTATTATGATGTGCCATGGTGGAAATTTCTTTTGCTTGGAATTTGTTAGGTTTCTTGGACCTGTGTGTTCATTTTTTTTTTGCCAAATCTAGAAAATTTCAACCATTTTTAAAAATAGTATTTCTGCTCCACTCTCTACCTTTTCTGGGACTCCAATTAAACATATGCAAAATTACTTGACATTGCCCACAGGTCTGAAAGGCTCTATTAAATTTTTGTAGTCTCCAAATTCACTGACATTTTCTTCTTTAGTGATTGATTTGCTCTTAAATCCATTAAGTGAATTATCCATTTTAGATACTGTATTTTTTTCTTTCTCTAGAAGATTCTTTTTTCTTTGTTATGCTTTATATTTCTCTAATTATTCATGTTCCTGTTTCCTTTAAATTGTTGATGTAATTATAATCAGTATTTTAATTTCCTTATCTTTTAATTCCATCATGTCTTTCACTTCTGGATCTATTTCTACTGGTATGGTTTATGGTTCTACTGGTACTGCTTTTTCATGTCATATAATTTTGGATGTAATTTGAACATTGTGAACATTACGGTGTTCAGTGTCTGAGTTTTGTTGTTTTCTTTTAAAAAATGTTAGTCTTACTGGGGCACCTGGGTGGCTCAGTCGGTTGAGCATCCGACGTCCACTCAGGTCATGATCTCACGATCTGTGAGTTCAAGCCCCACGTCGGGCTCTGTGCTGACAGCTCAGAGGCTGGAGCCTGCTTCGGATTCTGTGTCTCCCACTCTCTCTGCCCCTCCCCCGCTCATGCTCTGTCTCTGTCAAAAATAAGTAAAACATTTAAAAAAAATTGTTTTTTAAATGTTAGTCTTACTCCTGGTAAGCAGCTAATTTACTTGTAGATCAGCTTGGTTATTTGGAGGCTTGTTTTGTTGTTGTTGTTGTTGTTGTTGTTGTTGTTGTCATTGCTGTTTTTAGGACAGGTATAGAGTAATCTTTACTCAATGGTTAATTTGTTCTTACTCTTAACACTTGGGATTTCTGGGATCTTTTTTTTTTTTTTTTCCGGGACGGGATCTTTATCAACCATGAGTATGCCATGAAGTCTCTCTACACTGACTGATTGGATACCAAATGTCTCCCCACCCTGTTGAGCCCTGAGAGTTTTTTCAGCTTATATGTCCTTGGTGCTTTCTTTCCCAGTAATTGTCCTTTGCCAAGCCTTGTGGAAGTCTTGCCCTGTCCACATGCAACTTGCTATTCAGCTAAAAAACACAAGGGTACTCCATGCTGGTGTATGAAACTCTTTCTCTGCATGGCTCCCTCATCTTTGGTACTCTGTCCTACAAACTCTGATTGCTTCAGCTTACCCACACTCTAATTTCTGTCTTAGCTCAGCAAGACCATTGTGTTCTGCTTGGTTTCTCCTCCCTTTGCTGTGGTCTAGTAAACATTTCGAGGGAGAAAGCAGGGTCATCATAGGGCTTGCCTTTTTTGTTTTCTACCTTTCATCGACCTTGTGTGCTGCTTGTAGTCTAATGTCCAAAGAGTTGTTTCACACAGATGCCCACTTTTCTAGTTGTTTACTCATTGTTTACGGCAGGAAGGCCAGTCTAGTACCAGTTGCTCCATCGTGGTCTGAGGCAGAAATTCATCCACAGATAAAGATAATAAATATAGCTCTGAAATGACATCTCACAACATAAAAATAATTCTCAATCCTCACAAATAATAATACGACATGAGTAAGGGTGGCCTGGACCTAAACTAAGCTGTGTGGTAGGTTATGAGTAATTTCTGGCACACCTGCTGCATTTACTTTACTATTTCATATTTAAGGAAAGATATCAGACTGCCAGTGAGGAAGAATAATGTTATGGAATGAATAAAAATGAATCTCGTTTTCACTTTACCTGTAACATAACTCACAATTAATTGCAAAACATCATTGTGTCCAAATAAGAACTACCGTTAATTTAAAGGTAAAAACCCAGCTCTAATACTTATAATACAGAACTCTTAAAATCTGTCTGCTAGCAATATCTTCAGCCTCGTCTTTCTCTAGTCTGTCTTACCCATATCATGTTTCCACCTCAATGAATTTCACATCATCCCCAGAATACGTCATACCTGCTCAACTCCACACCTTTACATATGTTCCTTCTTCTCTCTGAAGCGTCTAATCTTTGTTCTGCAAGTCAATCCTTATCCTGCTTTCAAGACCCCCAACCTTGAATTAATAATTAATCTAGCGTTAAAACATTTATTGAGAGCTTTCTATGTGTCAGGTACTCACAGAACTCTTTACATATATTAACCCATTTAAAACTTACAGTAACATTTTATGCTAACTTTAAAGATAAGGAAATTAAGGCTTGGAGAATTTAAATACTCGCTTAGGCTTACACAGCTAGTAAGAAGGAATCAGAGATATAAATCCAGATCTGTATGAATCCAGAGCATGTGCTTTTAACCAGTACACTTGTTATTCTCAAATTTTTGTTACATGTCAGAATTACCTGGGAATTTTCAAAAAAATCTCCATACCAATTAAATCAGAATTTCTGGGAGTGTGACTCAGATAATTAGCTACTTTTAAAATCCTGCTGGTAACACCAACATGTAGCCAAATTTAAGAATTCATGTACTACCCTATACTTTTTCTGCAAATGAATTTGGTATTGGTCAATGAAGTCCCATGTCCCAAAGCCACTTTTAGTATACTGAGATTTAGCATTTCACCAAATGATTACTGCTTATATCATGTGGAAGAATGTGGGGGAGGTAGAAATCAATGGCTCAAAAAAGTCACAAACCCAAGCACCAGGCAACTGTTGAGTAATTGAATATCAAAAGTCTACCATTAAAGCAATAATAACATATGCCTGGCTTGTTATTGTAGTTGGCTGATTCTGTCTAAGTTACTGTTCCCTAGGCATTGCAGGATACCATAAAGTAAATAAGAGGCATTACAAAATTGCTTTGTAAGTATAAGTACAGAATATAATACGGCTATATTGTTAAGTGCAAGCATTGAGCACTGCACAGTATTAATAACCTTTGCAAGAAAGGCTCATGCTCATGTCAGAGAAATCTACACTCAACCTATCCATAATTATTGAGAAACACAGCATTTATATATCAGATAAGAATATGATTCTTTCAAATCTAGTGTCTAGCTGCCTCCAAGAATAGCCCATGCCCAGTGATTCAGTAGAACTCAACACACACCCACACACACCCACCTCTCCCACCATACACACATTATGTTTCTAGTGACTTGCTTAGAACAGAATTCTTCCAAGCCCCAGTAGGAGATCAGATTCAGGATTAGAAATAATAAAATTTGATTAACCCCATAAATTTGTTTGTGTATTTACAAATACAAATGTGTCTCAACTCTACCTGTGTTTATCCCCTTATCAAATTCTGAGATACGTAGGTTATTTAGCATTACTAGTGTTCCACCAAGATGACACTTTTTAGTATCACAGATAATAGGACACTTTTCCCATAGAGGGTAAAATTGCTTTTGAGAAACTTAAGTATTTTTGACTGTTGTTTTGTTTTGTGGAAAAAATATATACCAATGCTCAATAGCATAATAGAATATTTTAAATTTATGCACTTTATCAATATGCATTTAACATCCCCATTTTCCAACTGGGGAACAGATCTGTCAAGTTAGAGTGGGATACGTTGCAGTAACAAACAACTCCCAAAGTAACGGTGGTCTAAAACAACAATGGTTTGCTTTTCAGACACACAATATCCATTGCAGATCAGCATTGCAGACTTTAGGTTCATAACCCACACAGGTTTGAGCTGAGGGAGGGACTGTTGAAAGATGCTGGCACCTAAACCAAAAGGAAAGAAAGAGCATAGGTCTGACTCTTTAAGCTCTCACCCAAAGGAATTTCTGTTTTCATGTCTTTGGATAAAGGAATTGAGAAAATTCCAACCTACCATGTGTCTAAGAAGAGAACCAGAACAATTTGGTAAACAAAACTGGTAACTACTGCAATCTGTCCTTCTGATTATCATTCTCATTCTTGTATACAAAACATAATTATATCTGCCCAGGAGACAGAACTCGAAAATTTCATATGATTACAGCATCAAACACAAAGCCTAGGATCTTGGAAGAATGCACAGTGGTCTCTTTATCATTCATCATCACTACAGGATACACAGATCTCTTGTCCATGGTCTATTGTGCATGGACAAGCCCAAAGTCCTGGGCAGGTGTTTTGATGGGACCTGTCTGGAGGTAAAAATACTCCTTGGGGCACCTGTGTGGCTCAGTCGGTTAAGCACCTGGTCAGCTCCAGTCATGATCTCTCAGTTCATGGGTTCAAGCCCCATGTCGAGCTGTGTGCTGACAGCTCGGAGCCTGGAGCCTGCTCCAGATTCTGTGTCTCCCTCTCTCTTTGCCCTTCCCTTGCTTGTGCTCTGTCTCTGTCTCTCTCTCTCTCTCAAAAATAAATAGACATTAAAAAATTTTTTTTAAGAAAAAAAAGAAAACTACTCCCTGATGAGGCCCTGATTATTTCCTTATTCACTGTGGTCCTTGGGTTTGTCTTCTGGAAGTTTATTCCTTCCCATTATAATCTATGGCCACATATGAAATGGGCTTCAAGGAATATATCCTCCTTTGAAACTGAGTAGCTTTTTCAACCTCTTCTTGACCTCAGACAATTATAACTTTAAGAGTCATTTTTAATCTTGAGGGTTTTTTGTAGGCTTGTCATTTCTTGGGTAGTATAAGATTCTTTAAAACTTAGTAGGCCTCTTATCAATTTTATTTTTGTAATTTTCATATACCAATAATTATAGCTCTTTTCTAGACAGAATTCTCAGATTTGCTATATTCCTTTCCTTTATTGCCACCCCCCTCTTTCCTCGTCTTTATTGCTGATACTTTGGGAATATCAGGCTTCTCCAGGAGATCCACAACTTCAGTATCTTTTCTCTTAGCCCTTTATGTCCAATTGAAAAGTATTTGCTGGCTAAAACTTGATCTATCCATAGGTTTTAACAATAGGTGTCCCTTGGAACAATTATAAGAATTTCTCATTTTTATGCTTTCCTGTTTGAATTGGAAGCAATTATGCACGTCTCTGAGTTTTTGGACTCCATGCTTGTAGATATACAAAATCTTTCAATAGAATAAATTTGTCTTTCTTGTAATGCCTTGCCAAACACACTCGATGCAGCCAACCCATGCTAGCCATATTTTAGGTCATTTGTTAGAGCAGCACCCCAGATTCTAGGTACAAATTCTTATGTCAGTCAGGTTAGACTAGCTTATGTTGAACTCAAAAACAACTCCAAATCTCAATGGATTATAAGGGGGGGGCAGGGCTGAGGGCTTTTACTTGTTCATGCTACGTATGTGTTGCAGATTGTCAAGGATAACTCTTCATTGCTATCACTCAGGGTTCCAACCACTATTTGAAAACTGCTGGTCACCATTCCAGGTTTCAAGAGAGAATGTGCTGAATCACACACTGTCTCTTAAAGTGTCCACCAGAAGTGACATGTACCACACAAGCCAAAGCAAGCCACATGGCCATACTTAACTCCAAGAGGGTTGGAGATGACAGGCTACATATATGCCCAGAAGGGGAACCAGATATACTTGATGAACAACACTGAACATCACAGAGGAGTACTTGAAGAAATAGGTTCAGTGACCTAATAAATGATAAAATAACTCAGCATATCAAAGAAAGAAATTTCTTTCCCATTGTTAATTTATACTTACAGAGTTCCTAGATTATAGACACTATACAACATCAATAAAATGTAAAGAAACAGTCTTCTAACAGTTTCCACTTAAAAGAGAGTCATCAAATCACTAACACATTTTAACAAAAATAATCTTTTAATCCCTATACCTTTTATTTACCAGACAACATAAGTTAATCTGGAAAAGTTTCTTGTATAAAATGATTCGGAGCTTAGATTTTCCTTTTGGTTTGTTGTTGTTGTTGTTTATTGCTTCTGAATGTTCTATCTCAGCAAGCTAAATAGCCTCCTGAGATAATGTGGGCCCCCCAATCACCTCCCCCCCAAATCTGGGATAGGCTTACCACAGAGGAGAAATTAGTGCTTTACCTTAGGTATAACCTTGGGCAAGTCACTTGTTATTACTTGCTAAGACTTCTTAGTCATAAACGTTTGACACCCACATACACTTCACGGATGTTGGAAGGGTTAGTGAGGTTATGTTGAGAAGTGCCTTGAACCATTAAATGCCAAGGTACTAGAGTTGATTTAAGAGCTAATCTTTTTGAATAAAACTCAATAAACTCATTGCTTGTTCCTCTACTAAAAATATTAACAGGAGCTACAAAATGCCACCATTTAACAGAATTAGCAGACTTTTCTTTAACATACCTCAACTGCATAATCAGTACAATTATGTCCCATTATCCTGCCTTTCCTCAAGCTGTTCGGTACCTAAAAGCTCTTCAAGCTTTACTATTCAAAAGCTGAATATGGGCCATCAATTTCTCCTTCTGTGCTGCTTCCAGTTGCCACAGCCTGAAGAGATCTTCAAGGAAAGAGTTATTCACCTGGCACTCACTCCCATCAATAACTCATTACTTTCACAGTCTGCAAAGCCAACTGGACTGTGTTTATAAGACTCAAAGGTAGAGCAGAGAAGGAGGATGTGCCACAAAACTTCATAAGTCGTGCCAATGCCCATCTGGCTTGACCTTAACTTTTCAAGTCTCAGTTCAATTGCCCACTCACTATACTCTCCTTGGCCTCTTTTTAATGCTTCATTCCATTATACTAGTCTTAGTATCTGGAGTAACTGTCTAATTAAGAACTATTCGTCAATTACATGTATTCACAAATGTGATTCTTCTTTCATTTAAAAGTAATTTTTTCTCAATCTGTGAAGATTAAATTAGGGAAAATTGTATAGTTTTGTGTGATTACTCAAGCCCCAAGCCTACCAACACCAAGAACAATATAAATTCTTAACATGTGATTTGGTATGTGGTTAACCAAATATTTATCATCATATGAATGCATAATATCGAACAATGGATTACAAATTCATAAAGAATGAGAACATGACTAAATGCTTTTCACACCAAAATAAACAATATGCTTTTTTCATTGAAAGTATACCTCAAGGTCATGATGAATCTCAAGGTTACCTTTGTAAAACCATCATTACACCGTAGATAGAAGTGGCAGATTAATTTCGTTAATGGCCCAAATTAATGATTTTCCTGTGTGAACCCTTCTGGCTCTGACATTTTATAAGCTCCTCCTACCCTTACTCTGACTCCAGTCATGTGACTTGCTTTGGCCAATTGGACAGGAACACACTTGACATTAGCAGAGACTTGAAAAAGTACTTGCACATTTTTGTTTCCTCTCTTGCTCTTCTGCCCTCACCACATGAACATTCCCAGGCTATCCCACTGGTAGATGAGACAGGGGTCCAGAGCCAAACCAACCCAAATTTCCCAGTCAAAGCCTCAGATATGTCAGAGAATGTAGCTGCCTTGATATTCTGCTGCTGGCAAAGGAGCTGTCTTCATTGATCCCAGGTCAGATCAGCAGAGCCATGAGTTAACCTGCAGACCCATGAGTAAAAATAAGTATCTCTTGTAGTATGCCACTTAGGTTTTGAGGTTGCTTGTTACATAGCATTTTTGTTGCCATAGATAACTAATACACAGAAGTATTATCAAATAGATATTTGAGGTTCATACAATGCCAAACAATAGAGTTCACCATGCCCAAAATTAGTCTTGAAACTATCAATCCAAAATTCTCTTTAGAGCTACACAGTAACATGTTACAAAATTTCTGAGGGGAAAATATTAATTTAGAATATTCTTTAAATGTCATTTTACCATATTGAGCAAGCAAACATCGCTTCTGAAAGTCATTCAACTCCTGTCTTTTTTTTTTCTCTGAAACAAATAGATATATGTGCAAAGCTAGGAAGACAGTTTGAAGGAATAGGAAGAAACTTAATGTGAGGTTGTTCAAAACTGAAGCGAGGACAGCTATGCCTGCAAACCTAACTGTACTTCTACTCAGCACTCACACTCTAGATCTAGCTAGAAATGCGACAGGACCCCAGAGGCTCTGATAGCCTCTCTGAGACTGAAGGATGTGTATATTACCTCATTTTAGAAACAGTTTGTTATGCTGTCCACTGCACTGGGGCTCCTTAAGCAACAGAATTCTACTTGGTGTTCAGAATCTTTGCCCTTCAGAAGCTTTGAAATAGAATATTCTTTTTTTTTTTAATGAAATGGAACATTCTAATACCAAATCACCAAACCTTCAGTGGTTATCCACAGAGTGCAGGACACCACACAAGTCTGGCATCCTGCCAAACCACATCAAAGACTTAAAATTGATGGTAAGCAACATTTCTTGGACTTTGAACTGTACCTGCCTTCAAACTTGAGTTGCTGTCTTGGAAAAGTAGATGTCTCAGATGTCCTCTCAGTCAAGAGCTGCAATGAGTTGGAGGGACATTTCTTTTAAAATAAGATGAATGATGTGATTGCTCTGTCATGCTTGTCCACTTGATACAAACACCTCCACTCAAGATCTTCAAAATCCCCCCTCCTCACTATTCCAATTACCTACAGTTAAGTCTCTTCTGAACAATTCACAGATACTGGCTTACTTATCCCTGTGAAGAAGTCAGTGTTATTGTCTTTATGCTATAGTTTGAAGAAAGAATACCAGAAATATAAAGTGTTTTACCCCTAAAGCAAAACAAAAGCAACGCTTAGACAGGAATTTGGACCTTCTGACTCCCAGCCTGTTGCTTTTTCTATGGACACTGGACGTTCACTGCTGAGAAAACGATGCAATAAACAATACTAACATGGCATTGTCAAGGGAAAGGAAACACTGTTTCTGGACTAGAGGTGCAGACCTGAAAAATGCTTACGTGTAATAAGCCCCCACTTAATCATTTCTGTAATCTTTTTAATTTTCAAGAAAACATATATTCTATCCTGTTCCTCCCTCCTTTCCCTGCCTCTCTCCCTGTCCCCAGCTCTTTCTCCAAAAGTATTGATGTTGGAGGAGATTATCAAGAGGACGTGACCATATGTTGACCCATGAGATGGATCTGGACAATCGGCGGCCTTCCTGTCCTGCGAATGTGCATCCTGCCCACTGTTCCCACAGTAGGAACTTTGTCAAGGACACAGCCTTGAGAGAGCAATGTGCTATCAAGACCATCTGGACAGTACATGTGACTAAACTCCATTAAGACCTCTATATAAACCTTTATGATTCCAGCAGTGTGTATGGAGATTACTCATCTTGGGCCCACCCAAGACAAGCTTCCTGTATAAATTCCCTTGTTTATTAAAACTGCCACCTACCCAGCTGGAGTGGTTTGCCTCTTCCTTCCATCTCTCCTTGCCTTCTGTGTATGGGGGCCAGTTTCAGACCCTATCTGAGGAATTTCCAAAGTTTTGAAGCAACTATCAGGAGTTCCAACTGTGATTCAGAACTTTACACAAGAAAATTCACTACTAAAAATTTACTGAAATGAATTTATTCCCATCAACCCACTCCAAACTTTGAAAAGAAAGACTCCATGGATCATGGAGAAACTGTGCAAGAACTTTATTCTAAAGGTTGACTGCCTGAACTTCATTGACTCTGGATGTCACAGGTGGATTTTAGAGAGAGATGTGAATTACAAAATACGAAAATTATAAATATACAAATTCACTGTGCCTTTATTTCTGTTAATGGATATAACAATAGTATATAATAATATAATATATGTAATAATAATTGAAAATGAGGAAGAATGATATTTAAGGAACTTTGCATGCATGCCTATAATGAGTTTATCACGTATTCATAAGGTACCACAATTACATGTTCTTACCCCAAAAAAGTGTTCATAAATGCTCATCTTAAAATTAAACTATTTCATTATGTTTTTGATACTCTTTTAATGTGGTATTTTCTTTTAAGGAAAGATTTGGTAACCCCAAGTTTTGTCAATATAACCTAAGAAAAGTTCACTGTAATATGCTTATGGTAATTCTATTTTATTTTCCAAGAAACATCATACTACTGCAGCAGAAAATACAGGTGTTACTGTGTTTCAAATTGTCTTTGTGGCTGATTTAACATTTAGGTAACTTTTAAATCTCAGACACACCCAGTCTCATCAAGGGTTTGCATTCCAAACCTGCCACATCTTGGAACATTCCCAAACCTATCACAATTTCACAAGTGATTTGTCCTACTGATAAGTTCTCCCTGGTTAGATTAATCCACAGTGGAGTAATTTGGGAACTAGCTGCTTGGACTAATCATTTGAAATACACTTTTTGCTTAATAGCAGTAGGAACACTGGATCTTCTGAAAGGTTTCTGTGACTAATATCTATTCAGAAATCACGCATTTGTATCTCCACCCTCACCCATGGCACAACTGAAACACAGCCCAGCCACTCCCAAAACCACGCTTTCCAAAGACACAATATACATTTTGATTTTGTTTTTCAGAGCATGTTCTCAATTTTCACTTTCAATAGGAATATTTTTAGAGATCATTGAAAGCAAAATGTCTTGAAAATGCCTTCAAACTTATCTGAGTTTCTTTCCAAATGTCATGATTTTTGGAAGAGACCACACCAAGTGGTAAAGAGATGGACAAGACTGCAAACACTTCTAAAATCTCTTTGGAGATATTCCATGTGCCACATTATATATGAACTGAGAAACGAAACATCTGTGACTAATACAAAATTGAGTCTGTCTTAAATTATAATTAACAGCAATGAGAAAATGCTGCCTGTTCCCTTCTTCAGGGAATCAAGTCATCTATTTACCATTAAGAAGCTTGAGCCAATGATCATTATTTGTGTAACTGCCCTGCCCAGTGCTTTTCCAAATTATAGCTCAAGATTCACAACACAATAAGAACAATGAGGACTCTTACCCCAACTTAATAAAGCCTTCAAAAACTGGGTGCCTGGGTGGCTCAGTCGGTTAAGCGTCCAACTTCAGCTCAGGTCATGATCTCATGGTTTGTGGTTCGAGCTCCACGTCAGGCTCTGTGCTGCCAGCTCAGAGCCTGGAGCCTGCTTAGGATTCTGTGTCTCCCTCTCTCTCTGCTCCTCCTCCACTCATGCTCTGTCTCTCTCTCAAAAATAAATAAAAAACATTCTAAAAAATTAAAAAAGAATAAATAAAAAATAAAGCCTTCAAAAATTAGTTTGCAGAGGACTTTAAACCCTGCATAATACTTAATCTGTAAGACCTCTTTTTGGCCCCATATCGAATATTTATGCCATCTTTTTCTTTGCACAGAACACTAAGTTGATAGAACTTAAACTTCTAGCTTTAGAAAATATATAGTACTAATTTCTCTCCTGACAACATTTCCAAGAGAATGTAGCAAAGGAGAAGACAATAAATTAAATTTCTTTGGGGATCCATGCTGAGGGTTCCAGGCTGTGCTCACAAAAGAGGAAATGAGCCTCTAGAATGTCAGTGTTTTATCACAGACATGGGTGCCTGAGTCCCAAAGCCTCCCCAACCTCTTTCCATTCCCACTGCTCTGATACTGACCCTTTACTTTAAAATGTAAAGTACACCTGTCCTTCCAATGCCCCTCACTGTTTGGGACCCATCACTCATCCTTTCTAACTATCTAGTTGCAATGCAGTCTTCAAAGCTAACTCCAGTGTCATCTTCTATTTTGAAATTTCTTTGACAATTGGCAATCTTGCTTTGCAGTGAACACTCTGTCCTCTGAATTTCTATTATAGCCCATGGTCTTGCCTTCTTAAGTGTGTGGGTGCCATATCTCAACAATGCAACGAAAAACTACTGAAAGGCCAGGTGTTGCCCTATTCTTTATTAATAGGAATAGCCAATTCCTTGAACCTGTGAAAACACTTTAGAAAACTGTAAAACTACTTTTCAAATTCAATTCCCTTACATATTCCTTTCTACTTTAGTTTCACAATAATTCCGTGAGGTCATCCAGGATGGTCTTTTAATATTCACATTGTGTAGATATGGGAAGTGAGACTTAGAGTGTATTTAATGACAAACAAATAGTACCCTAGCTGAGACTGAGGTTATTTTTGCTACCAGCAGTTCCAAATTTTTCACAGGAGAACACCATTTAAACATCTAAAATTTCATGAACCCCAAAATGTTTGCAGTTGCACTTAAATTTACTGTCTACCTGACCTCTAGTGTTACCTCCCAACTTTTCTAGGCCCCTCTGACACCCACTGAAGCTTGTTTTGTCTGACATGCCTCCACCAACCTCCATTCCTCTACTCCCCCCCCCACCCCAGTCAGTCACTCAGCTAGCGTCTTCTGACTGGCCCTCTCCCACTGCCACCTTGGATGCCCTATAACATAAATCTTAATTTCACTGAAAGGAACAACCCCCTTCTCAACATCCTCCTACATCTTGGCATTTGAGACTATCGAGTTACGTTGTCAATGGGAGAGAGGATTCCAGCATAAGTTCTCAAGGAGCTGATTCTCTGTATATTGATCATCAGAATATATGCAGCAATATATTATAAACTACTGTCCTCAGAGTTTACCATCTTCTAAGAACACAGATACCCATGAGACAACTTTAATTCAAAATGCTATTGAGATAAATATAAGAAATCTATACTTTGACACATCCTGGCTACTCTCTAACAGCCAAATTTCCTCCCATTATTTCCTTCTTTTCTTTATCTCTGTTGTTGTCTCTGCTTTTTTTGAAGTCTCATTTGACCTGAGCTTGGAAACATATGAAGAATGTTCATAGACCTTAAATGAGGCAAGAACATCCTAGATTTGGCCTGGAAAAAGGCAGGGAAGCATGGATGGAAAGTGCTCTAGTTTAGGGAATAGGGTCTGGAGTCAGCAAGATCGGGTTCTAATTCTGATTCTGGCACCAGCTAGTTGTGTCACCTTAGAAAATTTGCTAAACATCTACAAACCCAAGTTTCTCTGTCTATATCATGGCCAAATACAATCATCCGTCTTGCTAACTCTAGTATTGAGATTGAGCATCTAAAGGATTTAGCACAATACCTGGCACATATTTATTCATTTGTTTATTTATTTTAAACGTTTATTCATTTTTGAGAGAGAAAGAGAGAGAGAGAGCATGCGCGCGCACACGCACGAGTGAGGGAGGGGCAGAGAGAGAGGGGGACAGAGGATCCGAAGTGGGCTCTGTACTGACAGCAGCCAGCCTGATGTGAGGCTCAAGTTCACAAACCGCGAGATCATGATGTGAGCTGAAGTCAGACACTCAACCGACTGAGTCACCCAGGTGCCCCTCTAGCACATTTTTAATACCCAAAATATGTTGAACGGTGAGTAGCGAGTTGAAGTGAATAACATTAACTGAGGAAGCCAAGCACTGTGTTCAGTGCCTTCAGTACACGGCCTTACTTTATTCCTCCCAGTGAGGAGTCCAAGGCTTAGAGAGCTTAAGTATCACATGTCACACATGCAAGGTTCAATGTCACACATGTGAGTTACAGAGCTCTTCAGCCTCCTAAAGCTGCATCTTTAGTAATGCTTTCCTATTACTCTCCAAAGATGTCACTCATGGAGACCTTGAAAGCCAGATCAAGAAGTCTCTACTTCATTCTGTAGGCATCAGAACTCACTGTGTATTTCTCGGTGAGAAGCAAGGTCTATCTAAGCTTGAGGAGGGTGTCTGGCATTCACATGAATGACTGGGTGAGAAGGACGACTCGGGAAGCTATTGCACTGGACCAAGCAAGAAGTGGCAAAGCCCTGACTAAAGCAGTAGGAGTATAGTATGGAAGGAAAGACAAGGGACTTGGCTGAGGAAGGGCCTGAGCAACCTGCGGTAGGGAGATAGAAAGATGGTGCAATGGGGCTTAAGAAAAATACAGAAAAAACTGGGGAACCATTTCTCTAGAACAGCATCTCACCTTCTCCATTCAGAAACTCTTTTAAATCCTGCCTCCCATAAGAGCTCTCTGCCGACAGTTAGGATGGACACTTCTGAAGTACGTGGAATGGGGAAAAGATAGCTTTCTAGTAAATTGGCTTCTTTGAAGGTTATTTGCAGTCAATGCCAGCCCCAGAGAGTGAGGAATCCTTGAAAGTTGGTACTAGAGCTCATTAGTCCCACCCACCATTCTGGAAAGCTAAAAGGAAAAAGGAAAAAGATACGAAGGATGCTATCCTTACACTTCAAACATGAAATAATGTGCGTGATATTGCTTTGAAGATTAGAAAGTGTTATCGTAACGTGATGGCCGGTGACGTTTCTGAGGCACATGAGATAGACAAAATATAGCCCGGTACCAGGCTCCATAGTATGGACTAATTGACTGGCTGATTATTACCCAAATCAGGTTTACATGATTTCAACTCTTTTCCCATTAGTTCTCCCCTAAGATATTTATTCTTTCCAATATATCAGATTTAAAATATCAACTCTGGTGCCAAGTATTAAGATATTCACATTAAAACCACTGGTTTAAAGTTTAATTGTATTGATCTGATTTTTAGAGGCAGTACTCACAAAAAATATTAGCTATGGTATGCTGCAGTTCAACACTGATTCAAATTGGTACTGAACATAAAACCCACCCTGCAATAATGCAATCCGTACACCCACAGACGCAAAGACAAGCATCATCCAGGCTGATTCTCACCTTCTCCCCTACTGATTCTCTCTCTCTCTCTCTCTCTCTCTCTCTCTCTCTCTCTCTTACTGTCTCTGTAGTCATCTGCTAAGGGGCCCTCAAGCAGTGGGGGTGCGTCACAGGCTGAGAAGCTGAGGAATCAGTCTGGACAGGAAAGCGTCATTGACTTATGACAGAACATCAGAGGTGCATACAGAAAGTATGCAAGCCTAGGAAACAAAAACAAATATACATACACATGTACATTCAGGTTTGGCTGGTGGCATTAGCTTAGCTGAATAACTACAAGCAAATCACTTATCTGTATCTCAAATTTAAATGACTGAAAAAAATGAGATAATAATCTGAACTGCCCACACCCACCCAAGTGGACGGGACTAAGTTTTGGAACCATACAGAGTAGGGTTCAAACCCAGGATCCCCCCTCTTGCTTACTGTAAAAGGCTGGACAAATCATACTGTTAGCCCATATTTCCTCCTGAAACTGGGAGAAAGAATTCTCACCTCATCAGCACCGCAACAAGAATTAAATGAGATAATGTGGTGAATGCACTTTGTATAGAAGATATTCAATAAATGTTCTTTTCCTTCCTTCCTATTTTAAAAGGCTGTTACGGGAATCCAATTATGGTAGAAATGAATATACTTGAAAAAAATTTTTAAAGATCTATGCAAGTGTAAAGCATTATTATTATGATCCTTCAATTCAATTTTCTCCTCTTATCCTGAGACTGGTGTTCTTTAAAAAAAAAAAAAAAAATGGTTTGTGGATAAAAGACAAGCTAGGAGGAATAGAGTTTAAAAACTAATGCAGACAGTGGAAAGCTAATGTTTCTTCATTCGTTTCCAGCTTTGTGGTACTTGGTAAGTCAGCAAATAAAACCAATCAGTTCCAATTAACTTTCCTGGAAGTGAGGAGCCAAAAATAAAAGAGCAAGTTATATATGTATTTTTAAAACCTTTTCAGTGCTGAAGAAGCCACTGAACTCTAGTATAGTAAAATAATAATAATAATAACAATGTGCAATGACATTACTAACAAAATGCTAATTGCTACCTGAAACGACACTCGTAAGACCGTCCAGTGACTAGGAAAGAGCAAGATCTCTGGGTTTCTGTGGATATTGCTCACAGTTTACTCATCTAATTGCTATCTGCAGGGACACTCCGAGGAGTCCTGCTTTGTGGTTACCAAAAAGAAGTGGGTTTCTAAGGGCTGCACCCAAAGGTCGTCAATAATAAAACCTCCAAAAATAGCAATAAAAAGCAGGGACTTCAATTTACTACTTTGGTCTAATGATGTGAGGCTACCAGTCAGTGAGAATGGCTGACGTATCAGCAGCTACTAGAAATAGTCTCAGTAACACCACTTGCCAGAATGACTGGCGCAATGACTATTATAAAGACACATACGCCAGGGTAACACCCACATTTAGACATGACTCTGGGGGTGCAGGGACACACAATGGAAGTCAGGACACTGAGTTCAACTTCAGAAGAGACATTTCAAGACTTGAGTTTCACGACCCAATTAGTCCATTGCTTGTTAAAAAAAAAAAAAAAAAAAAAAAAGTTACTCTTTCTCCATACGCCTTTAAAAATAGAATTCTTCCGGGGGCGCCTGGGTGGCGCAGTCGGTTAAGCGTCCGACTTCAGCCAGGTCGCGATCTCGCGGTCCGTGAGCCCCGCGAAACCATAATTGGTTCGAGCCCCGCGTCGGGCTCTGGGCTGATGGCTCGGAGCCTGGAGCCTGTTTCCGATTCTGTGTCTCCCTCTCTCTCTGCCCCTCCCCCGTTCATGCTCTGTCTCTCTCTGTCCCAAAAATAAATAAACGTTGAAAAAAAAAATAGAATTCTTCAGGACTGTCTCCATAAAACTGAGTCACACAGGCAGATCCTTCAAAGTACAGCTCCCTCCCATGGCACTTCATTCTTCACTTAAAACATTGAAGGAACTAGCGTGTGTCGACTTTAAAAAAATTAAAGTGCAGAAAACACTGTAAAATGGTCATTTTTTTTAAGTTTATTTATTTATTTTGAGAGAGAGCGTGCAAGCAGGGGAGGTGCAGAGAGAGAAGGAGAGTGAGAATCCCAAGCAGGCTCCACACTGTTGCAGCATCAGCACAGAGCTCCATGTGGGGCTCGAACCCACGAACCCTGAGATCATGACCTGAGCCGAAATCAAGAGCCGACCACTTAACAGACTGAGCCACCCTGAAATGGTCATTCTAAACTTAAAATCTCAACATTTTCTCCTTTCTATAAGCTTTCCCTATCAATCTCTCCTTTTTATCCACAAATACTGCTTTACTTCACTGAGGGTCCTACATTTTAAAATCCAAACATATGGGATAGGTTGCCTCATTTAATACTTTCACTTGTCAGGTAGAAAATATCTCACACATGTTGTTGAACCTGACAATTCCTTGACTGAATGTTGCAGCTCCGGCGATTTGGAATTGTTAACATTATAACCAATAAACAAGAGAAAACCAGCTGAAAGAGAAACAAAGCGTTGGCGAGCCAGCACTGTACATTAAAATTCTCTACGCCGTGGAGCTTTTTAATCTTTTGAAACTTGGGAAAAGGGTAAGATACATGCTAATTTTTTTTTTTTTTTAAGTTCACACCATCTAGCAAAACCATCCAAATCATGTTGGTGTGCAGAGATTTTTATTTCTAATCTTTCTGTGCAAAATGCTTTGTTAAATCCTGATGACAACTTTTATGCATAATGCATAAAATAAACTTTGCCAAAATCTAAGGCACTTTTAAAAGCATGTAAACCCCTTTAGAAGCAAAATGACACATAACAGGGCATGCCGTTGCAACACCCTGGGAAAACCGCACTGCGGGGTTGACGGCGAGCATTGTGCTCCATATCATTAACTTCCAAATGTCTAATATGTGTAGTTACCTTGGTTTACTTGCATTCAAAATTACATGCTCTTTCTTATGAGGCTCTTCATATATTGATGCCTAGTTTATGTACGACATAAATTCAGCTCTGTCTTCAACACTTCTGGGAATCTTCATGTTCTGAAAAGACCAGATACTGATTCCATATAACCAAGAAAATCTTGTTACCAACCAAAAAACTAACTTTAAAACTGTGTGTGTGCGTTGTGAATTAGTATTTCTACACATGCATCCATCATTTGATAAATCAAATAGGTAACTCCAGTTAAAATCTTATGGCTGTTTTTGCTTATTTAAAATCATAAAAATAGAGACGAGGAAGGAAAAAGACTTAGCATTCAAAAGTAGGTACTATAAATCCTGCCATGCAAGAGCCAAATAAAAAAATAAATAAATAAAATCAGAATAATAACAATGTATCACTAGCCAGTGTCACTAAAATGATTTGTTTTACTCCTCTAATCTTTACCGTATCTAAACTGACTATAATAAATGAATAATTGCTCTGAATACAGAGCAGTTAATTGAAAAACTGCACCAAGTATAAAACCAAGAAATCATAACACAAAATACAAGATTTCATCAGTGTTTAGGAACTTGTCTTTGTCAATATTTTTAAGATTC
Organism: Herpailurus yagouaroundi; assembly: GCF_014898765.1. NCBI lineage: Eukaryota > Metazoa > Chordata > Mammalia > Carnivora > Felidae > Herpailurus > Herpailurus yagouaroundi. Next base: position 75,263,056 of record NW_024412388.1, read on the forward strand.
AGTGTAAATGATATTGTTTACTATCATATATCATAGGCCATCATGAATTATGTGAGGTGTCCCATGAATATTTATGGTCTTAAGTTACAGGCCATTTCATCAACACACATCCAGGTGTGAAATTCTGATTGAGTCTGGCTTCGCCCTGAAAGAAAATGGTGGGATCTAAAACAGCTTTACCTTGAAAGCCAAGTTTCTTAGGGCAGGCCCTACACAAAAGGTATGTACCAGTTTGACAAAGAGTGGGCATCCGCTGGAACGTGGAAGGTGTGGCAACCAGCTCATAGGCTGTTAGGTTGTTTTTCAAAGTTCCCCTCTGGACATTCTTTTACCATTGTGTGTACCAAACAATTCAAACCCTAAGAGGGGGGTGGATGCTAGAATGCAGAAACAAAAACTGCATTGTTGATTTCAAACAGTGTTGTCCTGGGAGAGTGCACATTTGTGTAGATATCCCACGGCAGATAAAATAATTTTAAGAATTAGTTGCATGAAAGCAAGGGCACAAAGACCAGTTGTTAATTATTTGGGCCAGTGAAAAAATGTTCTTTCTGGAAAATCTTTGAAAACCTGTAGCACCTGAATTTGCATGAAAGTTGTATTATATGAATATTTCTTTATTGAAGATAAAGCACTTCGGGCTCAGTTCAATAATAACAGCTTACAGGAGAGTAATTGAAGTTATCCAATTCTCTTCCTATTGAAAATGACCTACAGTATATACACACAGAGACACATACAAAAAAAATCTGTCGTGCAATTTTATTGAGACTGAAGTAAAAAGGGATTGGGGTGAGACACTGTGTGAGCATTTAACACGCACCAAATGATGATATGGTCGGGGAAAATTATCCCTTTTTCTTCACGTTCCTTTTCCAAATTCCCATCTTGTTCCACCTCCTGCTGAGCTCCTATTGACTTCAAAGAGAGGTCCATGGGGGTCCAGAGCAAGATGAGAATTTGGCCCCGCATGCATAATTTTTGTGCTCTCTTATTCATAACGTACACAATAAGCACTGCATTTGAAAAGGCTCTAACAGAGGCTGATAATGGCTCCCGGACGATCACGTATCTTCTTGGTATACTAAATGATACCATCAATTGTGCCAGCGGAAACACTGAAAACTCTGAGGAAAAGACCATGCCAAGTCTTTATAATGATCCTCATCTATTATTATTACCCTAGTTAATAATAACAATATTTATGTAGTATTAGAATTAAAATCTCATCGCTGTAACTTTTATAAGATGGCACGTGTTTCTGGATCCTTGTGAGAAGGAGGATGTACAGAAAATTCTGAAAATATTCTCCCAAGAAATCTCATCCCCTCAAGGTGCGAGGAGATGTCATGTAAACCAGCACACCGTGACAATAACACAAAATTATTGCCATGGTGAAGAAATAATAGGTAGGATAAAGTCACCTTTTAGGACACTGGTAGGAAGACAAGTTACTGTATTCCAAGGCTGCAAATGACATGGAAGATACCAGAAGGAAAGCTGAGGAGGAATAATGCTTGGGTGGGGCTGACAAAAGTACCAGCAAACTATTCCAGCATTGAGAAGAGTAGTTTGTTCGGGGGGGGGGGGGGGGGGCGTGGGGGGGGGGATGTGGAGGTACTAATATCAACTCACAAGCTAATGGGATCCAACCAATTTGGGAAGCAGGGGGAATACTACACCATGACTTTAGTTTTATTCACTAATGAAAGCATTCTGTCACATACAGACAAATGAGGAGCAGGTAAAGATAAATCAATCTCCCTAGTACACATTTTGGTCCATCATTATTTCATCCTAGAAAGTTTGTACCTAGGTATGTGGTTAATCTAATATTGCCTCCTATTTTTCACTGTCCTGTCCTTAAAGGATAATTTACCTTTCAGACACCGATACCTTACTCCCTACACTATAGTATCAAAGATAGGCAAGACCGTGGGACTGCTAAGCACCTCATTTACTTACACAATTTTCATATATTAATCATTTCAATACTTCTTGATATCCAGGATCCTTAAAATCAATGGATTTCCATCCCACTTGAAACACATTTGTAACTTAGATGGGCAGCAAAAATGCCATCCTCTATTTATAGATAAGGCCGACAACTCACAGAAGGTAGGCGACAAAATTTTAAACAGTGTCGCAAATCTAAGAAGCGCTTTATGGATTGTTTACAAAGAAATTTCACATGTTTTATTTCACTTGTTCCTCTCAACAACATGGTAGGTCAGTTGAAGGGAAGAAAGTGGGACTTCGATTATCAGAATAGCCTCCAACAGACCTCTTTGCCCCAGCACATAGGGCACTTACTTGAGAATGAGATCTGTTGCTTCCTTAGCCACTGACTCTCTTTTAGTGGATATGCTGCATTATCCCCAGCATGTGACCTTTTTTCCCAGCTATTAGCATTGCTATTATCACACATGTATGCAAAAGGGAGAAAAGTGACAGTAACTCAGAGATACTACTACAGGGGTTGGGGTAGTAGTGTATATACTCTTCTTTCACTTCTTTGAGATGAACATTAGGTCGACACAATATTATCTGTCTTTCCACCTTTATAACTCAATAATGCACGGCGCTGGTAACTTATCAGGGAAAACAAGACTTGCTTAATACCCCCCTGTTTTTCCTTCCTTGATTCACTATTTAAAATAGAATTCATGAGGGTGACTGCGTGGCTCAGTTGGTTGAGCGTCTGACTTTGGCTCAGGTCATGATCTCGCTGTTCCATGAGTTCCAACCCCACCTCGGGCTGTGTGCTAATATCTCAAAGCCTGGAGCCTGCTTCGGACTCTGTGTGTCCCTCTCTCTCTCTGCCCCTCCCCCGCTAACACTCTGTCTCTGTCTCTCAAAAATAAATAAACGTTAAATTTTTTTTTTAATTTAAGAAAGTAAATAAGTAAATAAATAATGAAATGGAATTCCTGGATTTGTATTTCTATGGGTCCCCAGCACCTGACTAAGCACTTAGTATAGGTAATCGATAAATACTTCTGAGTTGAATGAATCAATCAGTACATATATTGCGTTGAGAAACACCCTTTTAAAATAATTATTTGGGTCATTTGCCGTTAAGAAGTTACTCTCAACTTGAACCCAAGTGAAAATTTTAAGCTCTCTGCTTTGTTTTTCTGATTGGCCCACTCCTAGAGTCATTTAAAGGTGGATCCAACAAGGAGAATTTCAGACATAGGCATGGAATTATAACCCAGGCTTTTCTGTAGTCTACTAGGAACGAAGTCTTCTCTTAAAGAGGCCTTTTCTACTTGTCTTTTTTTTTTTTCCTATTTGTGATCCAAGAATCCACAACAAAGCACAACACACAGGCAAAAATTGCATGTAAATGGTTGAAGCACATGGCATGCAACTGTCTCACATTCTCACAGCCTTAAGTAGTAGAAGATTATCTTTTTAACGAGGATAATTTTATTTTTCACTAGATATCTATCAAAGGAAAGATTACAACATAGCAGCTGGAACGCTGGAACCTACATAATGTATTGCACATTTTAATCATGTTGGATAAAACACTCTTTCTATGCATATCAATTATACTAATGACTCTTATATAATACTCTCATGTGCCTACGGGATATGTATTGTCACCTCGCTTTTGTCATAAAAATAGTTAGTAGCTCTGGATCCACACTGAAGTAGTTGCTTTCATTTTTATATAATGAATGAGTAACACTGTAAAAAAAGACATTTTATCCCATATTAGTTTAACAGAGTGAAGAGATTTCACATATGACAGTGCTAAATATACTCTTAAGCTGCTAATAAAGCCAAAGCCTGCAGGGAAAAATTCTAATGATGAGCAATGCCAGAAGTTTGTATTTCTGAAACTAAAGCAAAAATGTTCCACTTAGGTATAATTTCTAAATATCTTAAAAAGGAACAGGGATTTCTAATAATTTCATTTCCAATAAATCTCCTTAGTCAATTTGGAATTATTTTATTTGCAATAAATCTCCTCAGTCAGCCTAAAAGATAAGCACACGTTTTTTTTCTTTCCCATGGTACAATGTTATGGAGGAAGCTTCTTTGAATGTGTCCTTAAAATTAATAATGACAACAGAAGGTATGATTCATAGCCACACTACTATATGATTCCTTTTTGTCAACAGAACAAGAATTTCTGCTAGAATGGTTGAAGATTATTCACCTAAAAATAAATAAATGAACACTTGACCAAATTCCTCAGGTTGTGTTTCAGCAATGCCTCGGCTGAGGGTCCATCAGGGCTCCCATTCTTCAGAGTACCTGCTAGCATTGCTAGAGTTAAGGCTTTATGAGAATTTCCATTATAAACTTCTAGTTTCCAGATTTAATAAATCAGTCATAAAAATGTGCTCAAAGCTGAAACTTGGCAAAGCAATTTAAAGAAAAGAGAAAAACTTCTGCCTGGTCATTTTTAAGTTACACAAGTATAAAAAGATACAGCTGGGAAGGGATCTCAGAAGCATTCCCCTTACAAACGGTTTTGAAGGCATATGACTTTCATTATATAGAAAATCGGTCAAGTGATTGGTCCACAGTATAGTCAGAATATTTGGGGGTGGTTTGAAGAGAAAGGTAAAATAATGAAGTTATTTAAATTCCACCTAGAAGTTTTTAGGTGTGCATTTTCAACGTCGTAGTCTCTTCAGTTCACCAGAGCTTCTGAAACAAAAAGCACTGGATCATGACTTGCTTCTCCCTTTGTTCAACTAAATATGGCGTACATCTGAAAATCTCTTGGAGAAGTCTCTCTAATTGAAGTACTAACATCTAAAAGGTATATGTACATTTAATTATCTGCATGCATAGAAGTTTCTGGTTTCTCCAATTTACCTTTACAAAACTTGCTTCTAAATTTTGCGGGTTAACTCACGTAAATATATCAATAGATCCATCCGAACACTAAATCTTCTAGTACATATTGAGTGTTTTTCGGGTGCTACTAATACAACCAAATGAAATATTTGTTAGTTGGTTATATCCTCTATTCACATTTGAGAGCCAATGGAGGCACTAGTGATTTTGCATCAGCAATCTGAACTTTAATACATAAACATGAGGCCTAAAAAGAATTTTGTAAGGTAAGAATCTTTGTAATTTAAATGTCTTCCTTTTCCCCAAAAATGGAGACATTAAATCCTTGGTATTTACGTATTTAATTTTTACTATTCAAAACTTATTCTGAAGGTTCATGAAGTAGTTACTTTTAAATTTTTTTTACTCATGTTCATGGGGAGATTGGTATGATAAAAGAATGACTTAGCTAGGAAGTGAGCCTGGCCAGCTGCACAGAATCCCTATCTTGACTTAGCTTTCTTTTCTAATCACTTTTATGTATCCAGTAATATTATCTTTGTTTCTTTGTGGGGAAAAAAAAATCCTTAAAATAAAGGTGAGTGGCATTGAAAGTGACATAGACGAAAAGTGATGACCATTAGTCATAAAACAGAGTGGTATAATATGGTGTCTTTATAATTGGATTGCCGGGATTTAAATCCCATATCCATTCATTTTCTGTTTTTGTGACTCTGGGCACATTATTTATTTACTGTAAAGCTCAATTTCCCCATTTGAGAAAAGGCATGAAGAGTAATAATGCTGCCTCATAAGTTTTCTAAGAATTAGTGACTCTCAGCACTTATCTGAGTGTCTGACATAAGTGCCCAGTAAACTATTTGTTGTTATGATATTATTATTGTTATTATTATTATTATTATTATTACCATGATCATTATCATTATCATCAAGGATAAATTATAGAAGTGGCTCCAAATAACTCCGACCAAAGCATCCCAAGATTTTATAGCTCCCATATTCTATATTAAATAATTTTTATCCCATCTCCTGTCTTTAGTTCCTTTTGGCTTCTCTACGATCACTCTCACTCAACCCTTTAAAGTCTAACTTTCCAGCACAACAGTTTTCCCCTCTTATTTTTTTTAAAAATTTTTTTTTCAACGTTTATTTATTTTTTGGGGGACAGAGAGAGACAGAGCATGAACGGGGGAGGGGCAGAGAGAGAGGGAGACACAGAATCGGAAACAGGCTCCAGGCTCCGAGCCATCAGCCCAGAGCCTGACGCGGGGCTCGAACTCACGGACCGCGAGATCGTGACCTGGCTGAAGTCGGACGCCCAACCGACTGCGCCACCCAGGCGCCCCAGTTTTCCCCTCTTAAATGAAGCCAAGGGTTTTATGTCCACCTACTAGTCAACAGCAGGAATAGTTCTAGGACTTTGAAAGAGATTTAAAAATCATACTCATCAAATTGGTATATGATAAAGCTGGCAGGAATCACTAATATGCTAGATGACAGAATCAAGGTAATAAGGACCTGACAGACAAAAATAATAGGTGGAAACTAACACGGTGGTCAAATCACATTTGGAATATCAGATTTTGTCCTGGGCAAGAACAAGCTGAATTGCACCCAAAAACCATTAGAATGAGGAGAGGATATAAAAACCCCAATATCTGAAGAAAGACTGAAATATTTGTAAACATTTTTCCCAGATAAAGACTGGTCAGTCAAGAACACCCTTTTCCAAATTTATGAAAGGCTTTGATTTGGAATAGTTATTGTTCTTACTCTGCATATTTCCAAAGAAGTTTGACCAGAGCCAATGGATATATATAAATTGTAGGTAGATGAACTATCATTCAAAGGTATTTTTTTCAAACAATTAGAAATTTCTAAAAGAGATGATTACCCTCAAAGAGATGATCAAGATTTCGCACCTTGATCTTTACTTTTATTCTTATTGGGCAAAGCCAGTGACTTGATGTACCTTAGATGACAGCCTCTTTTCTGACCTCTAGATCCAAATGTCCACTGGATTTCCAATAGGTCCCTCAAAACAGATTCACTATCTGAATACCTCAATATGTTCCTTTTCTGGGTTGTCCATCTCACTTCTTAGTCACCTAAGATCGAAACTTTAAGGGTACAACTTCTCTCTATTCATCTTGATGATGACGACAATGACGATGATGATGATAATGGCAAATACTTTCCATTGAGCTTTTACAATCTGAAGTCAATGTGCTAAATCTTATATACATTATTTCACATAATCATTACACTAGTCCCATAATGTGTGCATTATTATTCTCATTTTATAGGGGAAGCTGAAGCTTAGTAGGTTAAGCTGCAGAGCCTAGATTTGTAGTCAAGGGTGTCTGACTCTAAAGTCTTTATGAATATCCCCTCTACTATAAGCCTTTCCAATTAGTTATCTGTTCTACCTTAGAAAGTTCTTCACCGCAGGCCTTTTCTCTTTTCATCCCTTCTCCAAGTGAGGGAACTCTGGCTCCTCACATGGCTGGCTTCTTCTCTCATCTCTCATGTAGCTGCTTCTGTGTCATCCTTACTAAAAACACTTCCTTCCCCCTACTCTCATGACCATAGTGTTTGTAATCATCAGTATATATATGTAGTATATACATACACATACACACACACACACACACACACATACACATACACACACACACACACACACACACACACACACACACACACACATACACATATACATACACACACA